>NW_022279643.1:3470948-3790173 GCF_009193385.2 Nasonia vitripennis | reverse complement strand
AACTGCTCTATATAATCACGCATAACACGAGACGAAATTCTGCAGATTTAGTCCAGATGAACGAGATGCTGCAAATAATCATTTTTGCAGATCATGATTTGGTGTCTTAAAAATGTCTGTTTGGAATGAGAAAAGGCAACTGCATCATGTATTCACGCATATCACAAGACGTAATCTGCAGATTTGGTTCGGATGGAAGGGATGCTGCATAATCAGCTGTGCCAATATGATTTGGTGTCCTAAAAGTAGCTGTTTGTTAATCAGAAAAGACAACTGCTATATATAATCACGCATAACACGAACGAAATCTGCAGATTTATGTCCAGATGAATGAACGAGATGCTGCAAATAAATCATTTTTGCAGATATGATTTGGTGTCTTAAAAATGTCTGTTTGTGAATGAGAAATGACAACTGCTCTATGTATTCACGCATATCACAAGTCGTAATCTGCAGATTTGGTCCGGATGGAAGGGATGCTGCAAATAATCATTTGTGCAGATATGATTTGGTGTCCTAAAAGAATCTGTTTGGGAATGAGAAAAGGGCAACTGCATTATGTATTCACGCATATCACAAGACGTAATCTGCATATTTGGTTCGGATGGAAGGGATGCTGCGAATAATATCTGTGAAGATATGATCTGGTTATTCAATAATATTTGTTGGTGAATGAGTATTGAAGACTGATCTATCTATTTCACGCATTAACATGAGACGTAATCTGCCGATTTCGTCTGAATAAAAGGGAAGCTGTAAATAATCATCTGTGCAGATATGATCTGGTTATTTAAAGATATTTGTTTGTGAATGAGAAATGTCGACTGCACTATGTATTCACGCATATCACGAGTCGTAATATGCAGATTTGATCAGGATGAGAGAGATGTAAAGAATAATCATCTGTGCAGATATTATCTTGTTTTTAATGATATCTGCTTTGTAAATGTAAGATGTCGACTGCTCTATATATGTTCACGCATATTACAAAACGTAATCTGCAGATTTGGTCCGGATGAAAGGGATGCTGCAAATAATTATCTGTGCAGATATGATCTGGTTATTTAAAGATATTTGTTTGTGAATAAGAAATGACGACTGCTCTATGTATTCACGCATATCACGAAGTAGTAATATGCAGATTTGATCAGGATGAGAGGGGTGTTAAGAATAATCATCTGTGCAGATATTATCTTATTTTTAATGATATCTGCTTAAATGTAATATGTCGTCTGCTCTATGTGTTCATGCATATCACAAGATGTAATCTGCAGATTTGGTGCAGATGAATGAGATGCTTGCCAAATAATCATTTTTGCACATATGATTGGTGTATTAAAAATGTGGTGTATTATAAAATGTCTGTGAATGAGAAATGACAACTGCTCTATGTATTCACGCATATCACGAGACGCAATCTGCAGATTAGTCTGGATGAAAGGGATGCTGCGAATTAATATCTGTGCAGATATGATCTGGTTATTCAATAATATTTGTTTGTGAATAAGACATGACGACTGCTCTATGTATGCACGCATATTACAGAACGTAATCTGGAGATTTGGCCCAGATTAAAGGGATGCAGCAAATACACATCTTTGCAGATATGATCTGATTTTTAAAGATATCTATTTGTGATTAAAGAAATGACGACTGCTCTATGTATTTGCTTATATAACAAGCAGTAATCTCAAGTGTTAGTCCAAATGGAAGTCATGCTGCAAATGGTTATTTGTGCAGATATAAATCTTATTTATTAAAGATATCTATTTGTGAATGGGAAATGTCGACTGCTCTATGTATTCCCGCATATTACACAACCTAATCTTCAGATTTCTTCCGGATAAAAGGGATGCTACAAATAATTAGTTGTGAGATATGATCTTGTGTCTTTAAAGATATCTGTTTGTGAATGAGAAATGATAACTGCTCTATGTAATCACGCATATCACGAGTCGTAATATCTAGATTTTATCAGGATGAGAGGGATGTTAAGAATAATCATCCGTGCAGATATTATCTTGTTTTTAATGATATCTGCTTGTAAATGTAAGATGTCGACTGCTCTATATGTTCACGCATATTACAAAACGTAATCTGCAGATTTGGTCCGGATGAAAGGGATGCTGCAAATAATTATCTGTGCAGATATGATCTGGTTATTAAGATATTGTGTTTGTGAATAAGAAATGACGACTGCTCTATGTATTCACGCATATTCACGAGTCGTATTATGCAGATTTGATCAGGATGAGAGGGTGTTAAGATAATCATCTGTGCAGATATTATCTTATTTTAATGATATCTGCTTGTAAATGTAATATGTCGTCTGCTCTATGTGTTCATGCATATCACAAGATGTAATCTGCAGATTTGGTGCAGATGAATGAGATGCTGCAAATAATCATTTTTGCACATATGATTTGGTGTATTAAAAATGTCTGTGAATGAGAAATGACAACTGCTCTATGTATTCACGCATATCACAAGATGTAATCTGCAGATTTGGTCCAGATAAAGGGATGCTGCAAATAATCGTTTTGCAGATACGATTTGGTGTCCTAAAAGTAGCTGTTTGTTAATCAGAAAGACAACTGCTTCTATATAATCACGCATAACACGAGACGAAATCTGCAGATTTAGTCCAGATGAACGAGATGCTGCAAATAATCATTTTTGCAGATATGATTTGGTGTCTTAAAAATGTCTGTTTGGGAATGAGAAAAGGCAACTGCATCATGTATTCACGCATATCACAAGACGTAATCTGCAGATTTGGTTCGGATGGAAGGGATGCTGCGAATAATCAGCTGTGCAAGATATGATTTGGTGTCCTAAAAGTAGCTGTTTGTTAATCAGAAAGGACAACTGCTATATATAATCACGCATAACACGAGACGAAATCTGCAGATTTTAGTCCAGATGAACGAGATGCTGGCCATATATTGTTTGCAGATATGATTTGGTGTCTTAAAATGTCTGTTTGTGAATGAGACAATGACAACTGCTCTATGTATTCACGGCATATCACAAGTCGTAATCTGCAGATTTGGTCCGGATGAGAGAGATGTAAAGAATAATCATCTGTGCAGATATTATCTTGTTTTTAATGATACTGCTTGTAAATGTAATATGTCGATGCTCTATGTGTTATGCATATCACAAGATGTAATCTGTAACTTTGGTCCAGATGGAAAGGGATGCTGCAAATAATCATCTGTGCAGATATGATTTGGTGTCCTAAAAGTAGCTGTTTGTTAATCAGAAAAGACAACTGCTCTATATAATCACGCATAACACGAGACGAAATCTGCAGATTTAGTCCAGATGAACGAGATGCTGCAAATAATCATTTTGCAGATATGATTTGGTGTCTTAAAAATGTCTGTTTGGGAATGAGAAAAGGCAACTGCTATGTATTCACGCATATCACAAGACGTAATCTGCAGATTTGGTTCGGATGGAAGGGATGCTGCGAATAATCAGCTGTGCAGATATGATTGGTGTCCTAAAAGTAGCTGTTTGTTAATCAGAAAAGACAACTGCTATATAGTAATCACGCATAACACGAGACGAAATCTGCAGATTTAGTCCAGATGAACGAGATGCTGCAAATAATCATTTTTGCAGATATGATTTGGTGTCTTAAAAATGTCTGTTTGTGAATGAGAAATGACAACTGCTCTATGTATTCACGCATATCACAAGTCGTAATCTGCAGATTTGGTCCGGATGGAAGGATGCTGCAAATATCATTTGTGCAGATATGATTTGGTGTCCTAAAAGAATCTGTTTGGGAATGAGAAAAGGCAACTGCATTATGTATTCACGCATATCACAAGACGTAATCTGCATATTTGGTTCGGATGGAAGGGATGCTGCGAATAATATCTGTGAAGATATGATCTGGTTATTCAATAATATTGTTGGTGAATGAGTATTGAAGACTGATCTATCTATTCACGCATAACATGAGACGTAATCTGCCGATTTCGTCTGAATAAAAGGGAAGCTGTAAATAATCATCTGTGCAGATATGATCTGGTTATTTAAAGATATTTTGTGAATGAGAAATGTCGACTGCACTATGTATTCACGCATATCACGAGTCGTAATATTGCAGATTTGATCAGGATGAGAGAGATGTAAAGAATAATCATCTGTGCAGATATTATCTTGTTTTTAATGATATCTGCTTGTAAATGTAAGATGTCGACTGCTCTATATGTTCACGCATATTACAAAACGTAATCTTGCAGATTTGGTCCGGATGAAAGGGATGCTGCAAATAATTATCTGTGCAGATATGATCTGGTTATTTAAAGATATTGTTTGTGAATAAGAAATGACGACTGCTCTATGTATTCACGCATATCACGAGTGTAATATGCAGATTTGATCAGGATGAGAGGGGTGTTAAGAATAATCATCTGTGCAGATTATTATCTTATTTAATGATATCTGCTTGTAAATGTAATATGTCGTCTGCTCTATGTGTTCATGCATATCACAAGATGTAATCTGCAGATTTGGTGCAGATGAATGAGATGCTGCAAATAATCATTTTTGCACATATGATTTGGTGTATTAAAAATGTCTGTGAATGAGAAATGACAACTGCTCTATGTATTCACGCATATCACGAGACGCAATCTGCAGATTTAGTCTGGATGAAAGGGATGCTGCGAATAATATCTGTGCAGATATGATCTGGTTATTCAATAATATTTGTTTGTGAATAAGACATGACGACTGCTCTATGTATGCACGCATATTACAGAACGTAATCTGGAGATTTGGCCCAGATTAAAGGGATGCAGCAAATACACATCTTTGCAGATATGATCTGATTTTTAAAGATATCTATTTGTGATTAAGAAATGACGACTGCTCTATGTATTTGCTTATATAACAAGCAGTAATCTCAAGTGTTAGTCCAAATGGAAGTCATGCTGCAAATGGTTATTTGTGCAGATATAATCTTATTTATTAAAGATATCTATTTGTGAATGGGAAATGTCGACTGCTCTATGTATTCCCGCATATTACACAACCTAATCTTCAGATTTCTTCCGGATAAAAGGGATGCTACAAATAATTAGTTGTGAGATATGATCTTGTGTCTTAAAGATATCTGTTTGTGAATGAGAAATGATAACTGCTCTATGTAATCACGCATATCACGAGTCGTAATATCTAGATTTTATCAGGATGAGAGGGATGTTAAGAATAATCATCCGTGCAGATATTATCTTGTTTTTAATGATATCTGCTTGTAAATGTAAGATGTCGACTGCTCTATATGTTCACGCATATTACAAAACGTAATCTGCAGATTTGGTCCGGATGAAAGGGATGCTGCAAATAATTATCTGTGCAGATATGATCTGGTTATTTAAAGATATTTGTTTGTGAATAAGAAATGACGACTGCTCTATGTATTCACGCATATCACGAGTCGTATATGCAGATTTGATCAGGATGAGAGGGGTGTTAAGAATAATCATCTGTGCAGATATTATCTTATTTTTAATGATATCTGCTTGTAAATGTAATATGTCGTCTGCTCTATGTGTTCATGCATATCACAAGATGTAATCTGCAGATTTGGTGCAGATGAATGAGATGCTGCAAATAATCATTTTTGCACATATGATTTGGTGTATTAAAAATGTCTGTGAATGAGAAATGACAACTGCTCTATGTATTCACGCATATCACAAGATGTAATCTGCAGATTTGGTCCAGATAAAGGGGATGCTGCAAATAATCGTTTGTGCAGATACGATTTGGTGTCCTAAAAGTAGCTGTTCGGGAATGAGAAAAGGCAACTGCTCTATGTGTTCACACATATCACAAGAAGTTATCTACAGATTTGGTGCTGATGAATGAGATGCTGCAAATAATCATTTTTGCACATATGATTTGGTGTCTTAAAGATATCTGTTTGTGAATGAGAAATGACAACTGCTCTATGTACTCACGCATATCACAAAACGTAATCTGGAGATTTGATTGATGAAAGGGATGCTGCGAATAATCATCTGTGCAGATATGATCTGGTTTTAAAGATATCTGTTTGTAAATAAAATGACGACTGCTCTATGTATTTACGCATATTACAAAACGTAATCTGCGATTTGGTTTGAAGAAAAAGGATGCTGCAAATAATTATCTGTGCAGATATGTTCTGATTTTTAAAGATATCTATTTGTGATTAAGAAATGACGACTGCTCTATGTATTTGCTTATATAACAAGCAGTAATCTCAAGTGTTAGTCCAAATGGAAGTCATGCTGCAAATGGTTATTTGTGCAGATATAATCTTATTTATTAAAGATATCTGTTTGTGAATGGAAATGTCGACTGCTCTATGTATTCACGATATTACACAACCTAATCTTCAGATTTGTTCCGGATAAAAGGGATGCTACAAATAATTAGCTGTGAGATATGATCTTGTGTCTTAAAGATATCTGTTTGTGAATGAGAAATGTAACTGCTCTATGTATTCACGCATATCACGAGTCGTAATATGCAGATTTTGATCAGGATGAGAGAGATGTAAAGAATAATCATCTGTGCAGATATTATCTTGTTTTTAATGATATCTGCTTGTAAATGTAAGATGTCGACTGCTCTATATGTTCACGCATATTACAAAACGTAATCTGCAGATTTGGTCCGGATGAAAGGGATGCTGCAAATAATTATCTGTGCAGATATGATCTGGTTATTTAAAGATATTTGTTTGTGAATAAGAAATGACGACTGCTCTATGTATTCACGCATATCACGAGTCGTAATATGCAGATTTGATCAGGATGAGAGGGGTGTTAAGAATAATCATCTGTGCAGATATTATCTTATTTTTAATGATATCTGCTTGTAAATGTAATATGTCGTCTGCTCTATGTGTTCATGCATATCACAAGATGTAATCTGCAGATTTGGTGCAGATGAATGAGATGCTGCAAATAATCATTTTTGCACATATGATTTGGTGTATTAAAAATGTCTGTGAATGAGAAATGACAACTGCTCTATGTATTCACGCATATCACGAGACGCAATCTGCAGATTTAGTCTGGATGAAAGGGATGCTGCGAATAATATCTGTGCAGATATGATCTGGTTATTCAATAATATTTGTTTGTGAATAAGACATGACGACTGCTCTATGTATGCACGCATATTACAGAACGTAATCTGGAGATTTGGCCCAGATTAAAGGGATGCAGCAAATACACATCTTTGCAGATATGATCTGATTTTTAAAGATATCTATTTGTGATTAAGAAATGACGACTGCTCTATGTATTTGCTTATATAACAAGCAGTAATCTCAAGTGTTAGTCCAAATGGAAGTCATGCTGCAAATGGTTATTTGTGCAGATATAATCTTATTTATTAAAGATATCTATTTGTGAATGGGAAATGTCGACTGCTCTATGTATTCCCGCATATTACACAACCTAATCTTCAGATTTCTTCCGGATAAAAGGGATGCTACAAATAATAAGTTGTGAGATATGATCTTGTGTCTTAAAGATATCTGTTTGTGAATGAGAAATGATAACTGCTCTATGTAATCACGCATATCACGAGTCGTAATATCTAGATTTTATCAGGATGAGAGGGATGTTAAGAATAATCATCCGTGCAGATATTATCTTGTTTTTAATGATATCTGCTTGTAAATGTAAGATGTCGACTGCTCTATATGTTCACGCATATTACAAACGTAATCTGCAGATTTGGTCCGGATGAAAGGGATGCTGCAAATAATTATCTGTGCAGATATGATCTGGTTATTTAAAGATATTTGTTTGTGAATAAGAAATGACGACTGCTCTATGTATTCACGCATATCACGAGTCGTATTATGCAGATTTGATCAGGATGAGAGGGGTGTTAAGAATAATCATCTGTGCAGATATTATCTTATTTTAATGATATCTGCTTGTAAATGTAATATGTCGTCTGCTCTATGTGTTCATGCATATCACAAGATGTAATCTGCAGATTTGGTGCAGATGAATGAGATGCTGCAAATAATCATTTTTGCAGATATGATTTGGTGTATTAAAAATGTCTGTGAATGAGAAATGACAACTGCTCTATGTATTCACGCATATCACAAGATGTAATCTGCAGATTTGGTCCAGATAAAGGGGATGCTGCAAATAATCGTTTGTGCAGATACGATTTGGTGTCCTAAAAGTAGCTGTTCGGGAATGAGAAAAGGCAACTGCTCTATGTGTTCACACATATCACAAGAAGTTATCTACAGATTTGGTGCTGATGAATGAGATGCTGCAAATAATCATTTTTGCACATATGATTTGGTGTCTTAAAGATATCTGTTTGTGAATGAGAAATGACAACTGCTCTATGTACTCACGCATATCACAAAATGTAATCTGGAGATTTGATTTGGATGAAAGGGATGCTGCGAATAATCATCTGTGCAGATATGATCTGATTTTTAAAGATATCTATTTGTAAATAAAGAATGATGACTGCTCTATGTATTTACGCATATTATAAAACGTAGTCTGCCGATTTGGTTTGAAGAAAAAGGATGCTGCAAATAATTATCTGTGCAGATATGTTCTGATTTTTAAAGATATCTATTTGTGATTAAGAAATGACGACTGCTCTATGTATTTGCTTATATAACAAGCAGTAATCTCAAGTGTTAGTCCAAATGGAAGTCATGCTGCAAATGGTTATTTGTGCAGATATAATCTTATTTATTAAAGATATCTGTTTGTGAATGGGAAATGTCGACTGCTCTATGTATTCACGGATATTACACAACCTAATCTTCAGATTTGTTCCGGATAAAAGGGATGCTACAAATAATTAGCTGTGAGATATGATCTTGTGTCTTAAAGATATCTGTTTGTGAATGAGAAATGATAACTGCTCTATGTATTCACGCATATCACGA
The DNA here is from genome assembly GCF_009193385.2 of Nasonia vitripennis. Taxonomy (NCBI): domain Eukaryota; kingdom Metazoa; phylum Arthropoda; class Insecta; order Hymenoptera; family Pteromalidae; genus Nasonia; species Nasonia vitripennis. The sequence continues at coordinate 3,781,217 of NW_022279643.1, read as the reverse complement.
GTCGTAATATGCAGATTTAATCAGGATGAGAGGGATGTTAAGAATAATCATCTGTGCAGATATTATCTTGTTTTTATGATATCTGCTTGTAAATGTAATATGTCGACTGCTCTATGTGTTCATGCATATCTCAAGACGTAATCTGCAACTTTGGTCTATATTAAAGGGATGCTAAATCATCATCCGTAAAGATATGATCTGGCTTTTTGAAGATATCTGTTTGTGAATAAAAAATGACGTCTGCTCTATGTATTTACGTTTATCATAAGATGTAATCTGCAGATTTGGTCCAGATAAAGGGGATGCTGCAAATAATCATTTGTGCAGATATGATTTGGTGTCCTAAAAGAATCTGTTGGGAATGAGAAAAGGCAACTGCATTATGTATTCACGCATATCACAAGACGTAATCTGCAGATTTGGTTCGGATGGAAGGGATGCTGCGAATAATATCTGTGAAGATATGATCTGGTTATTCAATAATATTTGTTGGTGAATGAGTATTGAAGACTGATCTATCTATTCACGCATAACATGAGACGTAATCTGCCGATTTCGTCTGAATAAAAGGGAAGCTGTAAATAATCATCTGTGCAGATATGATCTGGTTATTTAAAGATATTTGTTTGTGAATGAGAAATGTCGACTGCACTATGTATTCACGCATATCACGAGTCGTAATATGCAGATTTGATCAGGATGAGAGAGATGTAAATAATAATCATCTGTGCAGATATTATCTTGTTTTTAATGATATCTGCTTGTAAATGTAATATGTCGACTGCTCTATGTGTTTATGCATATCACAAGATGTAATCTGTAACTTTGGTCCAGATGAAAGGGATGCTGCAAATAATCATCTGTGCAGATATGATTTGGTGTCCTAAAAGTAGCTGTTTGTTAATCAGAAAAGACAACTGCTCTATATAATCACGCATAACACGAGACGAAATCTGCAGATTTAGTCCAGATGAACGAGATGCTGCAAATAATCATTTTTGCAGATATGATTTGGTGTCTTAAAAATGTCTGTTTGGGAATGAGAAAAGGCAACTGCATCATGTATTCACGCATATCACAAGACGTAATCTGCAGATTTGGTTCGGATGGAAGGGATGCTGCGAATAATCAGCTGTGCAGATATGATTTGGTGTCCTAAAAGTAGCTGTTTGTTAATCAGAAAAGACAACTGCTATATATAATCACGCATAACACGAGACGAAATCTGCAGATTTAGTCCAGATGAACGAGATGCTGCAAATAATCATTTTTGCAGATATGATTTGGTGTCTTAAAAATGTCTGTTTGTGAATGAGAAATGACAACTGCATTATGTATTCACGCATATCACAAGACGTAATCTGCATATTTGGTTCGGATGGAAGGGATGCTGCGAATAATATCTGTGAAGATATGATCTGGTTATTCAATAATATTTGTTGGTGAATGAGTATTGAAGACTGATCTATCTATTCACGCATAACATGAGACGTAATCTGCCGATTTCGTCTGAATAAAAGGGAAGCTGTAAATAATCATCTGTGCAGATATGATCTGGTTATTTAAAGATATTTGTTTGTGAATGAGAAATGTCGACTGCACTATGTATTCACGCATATCACGAGTCGTAATATGCAGATTTGATCAGGATGAGAGAGATGTAAAGAATAATCATCTGTGCAGATATTATCTTGTTTTTAATGATATCTGCTTGTAAATGTAATATGTCGACTGCTCTATGTGTTCATGCATATCACAAGATGTAATCTGTAACTTTGGTCCAGATGAAAGGGATGCTGCAAATAATCATCTGTGCAGATATGATCTGATTTTTAAAGATATCTGTTTGTGAATGGGAAATGTCGACTACTCTATATGTTCACGCATATTACAAAACGTAATTTGCAGATTTGGTCCGGATGAAAGGGATGCTGCAAATAATTATCTGTGCAGATATGATCTGGTTATTTAAAGATATTTGTTTGTGAATAAGAAATGACGACAGCTCTATGTATTCACGCATATCACGAGTCGTAATATGCAGATTTGATCAGGATGAGAGGGGTGTTACGAATAATCATCTGTGCAGATTTTATCTTGTTTTTAATGATATCTGCTTGTAAATGTAATATGTCGTCTGCTCTATGTGTTCATGCATATCTCAAGACGTAATCTGCAACTTTGGTCTATATTAAAGGGATGCTAAATCATCATCCGTAAAGATATGATCTGGCTTTTTGAAGATATCTGTTTGTGAATAAAAAATGACGTCTGCTCTATGTATTTACGTTTATCATAAGATGTAATCTGCAGATTTGGTCCAGATAAAGGGGATGCTGCAAATAATCATTTGTGCAGATATGATTTGGTGTCCTAAAAGAATCTGTTTGGGAATGAGAAAAGGCAACTGCATTATGTATTCACGCATATCACAAGACGTAATCTGCAGATTTGGTTCGGATGGAAGGGATGCTGCGAATAATATCTGTGAAGATATGATCTGGTTATTCAATAATATTTGTTGGTGAATGAGTATTGAAGACTGATCTATCTATTCACGCATAACATGAGACGTAATCTGCCGATTTCGTCTGAATAAAAGGGAAGCTGTAAATAATCATCTGTGCAGATATGATCTGGTTATTTAAAGATATTTGTTTGTGAATGAGAAATGTCGACTGCACTATGTATTCACGCATATCACGAGTCGTAATATGCAGATTTGATCAGGATGAGAGAGATGTAAAGAATAATCATCTGTGCAGATATTATCTTGTTTTTAATGATATCTGCTTGTAAATGTAATATGTCGACTGCTCTATGTGTTCATGCATATCACAAGATGTAATCTGTAACTTTGGTCCAGATGAAAGGGATGCTGCAAATAATCATCTGTGCAGATATGATCTGATTTTTAAAGATATCTGTTTGTGAATGGGAAATGTCGACTACTCTATATGTTCACGCATATTACAAAACGTAATTTGCAGATTTGGTCCGGATGAAAGGGATGCTGCAAATAATTATCTGTGCAGATATGATCTGGTTATTTAAAGATATTTGTTTGTGAATAAGAAATGACGACAGCTCTATGTATTCACGCATATCACGAGTCGTAATATGCAGATTTGATCAGGATGAGAGGGGTGTTACGAATAATCATCTGTGCAGATATTATCTTGTTTTTAATGATATCTGCTTGTAAATGTAATATTTCGTCTGCTCTATGTGTTCATGCATATCTCAAGACGTAATCTGCAACTTTGGTCTATATTAAAGGGATGCTAAATCATCATCCGTAAAGATATGATATGGCTTTTTGAAGATATCTGTTTGTGAATAAAAAATGACGTCTGCTCTATGTATTTACGTTTATCATAAGATGTAATCTGCAGATTTGGTCCAGATAAAGGGGATGCTGCAAATAATCATTTGTGCAGATATGATTTGGTGTCCTAAAAGAATCTGTTTTGGAATGAGAAAAGGCAACTGCATTATGTATTCACGCATATCACAAGACGTAATCTGCAGATTTGGTTCGGATGGAAGGGATGCTGCGAATAATATCTGTGAAGATATGATCTGGTTATTCAATAATATTTGTTGGTGAATGAGTATTGAAGACTGATCTATCTATTCACGCATAACATGAGACGTAATCTGCCGATTTCGTCTGAATAAAAGGGAAGCTGTAAATAATCATCTGTGCAGATATGATCTGGTTATTTAAGATATTTGTTTGTGAATGAAAAATGTCGACTGCACTATGTATTCACGCATATCACGAGTCGTAATATGCAGATTTGATCAGGATGAGAGAGATGTAAAGAATAATCATCTGTGCAGATATTATCTTGTTTTTAATGATATCTGCTTGTAAATGTAATATGTCGACTGCTCTATGTGTTCATGCATATCACAAGATGTAATCTGTAACTTTGGTCCAGATGAAAGGGATGCTGCAAATAATCATCTGTGCAGATATGATTTGGTGTCCTAAAAGTAGCTGTTTGTTAATCAGAAAAGACAACTGCTCTATATAATCACGCATAACACGAGACGAAATCTGCAGATTTAGTCCAGATGAACGAGATGCTGCAAATAATCATTTTTGCAGATATGATTTGGTGTCTTAAAAATGTCTGTTTGGGAATGAGAAAAGGCAACTGCATCATGTATTCACGCATATCACAAGACGTAATCTGCAGATTTGGTTCGGATGGAAGGGATGCTGCGAATAATCAGCTGTGCAGATATGATTTGGTGTCCTAAAAGTAGCTGTTTGTTAATCAGAAAAGACAACTGCTATATATAATCACGCATAACACGAGACGAAATCTGCAGATTTAGTCCAGATGAACGAGATGCTGCAAATAATCATTTTTGCAGATATGATTTGGTGTCTTAAAAATGTCTGTTTGTGAATGAGAAATGACAACTGCTCTATGTATTCACGCATATCACAAGTCGTAATCTGCAGATTTGGTCCGGATGGAAGGGATGCTGCAAATAATCATTTGTGCAGATATGATTTGGTGTCCTAAAAGAATCTGTTTGGGAATGAGAAAAGGCAACTGCATTATGTATTCACGCATATCACAAGACGTAATCTGCATATTTGGTTCGGATGGAAGGGATGCTGCGAATAATATCTGTGAAGATATGATCTGGTTATTCAATAATATTTGTTGGTGAATGAGTATTGAAGACTGATCTATCTATTCACGCATAACATGAGACGTAATCTGCCGATTTCGTCTGAATAAAAGGGAAGCTGTAAATAATCATCTGTGCAGATATGATCTGGTTATTTAAAGATATTTGTTTGTGAATGAGAAATGTCGACTGCACTATGTATTCACGCATATCACGAGTCGTAATATGCAGATTTGATCAGGATGAGAGAGATGTAAAGAATAATCATCTGTGCAGATATTATCTTGTTTTTAATGATATCTGCTTGTAAATGTAATATGTCGACTGCTCTATGTGTTCATGCATATCACAAGATGTAATCTGTAACTTTGGTCCAGATGAAAGGGATGCTGCAAATAATCATCTGTGCAGATATGATTTGGTGTCCTAAAAGTAGCTGTTTGTTAATCAGAAAAGACAACTGCTCTATATAATCACGCATAACACGAGACGAAATCTGCAGATTTAGTCCAGATGAACGAGATGCTGCAAATAATCATTTTTGCAGATATGATTTGGTGTCTTAAAAATGTCTGTTTGGGAATGAGAAAAGGCAACTGCATCATGTATTCACGCATATCACAAGACGTAATCTGCAGATTTGGTTCGGATGGAAGGGATGCTGCGAATAATCAGCTGTGCAGATATGATTTGGTGTCCTAAAAGTAGCTGTTTGTTAATCAGAAAAGACAACTGCTATATATAATCACGCATAACACGAGACGAAATCTGCAGATTTAGTCCAGATGAACGAGATGCTGCAAATAATCATTTTTGCAGATATGATTTGGTGTCTTAAAAATGTCTGTTTGTGAATGAGAAATGACAACTGCTCTATGTATTCACGCATATCACAAGTCGTAATCTGCAGATTTGGTCCGGATGGAAGGGATGCTGCAAATAATCATTTGTGCAGATATGATTTGGTGTCCTAAAAGAATCTGTTTGGGAATGAGAAAAGGCAACTGCATTATGTATTCACGCATATCACAAGACGTAATCTGCATATTTGGTTCGGATGGAAGGGATGCTGCGAATAATATCTGTGAAGATATGATCTGGTTATTCAATAATATTTGTTGGTGAATGAGTATTGAAGACTGATCTATCTATTCACGCATAACATGAGACGTAATCTGCCGATTTCGTCTGAATAAAAGGGAAGCTGTAAATAATCATCTGTGCAGATATGATCTGGTTATTTAAAGATATTTGTTTGTGAATGAGAAATGTCGACTGCACTATGTATTCACGCATATCACGAGTCGTAATATGCAGATTTGATCAGGATGAGAGAGATGTAAAGAATAATCATCTGTGCAGATATTATCTTGTTTTTAATGATATCTGCTTGTAAATGTAATATGTCGACTGCTCTATGTGTTCATGCATATCACAAGATGTAATCTGTAACTTTGGTCCAGATGAAAGGGATGCTGCAAATAATTATCTGTGCAGATATGATCTGGTTATTTAAAGATATTTGTTTGTGAATAAGAAATGACGACAGCTCTATGTATTCACGCATATCACGAGTCGTAATATGCAGATTTGATCAGGATGAGAGGGGTGTTACGAATAATCATCTGTGCAGATATTATCTTGTTTTTAATGATATCTGCTTGTAAATGTAATATGTCGTCTGCTCTATGTGTTCATGCATATCTCAAGACGTAATCTGCAACTTTGGTCTATATTAAAGGGATGCTAAATCATCATCCGTAAAGATATGATCTGGCTTTTTGAAGATATCTGTTTGTGAATAAAAAATGACGTCTGCTCTATGTATTTACGTTTATCATAAGATGTAATCTGCAGATTTGGTCCAGATAAAGGGGATGCTGCAAATAATCATTTGTGCAGATATGATTTGGTGTCCTAAAAGAATCTGTTTGGGAATGAGAAAAGGCAACTGCATTATGTATTCACGCATATCACAAGACGTAATCTGCAGATTTGGTTCGGATGGAAGGGATGCTGCGAATAATATCTGTGAAGATATGATCTGGTTATTCAATAATATTTGTTGGTGAATGAGTATTGAAGACTGATCTATCTATTCACGCATAACATGAGGCGTAATCTGCCGATTTCGTCTGAATAAAAGGGAAGCTGTAAATAATCATCTGTGCAGATATGATCTGGTTATTTAAAGATATTTGTTTGTGAATGAAAAATGTCGACTGCACTATGTATTCACGCATATCACGAGTCGTAATATGCAGATTTGATCAGGATGAGAGAGATGTAAAGAATAATCATCTGTGCAGATATTATCTTGTTTTTAATGATATCTGCTTGTAAATGTAATATGTCGACTGCTCTATGTGTTCATGCATATCACAAGATGTAATCTGTAACTTTGGTCCAGATGAAAGGGATGCTGCAAATAATCATCTGTGCAGATATGATTTGGTGTCCTAAAAGTAGCTGTTTGTTAATCAGAAAAGACAACTGCTCTATATAATCACGCATAACACGAGACGAAATCTGCAGATTTAGTCCAGATGAACGAGATGCTGCAAATAATCAGTTTTGCAGATATGATTTGGTGTCTTAAAAATGTCTGTTTGGGAATGAGAAAAGGCAACTGCATCATGTATTCACGCATATCACAAGACGTAATCTGCAGATTTGGTTCGGATGGAAGGGATGCTGCGAATAATAAACTGTGCAGATATGATTTGGTGTCCTAAAAGTAGCTGTTTGTTAATCAGAAAAGACAACTGCTATATATAATCACGCATAACACGAGACGAAATCTGCAGATTTAGTCCAGATGAACGAGATGCTGCAAATAATCATTTTTGCAGATATGATTTGGTGTCTTTAAAATGTCTGTTTGTGAATGAGAAATGACAACTGCTCTATGTATTCACGCATATCACAAGTCGTAATCTGCAGATTTGGTCCGGATGGAAGGGATGCTGCAAATAATCATTTGTGCAGATATGATTTGGTGTCCTAAAAGAATCTGTTTGGGAATGAGAAAAGGCAACTGCATTATGTATTCACGCATATCACAAGACGTAATCTGCAGATTTGGTTCGGATGGAAGGGATGCTGCGAATAATATCTGTGAAGATATGATCTGGTTATTCAATAATATTTGTTGGTGAATGAGTATTGAAGACTGATCTATCTATTCACGCATAACATGAGACGTAATCTGCCGATTTCGTCTGAATAAAAGGGAAGCTGTAAATAATCATCTGTGCAGATATGATCTGGTTATTTAAAGATATTTGTTTGTGAATGAGAAATGTCGACTGCACTATGTATTCACGCATATCACGAGTCGTAATATGCAGATTTGATCAGGATGAGAGAGATGTAAATAATAATCATCTGTGCAGATATTATCTTGTTTTTAATGATATCTGCTTGTAAATGTAATATGTCGACTGCTCTATGTGTTCATGCATATCACAAGATGTAATCTGTAACTTTGGTCCAGATGAAAGGGATGCTGCAAATAATCATCTGTGCAGATATGATTTGGTGTCCTAAAAGTAGCTGTTTGTTAATCAGAAAAGACAACTGCTCTATATAATCACGCATAACACGAGACGAAATCTGCAGATTTAGTCCAGATGAACGAGATGCTGCAAATAATCATTTTTGCAGATATGATTTGGTGTCTTAAAAATGTCTGTTTGTGAATGAGAAATGACAACTGCTCTATGTATTCACGCATATCACAAGTCGTAATCTGCAGATTTCGTCCGGATGGAAGGGATGCTGCAAATAATCATTTGTGCAGATATGATTTGGTGTCCTAAAAGAATCTGTTTGGGAATGAGAAAAGGCAACTGCATTATGTATTCACGCATATCACAAGACGTAATCTGCAGATTTGGTTCGGATGGAAGGGATGCTGCGAATAATATCTGTGAAGATATGATCTGGTTATTCAATAATATTTGTTGGTGAATGAGTATTGAAGACTGATCTATCTATTCACGCATAACATGAGACGTAATCTGCCGATTTCGTCTGAATAAAAGGGAAGCTGTAAATAATCATCTGTGCAGATATGATCTGGTTATTTAAAGATATTTGTTTGTGAATGAAAAATGTCGACTGCACTATGTATTCACGCATATCACGAGTCGTAATATGCAGATTTGATCAGGATGAGAGAGATGTAAAGAATAATCATCTGTGCAGATATTATTTTGTTTTTAATGATATCTGCTTGTAAATGTAATATGTCGACTGCTCTATGTGTTCATGCATATCACAAGATGTAATCTGTAACTTTGGTCCAGATGAAAGGGATGCTGCAAATAATCATCTGTGCAGATATGATCTGATTTTTAAAGATATCTGTTTGTGAATGGGAAATGTCGACTACTCTATATGTTCACGCATATTACAAAACGTAATTTGCAGATTTGGTCCGGATAAAAGGGATGCTGCAAATAATTATCTGTGCAGATATGATCTGGTTATTTAAAGATATTTGTTTGTGAATAAGAAATGACGACAGCTCTATGTATTCACGCATATCACGAGTCGTAATATGCAGATTTGATCAGGATGAGAGGGGTGTTACGAATAATCATCTGTGCAGATATTATCTTGTTTTTAATGATATCTGCTTGTAAATGTAATATGTCGTCTGCTCTATGTGTTCATGCATATCTCAAGACGTAATCTGCAACTTTGGTCTATATTAAAGGGATGCTAAATCATCATCCGTAAAGATATGATCTGGTTTTTTAAGGATATTTGTTTGTGAATAAAAAATGACGACTGCTCTATGTATTCACGCATAACACGAGACGCAATCTGCAGATTTGGTCCAGATAAAGGGGATGCTGCGAATAATCAGCAGTGCAGATATGATTTGGTGTCCTAAAAGTAGCTGTTCGTTAATCAGAAAAGACAACTGCTCTATATATTCACGCATAACACGAGACGAAATCCGCAAATTTAGTCCAGATAAACATGATGCTGCAAATAATCATTTGTGCAGATATGATTTGGTGTCCTAAAAGAAGCTGTTTGGGAATGAGAAAAAGCAACTGCATTATATATTCACGCATATCACAAGACGTAATCTGCAGATTTGATTAGGTTGGAAGCGATGCTGCGAATACTCATCTGTGCAGATATCATCTGGCTTATTAAAGATATCTGTTTGTGAATAAAAACTGACGACTGTTCTATGTATTTACGCATAACACGAGACTCAATCTGAAGATTTCGTCCAGATGAAGGAGATGCTGCGAATAATCAGCTGTGCAGATATGATTTGGTGTCCTAAAAGTAGCTGTTCGTTAATCAGAAAAGACAACTGCTCTATGTATTCACGCATAACACGAGAAGTTACCTGCAGATCTGTTCCGGTTAAAAGGGATGCTGCAAATACTTAGCTTTGCAGATATGATCTGGTTTTTTAATGATATTTGTTTGTGAATGAGTATTGAAGACTGATCTATCTATTCACGCATAACATGAGACGTAATCTGCCGATTTCGTCTGAATAAAAGGGAAGCTGTAAATAATCATCTGTGCAGATATGATCTTGTTTTTAATGATATCTGCTTGTAAATGTAATATGTCGACTGCTCTATGTGTTCATGCATATCACAAGATGTATCTGTTTGTGAATAAAAACTGACGACTGTTCTATGTATTTACGCATAACACGAGACTCAATCTGCAGATTTAGTCCAGATGAAGGAGATGCTGCAAATAATCATTTTTGCAGATATGGTTTGGTGTCTTAAAAACATCCGTTTGTGAATGTAAACTGACAACTGCTCTATGTATTCACGCATATCGCAAGACGTAATCAACAGATTTGGTCCGGATGGAAGGGATGCTGCGAATAATATCTGTGAAGATATGATCTGGTTATTCAATAATATTTCTTTGTGAATAAAAAATTACATCTGCTCTATGTATTTACGCTTATCACAAGACGTAATCGGCACATTTGTTCCGGATAAAAGGGATGCTGCAAATACTTAGCTTTGCAGATATGATCTAGTTTTTCAAGGATATTTGTTTGTGAATGAAAAATGACGATTTTTCCTATGTATTCGCGTATATAACAAGTCGTAATCTAAAGATTTGGTTTGGATGAAAGGGATGCTGCGAATAATCATCTGTGCAGATATCATCTGGCTTATTAAAGATATCTGTTTGTGAATAAAAAATGACGACTGCTCTATGTATTCACGCATAACACGAGACGCAATCTGCAGATTTGGTCCAGATGAAGGAGATACTGCAAATAATCATTTTTGCAGATATGATTTGGTGTCTTAATGAAGCTGTTTGGGAATGAGAAAAAGCAACTGCATTATGTATTCACGCATATCACAAGACGTAATCTGCAGATTTGGTTCGGATGGAAGCGATGCTGCGAATACTCATCTGTGCAGATATCATCTGGCTTATTAAAGATATCTGTTTGTGAATAAAAACTGACGACTGCTCTATGTATTCACGCATAACACGCGACGTAATCTGGAGCTTTGGTTTGGATGAAAGGGATGCTGCGAATAATCATCTGTGCAGATATCATCTGGCTTATTAAAGATATCTGTTTGTGAATAAAAAATTACGTCTGCTCTATGAATTCATGCATAACACGAGACGCAATCTGCAGATTTGGTCCAGATGAAGGAGATGCTGCAAATAATCATTTTTGCAGATATGATTTGGTGTCTTAAAAACATCCGTTTGTGAATGTAAACTGACAGCTGCTCTATGTATTCGCGCATATCGCAAGACGTAATCAACAGATTTGGTCCGGATGGAAGGGATGCTGCGAATAATATCTGTGAAGATATCATCTGGTTATTCAATAATATTTCTTTGTGAATAAAAAATTACATCTGCTCTATGTATTTACGCTTATCACAAGACGTAATCGGCACATTTGTTCCGGATAAAAGGGATGCTGCAAATACTTAGCTTTGCAGATATGATCTAGTTTTTTAAGGATATTTGTTTGTGAATGAAAAATGACGATTTTTCCTATGTATTCGCGTATATAACAAGTCGTAATCTAAAGATTTGGTTTGGATGAAAGGGATGCTGCGAATAATCATCTGTGCAGATATCATCTGGCTTATTAAAGATATCTGTTTGTGAATAAAAAATGACGACTGCTCTATGTATTCACGCATAACACGAGACGCAATCTGCAGATTTGGTCCAGATGAAGGAGATACTGCAAATAATCATTTTTGCAGATATGATTTGGTGTCTTAATGAAGCTGTTTGGGAATGAGAAAAAGCAACTGCATTATGTATTCACGCATATCACAAGACGTAATCTGCAGATTTGGTTCGGATGGAAGCGATGCTGCGAATACTCATCTGTGCAGATATCATCTGGCTTATTAAAGATATCTGTTTGTGAATAAAAACTGACGACTGCTCTATGTATTCACGCATAACACGCGACGTAATCTGGAGCTTTGGTTTGGATGAAAGGGATGCTGCGAATAATCATCTGTGCAGATATCATCTGGCTTATTAAAGATATCTGTTTGTGAATAAAAAATGACGACTGCTCTATGTATTCACGCATAACACGAGACGCAATCTGCAGATTTGGTCCAGATGAAGGAGATGCTGCAAATAATCATTTTTGCAGATATGATTTGGTGTCTTAAAAACATCCGTTTGTGAATGTAAACTGACAACTGCTCTATGTATTCACGCATATCGCAAGACGTAATCAACAGATTTGGTCCGGATGGAAGGGATGCTGCGAATAATATCTGTGAAGATATGATCTGGTTATTCAATAATATTTGTTTGTGAATGAGAAATGACGACTGCTCTATGTATTCACGCATAACACGCGACGTAATCTGGAGATTTGGTTTGGATGAAAGGGATACTGCGAATAATCATCTGTGCAGATATCATCTGGCTTATTAAAGATATCTGTTTGTGAATAAAAAATTACATCTGCTCTATGTCTTTACGCTTATCACAAGACGTAATCTGCAGATTTGGTCCAGATAATGGGGATGCTGCAAATAATCATTTGTGCAGATATGATTTGGTGTCTTAAAAGTATCCGTTTGTGAATGTAAAATGTCGACTGCTCTATGTGTTCACGTGTATCGCAAGACGTAATCTACAGATTTGGTCCGGATGGAAGGGATGCTGCGAATAATATGTGCGAAGATATGATCTGGTTATTCAATAATATTTCTTTGTGAATAAAAAATTACATCTGCTCTATGTATTTACGTTTATCACAAGACGTAATCGGCACATTTGTTCCGGATAAAAGGGATGCTGCAAATACTTAGCTTTGCAGATATGATCTGGTTTTTTATGATATTTGTTTGTGAATGAAAAATGACGACTACTCTATGTGTTCACGCATATCACAAAACGTAATCTGGCGATTTGGTTTGGATGAAAGGGATGCTGCGTATAATCATCTGTGCAGATATCATCTTGCTTTTTAAAGATATCTGTTTGTGAATAAAAAATTACATCTGCTCTATGTATTTACGCTTATCACAAGACGTAATCCGCAGATTTAGTCCAGATAAACGTGATGCTGCAAATAATCATTTGTGCAGATATGATTTGGTGTCCTAAAAGAAGCTGTTTGGGAATGAGAAAAAGCAACTGCATTATGTATACACGCATATCACAAGACGTAATCTGCAGATTTGGTTCGGATGGAAGCGATGCTGCGAATACTCATCTGTGCAGATATCATCTGGCTTATTAAAGATATCTGTTTGTGAATAAAAACTGACGACTGCTCTATGTATTCACGCATAACACGCGACGTAATCTGGAGCTTTGGTTTGGATGAAAGGGATGCTGCGAATAATCATCTGTGCAGATATCATCTGGCTTATTAAAGATATCTGTTTGTGAATAAAAAATTACGTCTGCTCTATGAATTCATGCATAACACGAGACGCAATCTGCAGATTTGGTCCAGATGAAGGAGATGCTGCAAATAATCATTTTTGCAGATATGGTTTGGTGTCTTAAAAACATCCGTTTGTGAATGTAAACTGACAGCTGCTCTATGTATTCGCGCATATCGCAAGACGTAATCAACAGATTTGGTCCGGATGGAAGGGATGCTGCGAATAATATCTGTGAAGATATGATCTGGATATTCAATAATATTTGTTTGTGAATGAGAAATGACTACTGCTCTATGTATGCAGGCTTATAACACGAGAAGTTACCTGCAGATCTGTTCCGGATAAAAGGGATGCTGCAAATACTTAGCTTCGCAGATATGATCTGGTTTTTTAAAGATATTTGTTTGTTAATGAAAAATGACGATTTTTCCTATGTATTCGCGTATATAACAAGGCGTAATCTAAAGATTTGGTTTGGATGAAAGGGATGCTGCGAATAATCATCTGTGCAGATATCATCTGGCTTATTAAAGATATCTGTTTGTGAAAAAAAATTACATCTGCTCTATGTCTTTACGCTTATCACAAGACGTAATCAACAGATTTGGTCCGGATGGAAGGGATGCTGCGAATAATATCTGTGAAGATATGATCTGGTTATTCAATAATATTTGTTTGTGAATGAGAAATGACGACTGCTCTATGTATTCACGCATAACACGCGACGTAATCTGGAGATTTGGTTTGGATGAAAGGGATGCTGCGAATAATCATCTGTGCAGATATCATCTGGCTTATTAAAGATATCTGTTTGTGAATAAAAAATTACATCTGCTCTATGTCTTTACGCTTATCACAAGACGTAATCTGCAGATTTGGTTCAGATAATGGGGATGCTGCAAATAATCATTTGTGCAGATATGATTTGGTGTCTTAAAAATATCCGTTTGTGAATGTAAAATGTCGACTGCTCTATTTGTTCACGTGTATCGCAAGACGTAATCTACAGATTTGGTCCGGATGGAAGGGATGCTGCGAATAATATCTGTGAAGATATGATCTGGTTATTCAATAATATTTGTTTGTGAATGAGAAATGACGACTGCTCTATGTATTCACGCATAACACGCGACGTAATCTGGAGATTTGGTTTGGATGAAAGGGATGCTGCGAATAATCATCTGTGCAGATATCATCTATCATCTGGCTTATTAAAGATGTCTGTTTGTGAATAAAAAATTTCGACTGGTCTATGAATTCATGCATAACACGAGACGCAATCTGCAGATTTGGTCCAGATAATGGGGATGCTGCAAATAATCATTTGTGCAGATATGATTTGGTGTCTTAAAAATATCCATTTGTGAATGTAAAATGTCAACTGCTCTATGTGTTCACGTGTATCGCAAGACGTAATCTACAGATTTGGTCCGGATGGAAGGGATGCTGCGAATAATATGTGCGAAGATATGATCTGGTTTTTTAAGGATATTTGTTTGTGAATAAAAAATTAGATCTGCTCTATGTATTTACGCTTATCACAAGACGTTATCGGCACATTTGTTCCGGATAAAAGGGATGCTGCAAATACTTAGCTTCGCAGATATGATCTGGTTTTTTAAAGATATTTGTTTGTTAATGAAAAATGACGATTTTTCCTGTGTATTCGCGCATATCACAAAACGTAATCTGGAGATTTGATTTGGATGAAAGGGATGCTGCGAATAATCATCTGTGCAGATATCATCTGGCTTATTAAAGATATCTGTTTGTGAATAAAAAATTACATCTGCTCTATGTCTTTACGCTTATCACAAGACGTAATCTGCAGATTTGGTCCAGATAATGGGGATGCTGCAAATAATCATTTGTGCAGATATGATTTGGTGTCTTAAAAATATCCGTTTGTGAATGTAAAATGTCAACTGCTCTATGTGTTCACGTGTATCGCAAGACGTAATCTACAGATTTGGTCCGGATGGAAGGGATGCTGCGAATAATATCTGTGAAGGTATGATCTGGTTATTCAATAATATTTGTTTGTGAATGAGAAATGACGACTGCTCTATGTATTCACGCATAACACGCGACGTAATCTAGAGATTTGGTTTGGATGAAAGGGATGCTGCGAATAATCATCTGTGCAGATATCATCTATCATCTGGCTTATTAAAGATGTCTGTTTGTGAATAAAAAATTTCGACTGGTCTATGAATTCATGCATAACACGAGACGCAATCTGCAGATTTGGTCCAGATAATGGGGATGCTGCAAATAATCATTTGTACAGATATGATTTGGTGTCTTAAAAATATCCATTTGTGAATGTAAAATGTCAACTGCTCTATGTGTTCACGTGTATCGCAAGACGTAATCTACAGATTTGGTCCGGATGGAAGGGATGCTGCGAATAATATGTGCGAAGATATGATCTGGTTTTTTAAGGATATTTGTTTGTGAATAAAAAATTAGATCTGCTCTATGTATTTACGCTTATCACAAGACGTAATCGGCACATTTGTTCCGGATAAAAGGGATGCTGCAAATACTTAGCTTCGCAGATATGATCTGGTTTTTTAAAGATATTTGTTTGTTAATGAAAAATGACGATTTTTCCTGTGTATTCGCGCATATCACAAAACGTAATCTGGAGATTTGATTTGGATGAAAGGGATGCTGCGAATAATCATCTGTGCAGATATCATCTGGCTTATTAAAGATATCTGTTTGTGAATAAAAAATTACATCTGCTCTATGTCTTTACGCTTATTACAAGACGTAATCTGCAGATTTGGTTCAGATAATGGGGATGCTGCAAATAATCATTTGTGCAGATATGATTTGGTGTCTTAAAAATATCCGTTTGTGAATGTAAAATGTCGACTGCTCTATTTGTTCACGTGTATCGCAAGACGTAATCTACAGATTTGGTCCGGATGGAAGGGATGCTGCGAATAATATGTGCGAAGATATGATCTGGTTTTTTAAGGATATTTGTTTGTGAATGAGAAATGACGACTACTCTATGTATTCGCGTATATAACAAGTCGTAATCTAAAGATTTGGTTTGGATGAAAGGGATGCTGCGAATAATCATCTGTGCAGATATCATCTGGCTTATTAAAGATATCTGTTTGTGAATAAAAAATTACGACTGCTCTATGTATTCACGCATAACACGAGAAGTTACCTGCAGATCTGTTCCGGATAAAAGGGATGCTGCAAATACTTAGCTTCGCAGATATGATCTGGTTTTTTGTTAATGAAAAATGACGATTTTTCCTATGTATTCGCGTATATAACAAGACGTAATCTAAAGATTTGGTTTGGATGAAAGGGAAGCTGCGAATAATCATCTGTGCAGATATCATCTGGCTTATTAAAGATATCTGTTTGTGAATAAAAAATGACGACTGCTCTATGTATTCACGCATAACACGAGACGTAATCTGCAGATTTGGTCCAGATGAAGGAGATACTGCAAATAATCATTTTTGCAGATATGATTTGGTGTCTTAAAAACATCGGTTTGTGAATGTAAACTGACAACTGCTCTATGTATTCACGCATATCGCAAGACGTAATCAACAGATTTGGTCCGGATGGAAGGGATGCTGCGAATAATATCTGTGAAGATATGATCTGGTTATTCAATAATATTTGTTTGTGAATGAGAAATGACGACTGCTCTATGTATTCACGCATAACACGCGACGTAATCTGGAGCTTTGGTTTGGATGAAAGGGATGCTGCGAATAATCATCTGTGCAGATATCATCTGGCTTATTAAAGATATCTGTTTGTGTATAAAAAATTACATCTGCTCTATGTCTTTACGCTTATCACAAGACGTAATCTGCAGATTTGGTCCAGATAATGGGGATGCTGCAAATAATCATTTGTGCAGATATGATTTGGTGTCTTAAAAATATCCGTTTGTGAATGTAAAATGTCGACTGCTCTATGTGTTCACGTGTATCGCAAGACGTAATCTACAGATTTGGTCCGGATGGAAGGGATGCTGCGAATAATATGTGCGAAGATATGATCTGGTTTTTTAAGGATATTTGTTTGTGAATGAAAAATGACGACTGCTCTATGTATTCACGCATAACACGAGACGCAATCTGCAGATTTGGTCCAGATGAAGGAGATGCTGCAAATAATCATTTTTGCAGATATGATTTGGTGTCTTAAAAACATCCGTTTGTGACTGTAAACTGACAACTGCTCTATGTATTCACGCATATCGCAAGACGTAGTCAACAGATTTGGTCCGGATGGAATGGATGCTGCGAATAATATCTGTGAAGATATGATCTGGTTATTCAATAATATTTGTTTGTGAATGAGAAATGACGACTGCTCTATGTATTCACGCATAACACGCGACGCAATCTGGAGATTTGGTTTGGATGAAAGGGATTCTGCAAATAATCATTTTTGCAGATATGATTTGGTGTCTTAAAAATATCCGTTTGTGAATGTAAAATGTCGACTGCTCTGTTTTTTTTTTTTTTTTTTTATTTATTTAAGCT
This sequence comes from Nasonia vitripennis, assembly GCF_009193385.2. Lineage (NCBI taxonomy): Eukaryota > Metazoa > Arthropoda > Insecta > Hymenoptera > Pteromalidae > Nasonia > Nasonia vitripennis. The sequence goes on along the minus strand of NW_022279643.1, from coordinate 3,763,108 downwards.
TCAAATCTTTTTTACAAGACTTATTCGCTGTAAAAAAAAAAAAAGATATAGATATATACAAAGAAAGAAAGAAAATATACATAATAGGTTACAATTTAATATAACATTCTTCGAGGAACGCTACAATAGATTTACAGCCTGGTACATGGGGTTCGTGAAGTATGATCGAAGTTTTCATAGGAAGTGGGAATCCAGCTTTTTCTAGGCTTACAATTAGCTTTGTTCTTTGGTTGTCATACAGTGGGCACTGCCAGATGATATGGTCCAGATCTTGAATGCTGGATTTACAAGTGCAAGAACTGTCCGAGATTATATTAACCCTGGCTAAGGAGGCAGCAAGATTATAATGTTCAGCACGGCAACGGTTAATGGTGACTATGAGATTTCTGGTTAGGTTTTTATTTTGAAACCATGGGCGACAAGCATCTTTGTAGTAATTTTGAAAGTAGTAAATGCCTTTATCTGGGCTCATTTCCAGGAAATGGATTTTGGAGTTTTTGATCATGGCCTCTCTGTAGCTGGCTTTCATATCAGTGAAAGGTACGAGAGGCCTTCCTCTGATCCCAGGAAACGTTGCTGCGTTCTTAGCTAGGGAGTCGGCTAAATCATTGCCTTCAATACCGCAATGAGATGGAATCCAACATAGAAGAATCGAAGCGCCGTTTGACATTATTTGTGTAAATTTTTGATATTTTTCTCTAATAGAAAATAAGTAAGGGTTGGTTCTTATATCTAGTTTACGGTTTTTGAGTGCCTGCACAACGCTTAATGAGTCAGAAAAAATAATGATGTTCTTGTCGGTGTTTTTGAGAGCAATATCCATAGCATCATTTATGGCAAGAGACTCAGCAGTAAAAATAGAGGTTGTGCTATGGAGATTCCTGACAATCGTGTCATTGTTATTAGTGGAAATGCAGGCCGATCCAGCAGTGTTCAAATTTTTGTCTTTGCTACCGTCAGTGTAGATTTCCAGGTATGAATGATCTTTCAAAAGCCCCTGTAGCAATAGGTTTGGAGAAGGAGATGCTTTAAGGGATTTTCCAACTGTGGTATTGATGGGAATGGTACTGGTCAAGACAGAGTAATCGTAGTTAAATATTTGGTAGTTTGTAGACTTAATAATAGGGATAGGGGAATTAAAGAGATCTTTAATGCACCCTTCAAATAATCGATTGCGCTTGACAGTTGATTTTTTTAATACTTTATTATAGTAGGCTTTGATAGCTTTATGGACTAGAAGGTTTTCATTACTGAGAATTTTTAATAGGTTGGAATAGCAAAGAAAACGTGTTCTTTCTTTGATGGAAGGTAGTTTGGATTCTGCTAGGATAACATTCAGTGGAGTTGTGATTCGATAACCAAAAGCTGCACGAATAGCGCTGTATTGAATTTTTTCTAGTTTGTTGATGTAGTCCTTTCGTACAGGAAAATAAGCGAAGCAGCTGTATTCGAGGATGGATCGAACATAGCTTTTATAAAATATGATTAGAATGTTGGGATGGGCACCCCACCAAGTGCCTTGTAGAAATTTCAAAATATTAAGAGCTCGATGACATCTCCATCGAATGTTATCAATTTGTTCGCAGAAATTGAGTCTGTAGTCGAAAATGACTCCGAGAAATCGGGCGGAAGAGCTGGATACTATAGTACAATTATTGTTAATTTCTAATTCGGTCGTGCCAGGTAGAATGCCATTTTGGTTAAAGTTGACAAATACAGTTTTGTGTGGAGCTAGATCAAGTCCAAGGTGTGAAAGCTGTTTGTCAATAATCTTGATGGCCTTTTTTAGAGAGTTTATGTTTTTTGAGCAGAGTGATATATCGTCTGCAAATTGTAGCACAGAGACTGTTTTAGGGATGTCGTTCATGATGGAGCTGACATAGATAATAAATAAGAGAGGGCTAAGGACACCCCCTTGAGGGACGCCTTTGTACGATAGTCTGAACTCATTGGAAATTTCAGAGAAAATCTGTCTTTCGTAAGTCAGAAATTTGATAAAATTAATCATTTTGGATGGACAGCCTAAGTCTGCGAGTTTAATCAATAAGAGTTCAATGTTGACGTTGTCAAAGGCGCCACTCACGTCGAGGAATACAGAAAAAAGATTTTGTTTTTTCTTAAAAGCTTCTTGAATTTTAATGGTTAGATTGAGTATATTGTCTGTACAGGATTGTCCTTTTCTAAATCCGCTCTGAAAGCTTGGAAGAATGTTTTGTTTTTCAATCCACCATTGAAGTTTATTTTTAATAATTGTCTCAAAAAGCTTGCACAGTGAAGATGTGAGGGAAATAGGTCGATAGTTGACTCCGTCAGATTTGGAAATTAGATGAACAAATGATTTTTTCCAATCTTTCGGAAAGTGGCCTGTTCTAAACATTTCGTTGTAGATATCGATAAGAATGAGCTTGTAGTTGATAGGGAGGTTTTTTAAAGTGAAGTAATCGATACCATCAAGTCCCGGAGAAGAACTTGATTTTCGAGAGTCGAGTGCAAGGTTAAATTCAGCAAAGGTAATTTCTGATTCGAGGAAAGAGTTATCTTGACAGGTAGGCATGAAATCGGGATTAGTCGGTACCCACGGAGGGCAAATTTTGTTTATTGCTTTGATTTTATTCTCGGTCTGAAGATTTTGAGTCAGGTGTGACGGCGTAACCTTGACCCATTTGTTTTTCAGAATTTTGGATTTTTCCCATACGTATTTATTGCTAGAAAGACAGCTAAGACTCTGTGCAAATTCAATGAAATCGTCTCTCTTTTTTCTTTTGAAAGTCTTGCGTGCGATGGCCCTAAGTCTTTTGAATTCTATAAAGTCGTTTAAGTTTCGTGACTTTTCCCATTTTTTGAAGGCTTGGTTTCTCATATCTTTAATATTTTGACACTCCGAGTCCCACCAGGAAACTGGGTTCCTGTGAATTCTCGGGTTTACAATTTTCTTTTGAGGTGTATTTTGCATGATAGCGTTCGAGACAGTTTCAACAAAAAATTCGTATTTTTTCATGGGACTTAGAGAGTCAAAATTCGCCGAGAAAAAAGAGAGATAATTTGATTGAAGATCATTGTCTACATTAACCCAATTAGTGCGAAGCGACCTGATTTTAAGAGATTTTTGAAGGTAAATCGATTTTTGGGTGTTTAGCAATACATAAATCGGGTAATGGTCGGAGCCTAAAGTGTCGCTATGAGCCTGAGTTTCGATGCGATCTATTAACGAGATACTGGAAATAATAAGGTCGATGTTTGATGAAGAGGTAGTATCGATATGTGTGAGCGTGTCAGTGTTGTGAATGTAAAAATTAGAATTTTTTATAAATTGAAGGAGATTTTTACCATTAGTATCTGTTTTTTTACAATTCCAAATGTGGTGATGAGAATTGAAATCTCCCATTAAAACATTGTTCTGATTTGGATCAAAATTTGCAAAAAGTGTTTCCCAGTTCTCAAGGCTTAAGGCGACACCAGGGGCTCTATAGCATGCATACAAGTTGAAAGTCGGAGAGGTGTTTGTGATACGGACACCACAAAATTCGACCGATTCATTTGGAATAATTAGATTATCGATTTCTTTATACGCAATGTTTTTTCGTATGAGGAGAAGGAGACCTCCCCCTGAGGATCTTACCCTATCCTTTCGAAACGTAACAAATCCTGGAAATTGGAAATTGGTACACTTGTTGTTTAACCAGCTCTCGACGCACACAAGAATGTCAATATCTTTAAGGAGATCAGGAAGTTCTTCTTTTCGGAGGGAAATACTTCTGGCGTTCCAAAAGACAATCTTGAGATTGAAGTTAGTTAGTGAAGTTTGCGTTGAACTATCCATTTTTAGGCTGCAAAGCGTGCTCTGAATCGTCGTTGGATTCCTCAGATGCAGAAGTGGAATCATTCAAAATTTTCTTTTTAATCCTTGTGATTCTTGATTTCAAGGTTCTGCTGTTGGAATGTCCATAGGCATCATCCAACATCAAAATAAGGCCATTGGTGTTTTCGGTATATGTTTTTGCAATTTCTAAAATATTTGAGTTGCCGTATGTAGAAAGAAGGAAGTCTTTGAATTTATCTAAGTCGATAGGATAAGCATTTGAATTTTGGGAGGTATACATCTTAGCAGATTCTAGTTGAGCGTCGATTTCCGAGATGGAGCACAGTTTCTTATCTTGTTGTTGCCTGCGCTTATGAGTTATTGGTAAATTCGTTTTGGGTTGTTTCGTTTGTTGTTCTGTACTGCTTGCTTGAGAAGATACACTTAAAGGGCGTTTGAAGCCTGAGTTCAATTGCTTAGTGGGCATTTGTTCCAAGGAGAGAGGTTGCGAAGTTAGTTTATCTGTGGGTTCTGGGTTGAGGACAGGAGTAGGACTTAATTGGTCTTGTGATGACGGTGCTTCGGAGTTAATATCCGATAGAATAGATTGGTCAGAGAAAGGAGGAGCAGAGTTAGGATCGGCTTGATTTTCTGTGGTTGCATCTAAATTTTGATATTGGTTTAGATTGTGACAGTGTTTGGCTAAATGCCCCTCTTCTTTGCATAAGAAACAATTAAGCTTGTCGCTCGAGAGATATATCCAGTATGTGGTGTCGTCAAAATTGATTTGTATTGAATCTGGAATCTTGGAGACGTCGTCCGTATGAATGTACATTTGCCGACGAAAACTCATAATGTGCGAGTAGTTTGGTTCGTTAATACCAGCCCTGAGAAAAGATATCTGTGAAACGGGCTTGATTTCGTATTCTAGTAGCTTATTCATAAGTACTGAGTGCGGTATGATAGGACATACGTTAGAAATGATGATTCTCTTGGATTTTGAAACAAGCGGTCTCAATGTGAGAGAATGAGGGCCGATGTGTATTGGCGTGTCTTTGGCCGTGACTTTGTCAGCGAGCTCACGGGTACTAAGATATAAACAGACTCGGCCTTGGGAAATTCTTGAGGCGAATCGTATATTTTCGGGACCAACAAGGCCGCCAATGGCGAGAACATAATCTTTGATTTGTAATCCTTCTACAGAGTCAGTGATGATGGCTTGCTCCTTTTTAGGAAACATTGATTGTTCAGTAACTTGAGAGTACGATAACAAGGATTTGCTTTTCATGGAGTCATTTGGTTTATGTGGGGAACTCTGAGTTGCAAGAGCACCCCCGTTGTCGGAAGAGCTCATTGCTGTGGTAAGAAAGTTTTGCACTTTAAGGCACTAAAAGTGCCGAAGCACAACTTTGTTTAACTTCACTGTAACCGAGCACACTATCACAAGCGGCGGAATGTTGACTGATTTAAGCTCTGACGCCCGAGAATATAAACACGTCCTACCTTGACGGCGGCTCAGACCCGACTCGACTGCTCTATGTGTTCACGTGTATCGCAAGACGTAATCTACAGATTTGGTCCGGATGGAAGGGATGCTGCGAATAATATGTGCGAAGATATGATCTGGTTTTTAAGGATATTTGTTTGTGAATGAAAAATGACGACTACTCTATGTGTTCACGCATATCACAAAACGTAATCTGGAGATTTTATTTGGAAGAAAGGGATGCTGCGAATAATCATCTGTGCAAATATCATCTGGCTTATTAAAGATATCTGTTTGTGAATAAAAAATTACATCTGCTCTATGTCTTTACGCTTATCACAAGACGTAATCTGCAGATTTGGTCCAGATAATGGGGATGCTGCAAATAATCATTTGTGCAGATATGATTTGGTGTCTTAAAAATATCCGTTTGTGAATGTAAAATGTCGACTGCTCTATGTGTTCACGTGTATCGCAAGACGTAATCTACAGATTTGGTCCGGATGGAAGGGATGCTGCCAATAATATGTGCGAAGATATGATCTGGTTTTTTAAGGATATTTGTTTGTGAATGAAAAATGACGACTACTCTATGTGTTCACGCATATCTCAAAACGTAATCTGGAGATTTGATTTGGATGAAAGGGATGCTGCGAATAATCATCTGTGCAAATATCATCTGGCTTATTAAAGATATCTGTTTGTGAATAAAAAATTACGACTGCTCTATGTATTCACGCATAACACGAGACGTAATCTGCAGATTTGGTCCAGATAAACGTGATGCTGCAAATAATCATTTGTGCAGATATGATTTGGTGTTCTAAAAGTAGCTGTTCGGGAATGAGAAAAGGCAACTGCATTATGTATATGGTCCGGATGGAAGGGATGCTGCGAATAATATCTGTGTAGAAATCTTGGCAGAAGGCTCATCTTCCTCGATAAGCTGATATCCATCGATCATGTAATGACCCCACGGTAGAGTATTTGTCTGAGCGGGGATCATGTACCGCTTATCGTCATGTGGGCAATCTTCTACTCCTTCTCAGTCCTGATGACGTGGAGGCGACTGCGTATGTTCTTCTGCTGTCTGGTGATTGTTGCCTTGTCTCGAAGACAATGGATGTAGTCGTCAAACTCGATGGTCGTCTTGACGACTGACGACTTCACACCCTTTGCCTTCTTAATAGGTTGCTGACCTTGTACCTTGGCCGAGTACATCTTGCTACGGAGGCCGACAAACTCCGTCATGATATTGCCGTTACACTCATCCTTCATGAGTTCGACTTTCTTCTTGTTGACTCGAGGGATGTTATTTATTGATAACTGATTATCAGCAGGGTAATCAGAATTGTCGAACTCATGAAGGTCAGTCTTCATACAACGTACATATCTACATCGCTGACCTCGTAGATGAGACTGGCTGTGTCCGTGTAGAGCAACTTAGCGTTGTCTCCCACTCGCTCCTGCATGTATTCGTAGTGGAAACGGTAAACAAGGCTCTTTGACAAGTCCAACACTGCCAATCCAATGTAGATGGGCTTGCGGACAGAGATCTCAGCGCGGACAAGGTGTACAGCCACGAAATCCTCGTTGAAAATCGCACAGCTGTGGAAGTTGGGCTGAGCAATGTATGCCTCACAGCCATAGCGACCTTCCCACTTGTTTACCAGCTTCACGCCGACACTCTTTCGCTCAGTCTCCATGGTATTACCATACACTGCGTTGTTAAAGAGTTTGAAGAGCATCTTCTCAAACTCATTCTTCGTATTCTTTCTCATCTCGCTGTTTAAGTCAATGTATGGCTTTAACCATGGCTTCTGGTTGAATTGGAGAGTACGGTGGATATGCTTTAATTGAAGACCGTATTTGAGAGCTTGTTTGAGAGCGACGTAATGTAGGACATAGCGCTCCTTGTTGTTCAGAGTGGTTAGCAGCTTCTCTTGGTTTGATCCTGGTTGTGATACATGTTCTAGACAGAGTAGAAGGTCTTTGTGAGCATCATGAAGACTTTCTGGATACTCAAGGTCTACTTACAAGATGTATCCTACTGGAGCATCGTCAGCGACGTTCAAGAAGTCGTTCATTATTTCTTCTTCTGAATATCATTATTTCAATGTGATCTTAGCATCCGTATACGTTGTTAACATCATAATACATCAAGTACTTTGACTCTACATCCTCATCGTATCAAGTCTCCATATACCTGTTGTTGGCCTTGGCATGCCTATTACAGATTTGGCTAATACCACCCCGGATGCCTCGCTCGACGAAGAGCAGCATATCAATATCAGTCAATAGCTGAAGCTTGATGCCAGTATACTTCAGCATGGCATCCTATGTAAATCCAGGGGTGGTATAGTAATGAGCAGGATCTAGCTCCTAGGTATAGAGACACTTGTTTCTGAACTCTTCGAACACATTGGCGAGGAGAAGTACGTCAGTCTTCAGATAGAGATCTGAGTACTGGCCAAGAGTTTTGATGTTGAAAGCATTCCAGACCGTCTGAGCATGCTTGTAGTCCTGGTCTGATATTCCACTATCATAGAGGCTACTGTAGAAACTCTCCTTGTCTGGAAACGAGGTCTCGTCCATGTTGTTAAGAGATTTGACGTGATCGTAGGGGAACACACCATTCCTCCTGAGCAGTTCAATCTGAACATCGCTGAACGCCTTCTTGAAGTCTTTGTCGGCTATTTCCAACTTGTCCAAGTAAGAAGCGAGTTTATCAAGCGAAGATAGCATGAATCGGAAGGAGTCGATGAACTTGAAGTTGATATCGCTTCCGTCAATGTGCTTCGTGAATGAGATGTACTTTTCCTTGTTCTGTGGAATGATAGAGACTCGTCCTTTAAAGCTGTTGGCAAGTTCCTTTATAAATAGGTGGGAGTCATATCTACTCCAGTTGTGGAATACAACTGCGATACTTCTCGAGTCATTGTAGTTGGATTACAACCGTTGTGAGCCGCTCCACGATATCTGAAAAAAAAAGAATAATGATTAGATAACGAATGAGAATAATAAGAATAATAACAACTTACTGTCCCGTACGGTGACAATGATCTCGGACTTTGACATCCGTCGCGTTGAACGGTTCTCCACAGATGTGACAAATCATAGCAGAAGCAAACGATCTCTGATCCACATCATTCATTGGTAAGGGATTCTTGTGCATGTTGATCAGTTCTTCGGCTAATATGTAGAGATGTGAGACAAACCATTTCGCAGGATCTTCGTCTTGCTCTGTTTCTCTTATGTAGCTGATGTACTTGCATTTAGCTGCATCGTGACTGAATTGAACATAGCAACCAATGCTGAAAGATGTATGCTCTTGGTAAGCACGATTATCAACAGGCTTGAGGACACATTCAAAGTCTGCGAAAACAACTATTGGAACTCGCTCTTTGTTGCTAAAGTTTTTGAATTCCAACACGCTGTCTTTCTCTTGAGGTAATAAGACTTTGCACTTATTCACTTGTGAACAGTCAAGTACGTGAGCGTTCAATTTAGCCTCATCGTAAAAATAATGAAGGCAGCGATCACAAAAGTGCTTTCTCTCCTTATGTTTTGATACTTATGAATAGGATAGACGAGATAGATCATTAATCCAAACGTAATAAAAACGTGGAACTCTCAAATTTCCCTGTTGTTCCTCTTCATTCTCATCTACAGGGTGTTTCATTTTAATCCGACCACGACAAAAAACCATGGAAAAACTATTTTAACGAAAAATAACCTTAACAAAAGTTGAAGGGGGTAAAGGGGGCCATCGAATTACACAAACACCTATGACCTTGAACTCGATTTTCAAGGTCATTTGAGGGTAATTGTGATTTTTTTAAATAGGAACCTCTATTTTAGACCTTGGAATCGGATAGAGCGGAAAAAATTACATCGCAAAGGATATTTTGAGTTTGCTTTGGTGACCTTGAGAAGGTCAATTCAAGGTCAAATAACAAAAAATCTGCTAAACAGCTGTTTGTCTGGTTTTATTTTACTGATGTCGAAAGATGACCTTGACGAAAGTTGAAGGGAGCAAAAGGGGCCATCTAATGACACCAACACCTTTGACCTTGAACTCGATTTTCAAGGTCATTTGAAGGTCATTGTATTTTTTTAACGGGAACCCCTATTTTTGACCTCGGAATACGGAGCAGCGGAAAAAATTACGTCGGAAATAACATTTCAAGTTTGCCTTAGTGACCTTGAGAAGGTCAATTCAAGGACACCACCATTTTGTTGGATACACAATTCAATTCGCTGCTGAAAATGTTCTACTGTTCTGAGTAATACAGCTCTTGGGATGTTTTCACAAGCGGTTTGAATTCTGTGGATCATATCTTCCCTTGTTGTAGTTTCATGTTCATAAACAACATCTTTCAAATACCCCCACAAATAGAAATCGGGTGATGTCATATCTGGAGATCTCGGTGGCCATCGAACACCCAAATCTCCACGTCCAGTGCGTCCAATCCACCTGTCACGGTAATTTTGATTAAGATATTGTCTAACTATTCGAGCATAGTGCGCAGGAGCTCCATCTAATTGAATCCACATTCTTGCTCTTGTGTATACATCTACTTCTTCAAGAAGTACTGGAAGACGTTCTCTCAGGAACTGTAAAAAATTTATGGCCATTTACATTTTCATCGAAAAAGTATGGGCCTACAAGGTATCCGTTAACAATTCCACACCAAACATCAAGATTCCAACGATTTTGGTTATCTATCTGCCTGTACCAATGCGGATTAACGTTCGACCAATAATGACAGTTGTGTCGGTTAAGCTCTCCATTGCTTTTGAATTTTGCTTCATCAGAAAACATTACGTATTGAAAAAAGTGACGATCATTAGCAATCATTTGTCGTGCCCATTGGCAAAACTGTAGCCTTAACCTCATATCAGCAGGTGTGATATCCTGAGTCAAAGTAATATGATATGGATGATAACGTTGACTTCTCAGTATTCTCCAAGCAGTAGCCATAGGTATTCCACTTTGCCTTTGAATTTCACGGGTACTAACGTGGGGATTCAAATGAACCATTGCTAAAACGACCATTACACGAAGATCATCTTCGTTGTAATTACGACGTTCTCTAACCCGTGCTAGTTGCCCTTGTTGAGCTCTACGGTAAATCTCACGAATGGTTGTATGACTTGGATGTCTTCTATCGGGATATCGAATTCGATACAAGGCTGCAGCTTGTCGATAATTACGTCTAGATTCACCAAGAATCAATAAAATATCAACCCTTTGAGCGGCTGGATAATCAGCCATTGTTAAAAATTTATAACAAGTTCAATAAAAAATGTTGTTTTTACCAAACTGAACAAATTAGATAGCTTTCGATGAGTAATAAATTTTAATAGAAAAAATAAAGGTCAATGAATGAAAAAGAGAAAATGTTAAACAAATGATATTTGATTAGTATGGCTAATCAATAACTATTCAATAACTAGTAAACTATTGAATACTAAGTGTAAGTAACAATGAGTAGAGGATAAATTCATATGAAAAGAGATCTCTTATTAGAAAAATTGTCTATTTCAACAATGAGTCGCGGGGAAATTCAACATGAAAAATCATCTTTACAAAATAAATTATTTATTTCAACAATAAATTCAGGCAAAATTCGATGAGGAAAATTAGTAGCCAATTGTGTCCACGTCGTTCCTGAGTAACGCTAAAGATAGGATAAAAATTCGCTTACGAAAACATCCCAAGAACTGAATAGAATCCAAAAAAATGGTGGTGTCTTTGGGCACCTACATTCAAATCTGTACATAATAAAAGTGAGACTCACTCTAATCAAGCAACCCAAAGGGAACACAATCCTATTACGTCCACGTCGTTGTTCCTGGGCAACACTAAAGTTAGGATATAAATATGGACTCCACATAACATTTGATATTGCTTTTTTGCACTTTTGACCTTACAAAATGGCTTTGAAGTCAGCAAAGCATAATCACATTTTAAGTCAATTATTCTCTTAATGTTTATTACAATAACAAAATGATAATTCTACGAAAAAATTGAAAGGAAAACAATCTTAGGCTGATACATTTTATTTGACCTTGAATTGACCTTCTCAAGGTCACTAAGGCAAACTTGAAATGTTATTTCCGACGTAATTTTTTCCGCTGCTCCGTATTCCGAGGTCAAAAATAGGGGTTCCCGTTAAAAAAATACAATGACCTTCAAATGACCTTGAAAATCGAGTTCAAGGTCAATGGTGTTGGTGTAAATCGATGGCCCCCTTTACCCCCTTCAACTTTTGTTAAGGTTATTTTTCGTTAAAATAGTTTTTCCATGGTTTTTTGTCGTGGTCGGAATAAAATGAAACACCCTGTATATAGGTGTCTTGTACGAGTAGCAGATTCACATGTTTAGCTTTCTTTGAATCTGTCAAATGACACGTTGAGACATCAAATACACTACCCTTCTTCTTGAGAATGAATAGATTCACAGATACGTCGTTCTGCTTCTCGAACTTGGATATCTGCTTCACAGACACTGGGAATTCAATGTCTTTGAAGTTCAACTCATTCGTATAAGCTTGATACTTTGAAACTCGCTGCGCATTTTTTGTAGCAGGATGTAAAGCTGAGAGAATAGCCCATTTAAAGCATTCGTTGTCATGATTTTGTACGTTGACACAAGCTTGTTTTCTTTATATAGAATTTGGCAACTCAATGTAGGAAGCAGCTTTCATGGGACTAAATTTTTTCATATTCACCGTTAAGTTGAGAATGCTTCTTAAAGTCCATCCAGAGTCTCGTTCCTGGAACTCTTCTATGTCACGTTCAATCGGCTGCTTGACGTTAGCTGTAAACCAATCTTTTAAGTCACTAGTCGCGTAGATCGAAGCACACTTTGTATTGAAGTATTTCACTTCCACGATTTCTTCATTGTCTTTAACAATCGAGTACTCTGCAGCAAGAAAAGTGTCAACTTTCAAGGACTTATGCACTAGTAAAGCCTCTTCGATTTTCAACACAAATAGAGTACACGCGTCTTCCATGAATGAGGTTATGTCTAGATGTTTCACGTTAGTAATGACACTGGTTTTGAGGTTATTCTTGAACGCTGACTTGGTATAGTCCCATGTTACACTAGGTCTAACTTCTTTAAGTCCACCACCAATTTTCTGCACACAATCGTTGAGCAATCATCGAATGCTGTGAAGTTGACCACATGAAGTATGACAAGTCTTTTTCTTATGAATGTCTAAGGTTGGCGACTCTATCATTTCACTTACTTTAGCAATAGCTCCAGAGGTTAAGTCAAGCCATCTTTGCAAGTCACTAGCGTCCGCGACCCCGTCACGAGCGTACTTTACACATCCCCACAGCATTTTAATAGTGTTCACGAAATAGTTGATCCATCTTGACTGGATTCGTCAATCACTGTTTTCAGTAAGTCTATCACTTTCAGCGATTCAGCAAGTCAATGTCGCACTTTTTCACTACACTTTCGTAGTCCAGCAGCGTCGTCCGCATAGCTCCGATGATCACTTTTTTAATAATACTTTTCACTGGTGTTCACTCCATGAGACGATGAATAATAATTATTTTTCAAAGCATCAACGCTTAAGTAGGAGTTCCCCACCACAAAGTATTAGGATGGCAGGAAAACTCATTGGTTCGTGGAGGGGGAAGCGGTGGCTCTGATTGGTTGGGAGGTGAGTGGAAGGGAGCGGTGGCTCTGATTGGTTCAGCGCTGCTCTCGGTTCGGTGCTACATTTTAGAAATCATTTCGTCATGGAGTACGTAGTAGACATCCAATGCTTCAAGAACACCTGCAACGAGTTCATCTTCAAGGAGGTGGCTATTATCGCTGTCGAAGAAGATGTTTCTCCATCAGTATTGCTATTTCAACCGCCGTACTCCTGGAGCATCCTACCTAGATGGAGAAAATGCGAGAATCGATGGTTGGAGCACAACTATCTAGGAATATCCTGGAATGATGGTGAGATTCCTTACGAGGATCTAGAGCATACCCTTCGCAATCTTCTACGAGGAGCTCGCAAAATTCTTGTCAAAGGTCCAGAGAAAAAGAGATGGTTGGAGAAGATAGTACCTCGTGTCTTTGACCTTGGTGAAATGGGATGTCCGTCTTTGAAAAAGATGCGAAAGAAGAGTTATACATGCTACAACCATAGTTTGTGCAAGAAACCTGTGTGTGCAGCTGAAAGCGCATGCGCACTAAAGACTTGGGTACTTGGACAGAAATCAATAATACCAGAATTGGGTATTGATTAATTGGACTGATGATAAATGTTGATGGTTATGTTAGATGGCTGAACCTCACGGGTGAGAGCGATGGTTGGGGCTCTCGCCGATAGATGACGTGCGCGACGTCAGCAGCGGGGATATGGTTGGGGGCTCTCACCAATAGATGGCGCGCGACGCCGGGGATCTAACGGCCTCGTGTAAGTCAAACGCTTGGGTGAGCGGACATAACCTCTTGGATTACTGTGCCAGTATCGAGCTGGGGTGGGCTCGTAACGGCATGGGCTCTTACCGGCCTGGGCTCGTACCGGCCTGGGCTCGTAACGGCCTGGGCTCGTCGTACCCCCCTGTGCCCGTACCCACCTGCGCCCGTGCCCGCCTGTGCCCGTACCCCCATAGCTTACCTACTTTCTACTCGTATTTGTATAAAGTCACGTTTTATCTCATATAATCATACATAGCGCCTTATAAGCATACTATGTATAAAAGCAATAACTATTTTCAATTATTTAATAAAAACTATACATAGCGTCTCGTAAGCCTACTACGTACTTTAAATATCACTGTCAATTACTAAATGCAAAACAATACATACATAGGAACTGTTACTCTATAAAATTAATTTATTTATTCATAGTTGTGTAACAAGATTATCTATTTTTGATCATCGATTTTCTCGCAATATATATCAAGTGTAAATTTTCTGCCTAAATATGTCTACGTATCTTTCTAATACTTATTTACTTTACTTATAATTTACCGTGTAATTCACAATTATAAATATTTTATCACTTAATTACTATTGTCCTAAAAATTTGTTTTATACATATGAATTTTTTAATTAATTTTTTTAAGTTAAGTTTAATTAAGTTCTATTTCTACTGAATGTATTTCAATTTCACTAATAGCATAATTTGATTTATACAGTATAATAAAATAACATATTAGTTTTCACCCTACTGAAAAAAATCAGATGACATTCAACTGATAATCAGCTGATAATCATGCCAAAACGTTAGCTGATTATCAGGTGATTTTGGCTCAGTATTTTCAATAAAGCTGATAATTATAAATATGCGTTTATGTGAGATAAAATGTTGATGATAATCGGGTGATAATCAGTTGATAATCGGGTTATAATCATTCAAAATTTGTAACTTTTAATATATTTATTATAAGTTGTTTAAAATAAGTGAGCTCCAAAATTTTTATTTTTTAACAATTAAAAAAAATTGTTTAAATTAAATTATTGAAAAACAAAAATATTGGAGCTCCCAGCCAGAGTTTTCGTATTATCATCCTGATGGTATCACCAATACTGGCCCTCATTATTTGAAATTTATAAATTTTACTTATTTTAAACAACTTTGAATGATTATCATCTGATTATCACCTGATTATCATCAACATTTTATCTCACATAAACGCATATTTATAACTATCAGCTTTATTAAAAATACTGAGCCGAAATCACCTGATAATCAGCTGACGTTTTGGCATGATTATCAGCTGATTATCAGTTGATTGTCATCTGATTTTTTTCAGTAGGGCAGATTTCATTAGGTATATTTTTAATATTCGAACCAACTACAAATTATGATAAGCTACTTCCATTTTTATCACTATAACTCATATATTTTAAATAAAACATAACTTCGGTAAGATAAATACTCTATAACTTTATAACTTGATTAATTTATAACTTGAAAATATAAATTACTTGATTTACAACATAATAATTAATTTAATTTTCATATGTATACTCAAATTTTACATTGCTATATTTATGAATTATTTGAAATCGATTTTGATACCCTACCTATGGTCACTCAAATATAAATTAAAAAAACTTACATTTATACTGTCTATAACATAAAGCAAACCTCGGCCTTTATGCTATAAAATCTCTAGCATCTGCCCTATGCCTCCAAGGAAACCGAGGAAAACTTGGAGGGGGAAAACAACAGCCGCAGTATTTTACACTTTTCACAATCACTGTTATTATTTATAATTTTACTTAGTGTCCACATAAAAATTAAGATTCTACTTAAAAATCAACTATGTTATCCTCTTGTCCATGCTAAAATCTGAAACAAATTTTCTAAAATTCGAAATTACACGAGAGTCAGAGTATATTATCGATTTTCCGAAATTCTATAAATCTACAATTGTGTGACAACCGATGTATTTTAAACTGATTTTAATTTAGTTCAACAATTTCAACTTAAAAAAAAATGTTGACTGGCAAAAAAAATTTACTTCAAATAAAACAATTTAACTTGATTTTAAAAATAACTACCCTAAGATTTTACTTTAAATTTTGTCATTGTGATGACTCTACAAGTTAATATTTCAATTAAATGTTCATAACTTCATCAAGAGCACAACCATTATTTGAACTGTTTTTTCGCGATTAAGTCGAATCAATCCCACTTTTGACACCAGTGTGACGTTGCGCAAAACCCTATGGCGATGTCTTTAGGAGCACAAAATATATTAACCCCGGATCATTCGAACGAGCATTGAAATACTCTCTACAATCGCGAAATGGTTTGAAGGTAGGGAATAAACTAGAACAGTGTTTGTAGTCAAACCAGTTTCAAGGATGTATATTGTCTCAAAGAACCTAAATACAAGAATCTACTAATTATCTGACTCTAAAGCTAAGCTGATAATTCTACGGACTCGCGACTCTGACTGTCCTCCGGAGCGTCGGTGATGCTGCGAGACCTCTTCTGCTGGCGTTGAGGGCGTGACCTTGAATGAAGGGATGTAGTTTTGACAAATCAGAGCGATTCCGCGCGGACTTACAGAACTACGAGCTCGAATCAGCGTCGGTCCGCTGGGCCTATGTGGTGGTGGAAAATTCGGAAAGCGGGCGAGCACATGATGACGCACTTCGCGCACACGTGTTGACAACTCTCAGTCCTCAGTGTTTATGATTCATAAAAACTGAGAGCCGATACTCGCACAATGGCATCTTTCTTTACACTACTTCTAAAATTTATGTTCTATTTTCCTAACGGTTGAGTGACCAAGAATACAGAAAAGCTTTTGTACTTTCTCTAAATGATTTTATAAGATGTACATAAAATATACTTGATTTTATTAATAAGAATTTGAATTACGTGCTTATATTTAATCACGTGATCACGTGATTACGGCTTACTTCACACTCTATTTCTTGACTTTACTCCGACTCGACCACCTCAGTTGCGTGCGCCTAGTCTCGCACCGCTGTAAATTCCCTAGCCGCGGCTAGTGACCACGCTCGCACGCATGCGTCTGCGCCCGCGTTCGCTCTAAACAAACACGTGCCGTCGGCTGCTATGCTGCAATGGCTAACCTCATCCGTGTCGAGTCGCGTACTTCTCCTTCAATTATTGTTATTAAATCGCGGTGAAAATAGTTCGCATGTATAATCTAATGGTTTGCGAGTGTGTCCTTTACATGTGAAAGTGATTTTCGGAAGATGTTTACTGGCAAAAGGTGGACTTATAAGTGTGGGCCCCAAGCAGTACAACCAGCTGCTGCTTACTAATCAGATAAGTTCTCCTGACAATTTATTCAAACATAAATCGTTCGCCTGACACTAGAGCTTGTTGCTTTGTGTTAAATAAACTTTTTACTTGTTCTAGGATGGCACAAGTTTCTTCATGACCTCTTTTCACCTGCGACGACTCAAGAAAATGCACGCAAGTATAAAGTTTTGAGTGTTGTCACACGCTTTTTTTCTTAAATATTGTAATTTTTGCTTCTTATATTATTTGAATGAGTTATACGGGTTGGCTTTAACATGAACAAGGCTTTTTGTCGTAGATTTTTGTTGATTGGCAATTTTTCTTTGATAATAGAATGTATTGATAATAAGTTTAATCACAAGTCAAAACCAATTCATGGAATTTATTTGTGTAAAATTTTCTTCCTCTGTACCAACTATTGGACCAAATTGTCAAAAGTATTTTTTTTTAAGTTTGTTTTTCGCGTACAGTGTTCGACTCTATTTTATTAAATTGTAGGAAATTGTGCATGAAAATATTGCTTGTCACATTTATAAATTATTTGCTCCTTCTAGGGTCGATAAAATTGCATAATGAATGCTGTTCACAAAGTCAAACAGAATCTACTTGCTGAAACTTCAACGATCGGCGTTGATGTTAGGATTTCTTTGATTTTGTGTAGTAATCAACAATGCTACTAAGTTAAATAAACCAGATGAGTGTTCTTTTTAGTGTATGTGCTTTTATTTTGTTTTCTACAAGTGTTTGCAAATGAAATTAGCCTCAACGCGTTCCAATATTTGTCTTTCTCATAAATAATGGTGAAAATAAAAGTGTGTGTTTGTGTATTAATAACGAATAATTTGAAACTAGGTGTTTAATTGCATTTGCTGCACAACAAACTTAAATACTTTTGTTCAGATGTGTATTGTTAAGCTTTTCACTCTTCTAAAGCTTAGTGGAGCCAATTTGTTCATATTTTTCTTTCTGAAGTTCCTTAGAATCACGTGTTTTTTTTATATTAAGACTAGTCGTAGAAAAATGTTCAAATGTTATGCTTATTTCATCATGTTCGATTAACTTTTCAGTGTATAAGCATATAAAAGGGGCTCGCGCGAGTAATTCAAAGTGCGCTTTTGTAGATAATTCCTTTTCTATTTCTTTTCACAAATTTCAAATAATGAGTGTGACTTTATCCTTTTGTTGTCAGTCGCACTATTTTATTTCTGATAACTGCTGATATCAATTTTGATTTTTTTTTTTTTAGTATGAAGCAAATACTTCTGGTCCTGAACAGTCAACTCTCACTACTACTGTGAAAATCGAATTTCAGCACCAGAGCACCTACATAGGAAAACACTCCAGTTTGACTCTGGTTGGAAAATACCAGTGATTTTTAATCTTTGTCGACAAGATTGAGGTATGTATATCACACTTATATTGACTTCGCATGTATTTTCTTTCCTTTTATATAAAAACTAACGGGCCCTTCCCTCTAAAGTAACACAGATTTACCAGCTTGTTGTCAGCTGTATTATGTAAATTTTATATGTTCATGAATTTTTTGTTTATATTAGAATCATAGATGTTTTAGTTATTATCATTTGGGGTCCATTTACAAGCAATAATTTTGTTCTTTTTAGAAAATTGTGGAATTACTTTTGTTAAAATTTTAAGAATTAAAATTTTTTGACTAAAATGATTTTATTTTCAGTAAATTTTGAAGGTTTGAAAATTTCTTTTTAAAATCTGGATCATCAATCATTTTTCTCTTCAATTTAAATATTTTCCTAACACGTTTTTCTTTTTTTTTAGCAGGTCATTTGGGCAAAATGAGAGCAACAAGTGATTCTAAGTATGAAAAAGCTGGGGCTTCCAAAATTGCCGCCCCCTTGATTATGCACGCGCGTTGGACCGCACAAAGACTCTGACGTCGCAGCACGACGCCAAGCTCTCCAAGCGACGCTTCGACTCGACTATGCGCGCAGTTCGAAATTTGACACCCGTCTTTGTTTCAAGTATCACGCGTGATTTTACTCTTGACTTCTTTTTCACTTTATCACTTCGCGTTCACTTTTCTGTTTTAATTTTTCATTTTTCATTTAGGAACGTGGGCACTGTATACACTTCAATATTATAATATTATGGTCCAAAAAAAGGAAAATCAAACTTGCTTTGAGATAGGCAAGATCTCGGTGGGACCTCCAATTTTGTTAGGTGGAAACTTGAAGAGTTTCCCCTTTTTAAATAATATATTCTGAGCCTGCGTATCTCTTTCCTCTACAGGAAAGCGCTACTGAAGATTAATGAGATCCTCAGTAAACCAAAGCAATTTCGACTACTCCTTTCTCGTTCGGATGTAATTTAAACACTTAAGCAAGAATCAGAATCTTACCTTTTATTAGCGTTTGCTATGGTCGCATGTTGTAGTTGGATTGAATTCTTTTCAAAAAGAAATACCGAATAAATAAGAGTCCGCCGGCTTCTGCGCCCGATCACGGAGTGAGAGAGCAGCGTGGTGTGAGGGCGCTCGAAAGTGGTTCCGGACCTACCCCGCCGCCGTCAGCTTACTTCCCCTCAGCCGCGTAACAATGTCGGCGCTTGTTGCACTCATTAGGCCTTACGGGGCCTGGCAACTAGTTGCGCGTCAAAACTGCAACGTAGTTCTTTGGAGAAGAAAGAGTCCCTTCTGCGCTCCGATTGGAGATAAGGCAGGAATAGGACAGACCAGGTTAATAAATGATGACTTGGCGTATAATGACAAACAACTTATATTATTAACGACTGTAGAAAACAAAAAGTGTAAGACCGAAAGGTCTGTCCAGATCGGCGGCCAGGCCGAGACTCCCCCAAGCGCCTAAGCTCGCCTCACGCTCGCCACGGCGTGGTGGTGCGCCAGGTGGCGCGTCGGTCCCTTGGTGGTGCTCAGAGGGGACCCCCACAGTTCTGCACGTGCGCCTCTAGCCGTCGGCAGGGAAGTTGTTTGGATCAGCGAGATTCTTAGCCACTTTATACTTTTGTGGCTTTGAGTCTCACGGTATCTTTATACGTGTGGAACTTTCTCGAAGATACACTTGAAATTATTATTTCAAATATGGATTGAGAAAGTTGTCACGTAACAATGGTAATTCCCTTTTTTGAAATTCTATTACGTAAACATAACCTTTAACTTTACCAGACATATTATTTTTCAGTAGTTCGGTTTTTAAAATTTTAACTTTTTCATGGAAGACTCTTGAGATTATATCAGCACGATCTATTGTGCTTTAATACGGTAATAAATTCTCTTGAATTTCCTTCCAATTTGGATTACATGTCATTGTTATAAAAATATCTGGTTTTCCGTCGACTTGTAGTTAAGTCATTGAATCTAAATAATTTTGTTGTATTGATTAAGGACTACCTATATAAAATGATGGTAATATTACCATTTTTTCAATTCGAGAATTATCAATATTGGCCCGATTGGAAACGTAATCTATTAATCCTTTGTACATTTCAGTTCTTAATTGTGCTTGGTGAGTACGTAAGTAATATAATCGACATCCTTCGATCCTTGACCAAACAACAACAATAAATTGTTGTGATAAATTTTACAAATTCAACTAAGGATTGAAATCACCACGTATGCTTAATCTATATAAATAAAACTGTAGTGTAGATATATTATTATTCTTATATTCTTTTTTTGTACATTTTATACAAGGTTACCATCCTGGATGACTGAAAGGAAATATCAAAGAATATGTCATTGGATCAAGATGTTCACTGAGAATATTTATTTGTTGTGGTTTTTCAGTTTTTGGATAAATACGTATATCACGGTCAAACGGAGGTTCGCCATCATTTCCTATATATGCAACAGCAACTTCATTTCATGTTGCGAAATATAATTTATTCTTTGTATGATTATCACGTGTTAATGACATTACTATTTCAGGAGGTGTTATATTATAATCATGAGCATTAATATTTTCTTCATTTTCTATTTTATACATTATTTTATATGCTTTTGCATAAGGATCTGCAATTTTATAGTTATTCGCTTTATATTTATTTGTAATTTCATATTTTTAATACTCGTGGCCCTGGATCGTTAAGTTATACTAATTTAGACCCAAAACTGGCAAATGCAAATGAATTATTGTAACCTCTTATATCTTTCTCCAAATTAATACTTTTTGAATTATTTTGAAATAATAGATGCTTCGATTCTTGAGGATATGATGTGTTATCATCAAGAATAACCTTATTGTTATGACAACAATGATTGTATTTTGTATAATAGGATATTGCTCCTTTACAATGTTTTGCTTTACAAAACTCACTTTCATTATTTCATATATATATATATATATATATATATATATATATATATATATATATATATATATATATATATAGACACACACACACACACATACACACATATACCACACTCGTCAGCAAAATACAACCGAGCGAGGGTTAGCGACCGAAGCATCTTCTGCTATTTCTGTAATAAATTGTTGCCCACTTATTATTAGTATTACTTACCATAAACAAGCATTTGTTCAGTGAATTAACATAAGCTGTGATTCTTACAGATCTCATCTAATCTCTATTGGGCGAGAATGGCAAGCATTATTTGATGAAGCACGAGAAAAACTAGTTAAAATTGTTAATCTTTCTAAATGTTTAAGAAATGACATTCAAACATTTCCAGGATATGAAAGAGTTTTAAAGGAATTCGTTGACTCACTTATGGTAACTATAATGTTTTTAATAATATAATCCTCTTTATTATATTAAAATGTGTCTCATCGTTGATAGTCTCCGGCTATAAGTTCAATTCACTCCCAAAACTAGGTATATTTGCTATATATATATATATATATATACACCTATTACTACGGCAGTGGATAGAAAACGTACTTCTCTCCTCTAGACGACGATTTATAGAAAACGTACTTGTAGCGTATAAAATCAGAAGAAGTCATTTGGAAAATTCCAATAGTCGTAATAGCTATAATAAACACGAGATATGGTAAAGGCCAACATTTCAGTTGCCAGCGATTTTAACTGGTGGCTGTTACTTGGTAATGTAACGGTAGAATTTTCCCCTGGGTATTGGATATTCAGGCGGATCCAGGATTAGGTCAGGGGAAAGAATAAATAATGAGTCTGTTTATATATTTTAATAACAATACTTATGTATATTTCATATAAAAAACTATAATGTGGGTGTTTAGATGTTAAATCCCACCTGAAACAGAAATCAAATACGCGATTTGTTAGGAAGATTTCGCTTTTACAATCGGAATTGTTTAAACTATCGCAGTTAACAATATCTTATCGTGACAACGCAATTACGGTGCTATAACGACTATTAGGTTGCGGTATCGGTGTATTGGGTCTGTGTTGGAATCACGGAGCGGTGACGGATTTTGAGGTTAATTTCATTCGGGTACGACGCAGTTGTGTGCGCACGGCTACGTCGATCCGAATGCGTCGCGTAACAACGGTTTTGATCGCCCTATGTGCGCACAGTTGCGGTCGGAACGGTTTTGCGGTATTTTGAGGTTATCCTCGGACTCGTAGAGTCGTGAGTGCACGGCTAATTATTTCGTGAAATTATCGGAAAATTATCAACAGCTGAATACCAATGAGGTTCTCAGTATCAACAGCGGTAACGGTCCGAGCGTTCTGCCGGATTTAGATAGTCAAGTTTTGATGAATATGAATCAGGATTTCTATATTATGTATGTATTCTGTAAAGTTTTTAAAATTGTGCTTAGAAGGCTATCCTTTATATGCAAGGTTGATTATCTCACATTAAGAACCAAATTTGTAACAGAGAAAATTGTTAGAAATTTTCAAGATAGAACTAGTGTAATAGTACTGCAAAGATACTGCAATGCTAATGAGACTTGTTTAAACGCAGGATAATTAGCCATTATCTATCGAATGGTTGTTGACTGCTCAATTTCACACAAACATTTGCACATCGCTCAATTTTCATAATGAGCCAGCTGTTGTCAATTATTGCATAACTCGAAATTTCATCCAAACTGAGCAGTGTATGTTTCGTTACAAATCAATTGCGCAAGTGACAGACAACCCAAGAACGGCTAATTTCAGAAACGCAGAGTAATTAGAAGTAAACGAAAACTACTTCATGAATCTCCCACCGCTGGATTAATTGTTGCAGTATGATATTGAAAATTATGGTATTCAGGGAAATGTTGTACAATTAGTTCATGAAGAACCAATCGTCGCATTATACGCAGCGAACAAGGAACCTGGAAGACGCCGAAGATATTGAGCAGATTTGGGGTCGCTGGCCGAAGAACTTCATGGTAGATTTGGCTAACAATGGAATGACATTAGCGATCTAGTGCTGCAGTGCAGACGGTATCGGAAGACCTCTAACCAAAAAAACATTAATTTGACTAATAAGAAAAAGATGTACATTTTAAAATTCGTAGTATCAGATTTATATAATAGTCTGGACGTATACTACATATTTATGCATCATTTGTGTGTCGTTATAGTGAGTTTGCAATAGAAATCTAAACGGCAATGGACGAATAATTATCAAATTATATTAAATTTTTTTTTTAGGCTCGACACATGGCTAGACCGAAGGAGGTAGTAATGTGTTTCCTAACATACGCAATACGTCCGAGCGTTGAATGATAAAACGATAATACGATTTTTATTGACTGATCTGAAGATCGGACCAATATGACGATTGTACGAAAATTTGAATCAAAAAACAATAAGGTGGATAACAATCATCAACCGATTGCACTTTGCAGATTGAAGTAAGTAGCAGCAGACGTTTTCTCACCAAAAACCCCGTACCCTGTCTAGACGGTTTATAAGAATGAATGTACACTTTACGTCTGCAGGGAGAATGACGGACGGCAATAGCTTGGACTAAAACAATGTAGAATTCCTCTATAGCGTCTACAGAAATGAAATATCAATAGCAAAAGAACAAATAATTTCTAAGAATTCATATGTTTATTCAGGAGATATAAATAATGATGGCAATTGTGGCACTTTAATTGCACTTGGACTTTCTCAACTCCGACAACAAAATAAACTGTATTTTTTGTTTGTTTGTTAATTTGTTTTCGATTTTACAATATATACAGGAATACCTACATACATACCTACATACATACCTACATTGTAAATGTTATTGTACCTTTTTAAAGAAGTAATCTTGCAAACTAATTTAGATTCTATAAAGTAAGTAGTAAATAACGTCAAATGCCTCAATTAATTTCACTTTATCCTCATCACTTAAATTGTGCATATTCGCAAGCATATTCGTAAATTGCATTTTGTGAAGGTTGTATTCCATATTACTTGGAACTAAATTTGGATAAACCGAGCCAGCTGTTGTAACCTTTTTAGCTTTGCTCCCAACAGCATCAATGTATAATAATAGACTAAAGTACGCATCGTCAAGCATTTCGTTTGTAAAAATTGTACAATTAACATCAAAATTCGTTGAAATTGTGGATGATAAAAAATCGTAAATATTCATAGAGAGAAATTTACTGTTTGAAAACGTACTATCTCTCTTTAAACATCTTTTAATATCAAATTTCAAACTTGCGACTAAGCGAAAATTCTGATTTTTGTGATAAACATTAAAATGCACGCAATGAAAATGAATATCGTTGATCTCATCTGCAAAAAAAAATAAAAATTATTTGTAATAATAACGACTGTTATTTCATTCGCATAGCAATGCACTGGAACCGATCAATAACTATACATACCATACAAGCTTTGCAGCATTGGTAAATGAGTGGACAAATCTCTGTAGGTATCAGCGTACATAGCTTCATGCATTCCTGCGATGAAACGAAAAAAAAAATGTATCGTGAAGTAGTTTTATTATGCAATAAATTGAAGTAGACGAATGGTATCTTAAAGAAGTCTCAGTGCGTCTAGACGCGTTGTGATTTTTTGGCTATTATCAAGGGGCAAATATAAGTTTTATACACTGTGCCGTCGGGAGCGTGCCGTGACCTATTATACTTTGAATTTGCTAAATAACCTATATACGTTTTTCGAATTCTGTATATATTTTATTTGATCTCCTGTTGATATTTATGTAAGAGTAGACAATTTAAAAGATTTTTATAAGATCTTTCTAATTACCATATTATTTTGTTAAGAAAATTACTCGTTTACGACGTATTTTCGCGCAAAAATGTAACTCCTAGCATCGTGTCCCTAAAATTTTTAAACTGGATATTGTTGTAATCGAGCATCTTATTACACATAATTCAATTTTTCAGCTGTCAAATACTTTTTTTGTTTATTATTAACAATAATAATGGTCAAAATGTGGTTTTTCAACAATAACTAAAAAACGACTGCTCTTATTACAAATAAAGTTATTAAAACTTGTTGAAGACAAAGTGCATAAAGTATTATCTAAAGCATTTTAGTGCAGGTGTAGTAGATTTTGCAAAAATCAAACCTAAACTTCTAATCATGCTATGCTATAATTCTAAATGAATTTTTCTTTAAACATTGCTTTATAAGTTTATTTGAAACGCATTAAAAGGTTATAAAATCAGTTCAAAAAACACCTTTTACAAGGTAAAATGTTGGCAACTATAAGTTTTGTACCTATCCTCACCATTCTGTATCTTAGTATTATAATTATGATTTCTCCTCTAAGATGTTGTGCAATGCAGATGTTATGCAGATGTTATGCTTAAAGAAATTGTCTAATGTTTATAGCTTACAAAAGTTTTTCTGTATTTTTATCAATATACGCTAATGTATAACGCTGAATGTAGTGAAATCAGTTTTAAAAATGTCAAGTGTTAAAAATCAGCATACTGACAAAAATCATTACATACTACAAGAAGAATCAACCTCACTATAACTTTAAGGTAAAAATCTGCTTTGTGTTTCATGATTCTCTCACATTAATCTGAATGTGCTAAAACTAATCCAAATCATCTTGTGCAAAAAAATTAGCAAAATCATAGATATAAAAAAATCAAGTAAATTCCTCCTAAGTATATAGAAGAATCATTTAAACACAAAGCGGATTTTCATCTTATATGAAAAATAAGATAGTTGTACTTTTCAAAATTATTCTTTTAAGGGGACACAACACCTTTAAACTTCGAAAAAATCGATTTTTTTTATTGCTTATTTAGAAAAAAATTTTTCCGTAGAACAAGCTCCTGAAACCCGTTTATCAAAAAAAAAAAAAAACATTTCCCGCAACGTTATAAGCAAAATACTAAAATAAAATTTTTATCGTTTTTTCGTTAAATTGCGTATTTTTTATTTTTTGTCTAATACGACTAATAATTTTAATTTTAAGTTTTATTAATTCAATATGAATAAAATTTTTATTGTAAATGTTGAAAATACTATTTTTTACACTTAAAACCCCAAAGTAGAAAAATTGACGTTAGCAAGTATAAATAAATCAGTTTATGCTTTAGGAATAGAATAACTCCTTAGATTTGTACTTTAAGAAAGTTTAAATTAATGACTTTATAAAAATATTTTAAAAGTGTAAAGAAGAAAATCTGAACTTCTGATAAAGTTTAGATTGACAAGGTTATGGTTATGACAAGGTCATAGGTTATGGTTTCACGGGATTTATTTTTTACGTGAATATGAATAAAATTATTATTCCTACAGTTCTAAACAATCCTTTGAATCGTTAATTATTATTATAACATATTTAAATCCATTTAAAGTGATAAAAAGCCTTATATTTATTACTTTTATTTGTTCTCGATATTCTACCGAGAACGACATGCAAAATTGATGTGACCAGTATAGGGTTTTCAGGTAGATCAACCAGACAGAATCTACTGATAATGTTCATTTCTAGACAAATTCTGCTAGAAAACCCGGCAACGTTCCTACCAGGGATGATCCCGTGAAATTTTAAACGTTTAGAAAGTTTAAAAGTATAAAATTAAACTATTACTAAAGTTTAAAAACTTATTTTTAAATTTTCAACGTGTTTCCGTGAAATTTTAAACTTTCAGGTAGTTTGAAAATACAAATTTGAACTCTTCCGAAAGTTTCAAATATTTCTAAAGTATAAACTGATTTATTTATACTTCCTAACGTCAATTTTTCTACTTTGGGGCTTAGAGTGTACCGTAGTATACACGTATATTATGCTCCGCATACATATTTTTGTAAATAAATTAGAGCGTAGTGATAAGATTTTTTTGCGTTATTGTCGAGATAAATTTCTAGTTTCGCTTCTTATATAAGGCTCCGATCGAAACGTAGGGACCCTTATTTGAATTCAAATATCGTGCGCCCGTGCTACCTGTGGGCACGTTAGAATCAATGTATCGGAGAAGGACAGAGCGACTGTTCCTGCTGTTCTGCTAGCAGACAGCAAATATTTCAAAACACAGCTGATATAGTCCTGGGATGTGTTTACACTAAGTAAACACAGCTGATGTTTTAATACATAAAAAAGCCGATATTTTTTAAAGTGTTTTTAAATTAATCTAAGTAGTGTTTGCAGTGTTTTTGGGGTTATAGCTTACAGCTTAGAACCGCACACAGAAAAAAAGTAAAGTGTTTGTCTCAAAGCAGAGTAGTGAAGATTTTAAAAAAAGTGTAAAGTTCAGTGATTTTGAAAATATGTGTGATTATCAAAATACCAAGGGCAGGTATGCGTGTACCCATCCTGACAAGAAGTACTCTCGAGGAAGAGGCAAAGAAGATTTGTGGGAGTAACGAATGAGGATGAACATGCCAACAAGTCAAGACTTCAAGTTCAGCAAAGAAGATACAAACTCCAGCAGCGGAAAGTACCTCTGAGATCAGGAATAGATTGATTAATATCAACATTCTATTTCCTGCGCTTGAGCATATTTTGATTCTCGACCAATGCCATGGCAAAGTTCAACTTGGCGAATCCAAAGCTTATGATTACGATTCAAGATTCAAGTAATGTGTATTGAGTGAGGTCAGCTGACAGCTTTTAACTCATGCAGAAAAGTTGGTGTCAAGAACCATGCTTGGGTGAACAACAAAAGAGCAGTAGTTACATTTCGTGCCCTTGGACACGCTGGCCATCATCTATTTTGTGGGCTGATGGACTACTTAATACCCATGGCTCAATGTGCATGTGATGCAATTAGCGAACAATTCATTGAAGTCTGTAAAAAAGTGGCCAAGGACTCCGTGAAAACTGCAGTGATGGAAAAAAAAGCCGCTATAGAGATTGGAGCTCCCGGACTAAACATTTTGCCATTTAGAGGTTAGACTGGTAATTTTCTGCAGTTTTAACTTGAAGATTCTACACAGTGACCAAAAGAAAAGATAATAATATAATATATAATAATATGTTCCAGAAACAGTTTCCAATGCACTTGAATTTTTTTAGATTTTTAAATTACTCATTACTAAAATGGTAGGGAGCCAAAGATGTTAATTTTGACAATTTTTGGATTTTCAGCACTAATTAATTAATTCATAGCTTCTCAGGGCATTTTTCACTATAGACATAGATATACTTTTTTTGTAAAATTTTCTCACCTTTTCAATAAAAATACCCTCAAAGTGATATATATATATATATATATATATATATATACTAGTGGGGCTTTGCCACCCTGCTTGCTTCGCTCGCCAACCCCCCATTTTAGTTTCTGTGTGATTTATATTAATGAATGTTATCTTCATGATCTAATGATTACGTTCTAGTTGGTTAAGAACGATCTTATTGTATTATATAAAATTTGTAGATCATAAAAAAGTCAAGAATTTAATGTTTGTCGTAATAGAGAAAATCAAAAGAAAAAAAGTAAAAGTACTAAATTAACGTCAATATTCTATTGTTAATGGCATTCAAAATATATATACAGGGTGAGTCATTTTAATCTTTAATCTCAATTATCTCGTTGGCAAAGCATGCCAGCGAAAAAAGTTTCGGGTAAAAGTTTTAGGATTTTTCCCTGGCTATCTGATGATGACCTTGACAATGTCATTGAGCGTGACCTTCAAGGTCATTTGAAGGTCAAGTCGAATTTTTGAAATAGAAACCCCTACTAATGGAAAGAGCGGGAAATTTTACGTTCGAACATGTGATTTTGGAAACAAATCATCTTTTGTGCGGAAATTACCTTTGACATCAGCCGAACCCAGGATGCACCATCGAGGAGGTTGTCAAAAGGATTTAGCATCCCATTTTTTGTTTTATTTTTTTTTATTTGTTTTTTTTTTTGTTTTTTCCCTTTTTGTTATTTTTTTGGTATTTTTATGAATGTTAACTGGAGTTAACCATTGATTAATTGTTCGAAATTACCGCCGTGTTGTTGGATGCAAAGATCAAGTCGAGCTCTGAATTGTCTTATGGTTCTAAGTAGAACATCTCGAGGGATTGCTGCACAAGCTGTACGAATGCGTTCGATCATATTATCTCGCGTTGTTGGCCGTTGAGCATAAACAACATTCTAGGTCTACATTTTCTAGTAATTCAGGTAAAATGTCTCGAAGTAATCTCAAAAATTTTATCCCATTCACGTTCTCTTCAAAGAAATAAGGACCAATCAAATAGCCATTGATGATTCCACACCAGACCATAACACTCCAGCGGTGTTGATTGTTTATGGGCCTGAACCAATGAGGATTTTCATCTGACTAATAATGGCAATTATGTCTATTCAATTCTCCAGTGTTTCTGAATGTTGATTCATCTGAAAAAAGAACGTGCCTGAAAAAGTCTTGATCTTGTTGAATCATTCGTATTGCCCATCGTCAAAAACGTACTCGCAAAATCATATCATTTGGAGTTAACTGTTGTGTTAATGTTATGTGATAAGGATGATATCTTCTCGCTCTCAATATTCGGGATGCTGTTGATTGAGGTATACCTATTTCTCTTTCTATTTGTCGAGTACTAATGTGAGGATCAAGATGAATAATCGCTAGAATGGTAATAACACGAGGATCGTTTTCGTCGTATTCATGATGACGGTGTTGACGAACAAAAGCTCCATTTCGAGCTCTCTGAGTTAAGGTTTGAATAGTAACATTACTTGGGTGTCTCCTATTGGGATAGCGTTCAGCATAAAGTCTGGCAGCTGCTGCATAATTATTTCGACTTTCTCCCAAAATTATGATCATATCGACGATTTCGTTGGGACCATAATCAGCCATGATCAAAATCAAAATTATTTGTTACAGACCAGGGAACAGATTTTTTTCAATAATAATTATCGATTTACAAGAAGTAAAAAACACGATTAAGCTTTTCTGCACTAATTTGCTATCTACATAACTGTTAAGAGTAGTTCACTCTCAAAAATTGACACTAATACAAAATAATGGAATGACTTAACTACATCAAGAATTTTGAAAATTGACACTAATACAAAATAATGGAATGACTTTGAAAATTTTTGTAAACTGAAAAAATTACGAAAATTTTAGAAAATATAGAAAATTTCTGGAAATATTGAAAATTTTTGAACGCATGTCACTCTCTTTTCATTTATGGGGCTAAAAGTAGGGGTTTCCATTTCAAAAAATCAACTTGACCTTGAAATGCCCTTGAAGATCTTGTTTAACGACAGGGTCAAGATGACCATTCGTCAGCCGGGGAGAAAACTGAAAACTTTTGTGGGTAACATTTTCTCCTTGAATGCATTCGAGTTCAGCTAACCAGTTGTACTGTTATCGGCATGACCAATGACCTTGACCATTGAATTCAAGGGCAAGGCAAGGTCATATTCAAACGTAAAATTTCCCGCTCTTTCCATTTCTGGTGCCAAAAGTAGGGGTTTCTATTTGATAAAATCGACTTGATCTTCAAATGACCTTGAAGGTCACGCTCAATGACATTGTCAAGGTCATCATCAGATAGCCAGGGAAAAATCCTAAAACTTTTATCCGAAACTTTTTTCGCTGGCATGCTTTGCCAATGAGATAATTGAGATTAAAGATTAAAATGACTCACCCATGTATATTTTCTTCCATTTCTTCTTATTTTTGATTATATGTTACAATTATAGATAAATCTGGTCCGCCACTCTTTCTTATAATAACCATTCCGGCTTTGTTGTATGACCTGCGGCCTCTAATATATGTTGATGATTGATCTTTTTGTTTTTACGTAGCATAATGAGAAAAAAATCTTTTTTTTCATTTTATTAATGTGTTTTGGTTTCATAGCGATTCTTTGACTTACTTTTTTGTGATAATTTTATCGAAAGAGTTAATAAAAATAGTAAATGTGTACCTTAAAGTGAATAATATTTCTTATATTTTCACTGTGGATAATTTAGATTATCGTTTATTGTTCTTTTGTTATGTACCAAAAGTGAACTTTTTTTAAACCGTTATAACTTGATCACTACACTGTATAAGTTCAACAAAATCATGATTGTTATAAATAATACTCACCACGTAAATGCTAAGTTATTTTACTAATTATTTCCTAAGAAATAAACTCAATTATTAAAAAATAAAGTTTTTGTTTCCTATCTATGGTAACTTTGCATCTTACAGACTAAGTTATTAAAGAAAGAAGACATAAATCATATCCAAAATTTGGATATAGACGGATTTTTTTGTTATTTTAATTCTTATCTTTATATTAATTTTTATCGATCTCTGCAAGTTACTTGCAATACTTAATACTTAATACTTCTCAAATCTTTACTTGTAGCTGCTTGTTAGCTGTATTCGATTTATTTTTTGTCAATATTCTTTCGAAAACTTGAAGTTAAATCTTACACCAAAGTACATGAGTTACGATTTTTACTCCAATATTTTTGAAGTGATATTGTTTTGTAAATTCGGTTTTATTAATTATACATTTAAACAATTGAGAGCTCACGTAATCAATATGGCGGCACAAAGGATGGAAATACATATAGATGTATAAATGCATATAAATTTTGATACATAACATAACCTCTTTTATTTTTTCCAAAATCATAATACAAATTAATGAGAGAGACAATGCTTCAAAATAAAAATAGATTCATGATGAGTAAATTGATGCACTTAAATGCCCGCTCATTAGGTTAGATCTTGATCCTTCGAGCCACTATGCATATTAAAAAAATTCCGTTTTGAAAACTACTCAAACATATAAATTTTTAATTAATCATATTAGGGCCTAGATACCTATGAGCAAAAAATTGATATATAACAAATTCTTATCCTATTTTCTACTGTATATAAATATTTATATGTATATGGCAAACCCACCTCTGTTCCATATTGAAACGTTGCGCTTACAAACTAATGCTCCTCTCGCAATGATTTTTTGTGGATAGAGTTTTTAATACAAATTTCTCGCATTTGTCAAAAAAAAGGAATTAATAATTGTTTGCTGGTAGTCAAGGGGCTGTCGGAGCAAACTTTACTGATTGTTCCGGACGTAACCGAGGGCTACTAAGGATAATAGCAAGTGCGGCGTATTTATTCTTTATTAATAAAATATTATACCGATTAGTAGTTTTAGTTTTTATTGGTTCAGCTTTTCACCCTGAACGCTATGGCTTCGACGTCAAAAAATGCAGGTAGCTCTGTACATGAAAGTCGAATTCATATCAGCTCGAATGAATTCAACTTAATATACTGTTTCAAGATGCCAATACAAATTAAGTTGCAATATTTTAGCCCTCTAGGTATAGTTTTCAAGTGAGAGCAAAATCAAATTTTATTGATTTCGATTACTTTTTTCACAATTTTATTTTGGCTCTCATTTGAAAACTATCATACTTAGAGAGCTGAAATTTTGCAACTTAATTTTTGTTGGCATGTTGTAATAATATATTAAGTTGAATTCATTCTAGATGATATAAATTTAACTTTAATGTATAGACCCACCTGTATTTTTGCCGCCATAGCCATAGGGTTCAGAGTGCAAAACCGAACCAAGACTGTTAAGTGAAAACTGAGATAGCAAGCTGTTTCTAAATAATTTAACAAGTCTTAATGCAAAAGAAGAGACATCGAACTTCAATATCATGAATTTAGCATGATTATGAGAGATTTGGTAGTTGAGAGAACTGGCTCACATACTGATGAGATTGAAATACCTGTGCAAACCTCATCATGGTGACTTTGAGCATTGATGACACTTTTCACACAGTAATTACTCTTGAACAACACAAAGTCAGTCAGTACAGCATGCTTGTACATACTGTCATATATGACAGTATGCATGTGTAGGGTTAGGTTTTTACACTTAATGGGCACTTTGAAAATCATATTTTCCCTTCAAAATCATTCTAGATGAATTGATAGGGTAAATATTCATCATTCAACATTGACTGAAACTGTGAAAACTGTAATGCTGTCTGCTATGCTATTCTGTTGTATAACATAGCAGACAGTCTCTACAATACGCGTCATATACTTCTAGTATGCCTGTGCTTGGCCTGAACCACACGCGCATGCGCAAAAAATTAAGTCAACTTCTGCTAGTCGGGTTTCAGCGTAGAAACTACGCATATTTCTCGACGGAGTCTGAATTTTATTTCTACCGAGTCGCTAGGGAACGGGCCAGAACTTATTGGCCATTTGCTACCAGGGTAATGATATATGTAAAACATACTTATGTATCTATGTCGCGTATATGATTTAAAAAATAATTCACATTATAAATACAAATAAACATATTTGCCATATTTCTCTAAAAAGATTATCAGCTCCAGCATCCGACACATTTGGACCAATTTTATTGTGTTATTGATATGTGTATACTTATACTTTATTTCTCATTAACTACCAAAAAAATCACATAAATATAAATATTTATCGTTTTTTTAAACCTATATGTAATTTATGTGAAATGTTTCATGACCCAGTCACTTTTTGTGAACCATTTTTTATCGAAAAAGTGACTTAATTCTAATTTTTTTTTTCAATTTTTTTTTAGTAGGATTATGTATTCATGTTTGTACCACATATTTATCATAAAATAATTATCATTCCAGAAAGATTCACTAGTTCCGGTGAATTTTTACATAATTGTAGATGTTTTTTGAAGTTACATGTGTATAAATCAATATGTATTATCATGTTCTATCAATTTATAAAATCAAGGTAATTAAAAACATAAATGTATTTATTCCAATGTGTATTCTTCATGATTTATAACGGGGTGGAGTTTTCGACAGCAATGGCGCAGACGTTAGTTGCGAGCAGTGCAACTGCTGTCGCGGGAATCACCTCGTAATAATCGAGACAAGGTCTCGTTTCCTCGAGATGTTTTTGAGGCTTGCAGTGAACCAGCTAAGGTCAAGTATGGCTAGCTGCAGCTTTGATGCACGTGTATCGTGAGACGATACTCGTGCCCACGGAGGCGGCAGGGAATGTACCTTAAAAAACAGTGGAAACCGTCTAGATATAACAAAACATCATGGAAGTAATTAATGAAAACAATAGTATTACAAAATACAAAAAATTTGGTTAATTCATTAAAAATAAATATTATAAGATACATACGGTGCTAAAGTACGTAATAAATATTGTTTCATTTGTCATAATACACGTAAAAATTTTCACACGAGTAAAAAAACAATGAATATTAATTTTGATTTCAATAGACGAAATTGTCCTAGAAACTATCAAAATATGTCTAGACGGAATCAAGACAAAAAAAAAAACACTTCACGTCTTCTTCTTTCGGCGTAAATTTGATGCAACATGTTGCCTATAATAGCGATCACATTCCGCAATTGCTTGTATTAGCGTCAGTTTCTTACTGGGGTTAGTATATTTTCCAGCGATTTTGATAGACTTCTCTGGTTCATAGGGGGAAAGTTGTGTGTAAAAACATCTTTGGACACGTGGCTTCCCTCCCGTTCCGGCAGAAGACAAACATTGATGGACGTCTGTTTGAAGGTCTCATTGAAGGGCCCAAGAATAGCACCGACCAAGGATGGTACCCAGAGTCCGTTTTCGTCAATCTAGGTGTTCCCCTTTTTTTCTTCTGACCGCGCCCTTTCGCCGGTTCGGGCCGTCCAGCTTGAGCCATCGCCGGATTCTGGATTCGTCAGTGTCTTCATTTCGAGCAGGAACGTCTTCGTATTGCTCCTCTTCTACATCTGGATCTACAGGATTAGGCTCCAAATGATTGAAGAATTCGAGACAAGTAATGTATGAAAATAATTGAATTTCCTCTAGACGTGAAAAGGTTGATATTTCATTACTTATGTCTATGACATTAACCATTGTTGACAATCGGTATTTTTACCCGATTAGACACTTCAAGGAGATTTCTATCATCATTCAGAATATTTTCCTCTTTCGCTCGAATTAAATCATTCTGAGCATTTTCCTCCTGCGGCGGATCCTCTTGCAGATTCACTTGTGGATTCTCCTGCGGATTTTCTTAAGGATGTGCTGGCAGATCAAACGGATCAACATTGGCCGGGAAACCAGCATTTCTTCTTTGCCCTCTATTCTGATTCGGATGCTGTATGGGACGAATCAAAATTCGCCTTCGCAACTGATTCTGAACATCACGAGCAAAGAGAGAATTCGTGGAACAATTTTGAATTTATCATTTCTTATGAAACGAAGACGAATACTGTAAGAATAATCTCCAGCCGCGTCTAGACGCGTATTGCGATAAACGTAACGTATCTCGTCTGTGCGGGTGGATGAATAATTGAGGTTATACTCGTCTAGACGCGGGAGCGAGCAATTCACTACTATTACGTGTACGATAGCAATACTTCCTCGTTTACTTAGAAGTAATACTTAATGTCCTCTTCGTCGTCTTGCATCATATGACCGAATCCAAATCGTTCGGGATGATTCAGTAGATAGCGGGCCTGATGCCGGAAATTTGTTCCCTGTAGGCTTCGCCTTATGCAGTCGAGCATCTTCCGTCTAAATAATCTATTAGCCTGTTAATCCCGTCGCTTGGAGCACCCCTACTTCTTTCTCCTTTTTTTTTGCTAAAATTAATATAACCATACTTTTTATTAATTTTTAGCAATAATTACATTTTGTACTTTTTTTTTATATTTTCACGTGCTTAAGAATAACAGGGAGCTCAAGAATCAACAAATAAAGGATACTATTATCGAAACTAAAATTGAAACTAGAAATGAACCAAATATATCAAATACCAATCGTTCCAGTCTGGTTAATTTATGTATATAACCATTTTATGAGCGTATTTTAATCATCGTCAGTCTATTGTAATTTTAATAGCATCGGAAACATCATCGAATGTCAACATTACAGGAACTGATGTTACTCAATAGTAATACTTTATTAAAATTATTATTGTTCTTATGTATACTTTTACATAAATAACATCGACTCGATAACATAAACCTAACATTTTTTTCATCATTTTAAATTTGTTAAATACTAGCAGTTTTAGACGCGTTTCGCGCGTAACAACTGATCTAAAAGGCTCAGGCGCAGGCTATCTCTTTTAGCGACAGATAAAAATTTATTTTATACAAAAGTGTAAGATATAAAATCCATTCATACATCACGCACAAAAATAAACAGGCAACTTTTATAAATTATATCATCAGTGTCTGTTACAATATATTTGAGAATCATTCTAAGAATTCAATTTATCACAACGATTGTTGCTTTACATTTTGCGTTATTATTCAAATTAAAATATTGCTTTGAATTTAAAATTGACCAGCATATACGCCCATCCTTTTGACCGACTAATCAGAGGACAAATAAAACTCTTTCAAGATGAAGCGATTGAAACTTTTGGATAAGATTTTATGTAAGAATTATGTATTCTCCCCTCTCCCCTGTTGCATCCTGAGGGCTCTTTCTATTGCTGCTCTCACCTCTTCTTCTGCAGCTTCCAAGTCCATATCCCTCATATCCTGAGTTGCCTTCCGTTCTTCCATTTATGTATGTATGTATGTATGTATGTTATTTTATGTGACGTAGGCAGAGCAAGCTCTGCACAAGTGGCCCTCCGACACCGGATCCCCACAGGTACTATGGTCAAACAATACTTCCGTGGGGCCTGTTAATTAGCCTAGTTGGCTTCTTCTTTAGGGTATGACATTTCCATACATCACCCATCCACCGAAGTGATTAGGGGTTCAGCGTCAAACTCGTCTTCTTCTTTCTGCATCATCCAGTCGTCTGCTTCTTGCAGCATCGTCCGGTCGTATACTTCTTGCAGCATCGTCCGGTCATCCTCTGAACAGACTCAACCCCGACACCTACGTTCCTCTGTATTAGGTGAGGGAGTCTGGGATCCAACTCAGTTACCTACGTTCCTCAGCATCGGTCTGAGGAGCACTTAAAGGTACTCAATCCTAGCTCCTACGTTCCTCTGCATCGGGTAGGGGAGTGAGAGCTCAACTCTAGGACCTACGTTCCTCTGCATCAGTCCGAGGAGCGTTTTGTCTTAGCGACTTAATGGTCTTCGTCTAGCGACTTTTTACTCGGATATTTCGTCTTGTCTTTTCCTTCTTCCTTCTTCGTCTTTCCTGACCTTCTTAAGAATGTCCGCGGCATAACTGTTTACCGTCTTCCATCCTTCCTCTGAAGCCAGTAATGCTTCCATTATAGACTCAGGGGTATCTTTGGTTTGGAGGTAGCCCTCAAGATTTTCTCGCTCCTGCTGATATCGTGAACATTCACAAAAGACATGCTCTACATCTTCGTCAGCGTCAAAACAGACTGGGCAGTTTGGATGGTCCTCTATTTTATATCGATGTAGGTACGCCCGAAAGCATCCGTGCCCCGTCAAAAACTGTGTGAGGTAGTAATTGACTTCCCCATGTCCTCTTTCCATCTAGTCCGCTATTCTTGGAATAAGGCGATGAGTCCATCGCCCCTTGTCGCTGGAATCCCATCTTTTTTGCCACTCGGTCATTGTCTGCTTCCTAGCGGAGGCACAAACTTCCCTCTGAGTGTTGTCATTAATCCGTGTCTTCGCCTCGAATATATCCTTCCTCTCCATTGTTAAAAGGTCGATAGGCGGCATGCCTGCTATGATTCAGACCGCCACGTCCGATACCGTACGGTAAGCCGATGCAACCCTTAGTGCACTTTTCCTGTACACGGTCGATAGCTTTCTTGCGTAACTTTTCACCAACATAGCATCCGCCCATATTGGGGCCCTGTACAATATAATCGATGTGATTACACTGGCCAAGAGCAACCTTTCTGTGTTGGCCCTCCTACATTTGGCATCGATAAAGCAGCGCCAACTTTTGCTGCTTTATCGCTTACTACTTCGAGATGTTGTTTGAACGTTAGTCTTGCATCGATGGTGATGCCCAGGTAGTTGAGGGTCGGTTGAGAGACAATCTCATGTCCACCCACCGTCAGTGTTATAGTCTCCATCTTCTTCCTACTAGAAATAAGGATAGCTTCGGTTTTGTGACTACCCAGTTCTAGCCCTGCTTCTGCCAGCCATTCGTGTATTATACGAATGGACTCCTCGGCTATGTCTATCACTTCTTCTTTGTGCTTCGCTACCACCATTACTGCAATATCGTCAGCAAAGCCTACCACTGTTGCCCCTTTGGGTAATTCCAGTTTTAGTACCCCATCATACATAATGTTTCAAATAGGTGGGCCAAGCACTGATCCTTGGGGGACGCCTCCTATTACTTCATAGCTCTCCGTGCCGTTCTCGGTGTCATATAATAAGATTCTGTCCTTCAAATAGTCAGACATCATCCTTCTTATATATAGAGGCACATCCTGCTTACGGAGTGCCTCATGAATCTTACTCCATTTCGCCGAGTTGAATGCATTTTTGACATCCAGTGTAACAATGGCGCAGTACTCCTTTGTTCCGCCGTTCATCTTTTCCCTGCTATCGCTGATCGCGCCGTGTCAATCACTAATCCTACCGCGTCCAGGGTTGAACGCTTCTTCCTGAAACCATATTGGTGTTCCGCAAGTCCTCCAATGCCTTCTATAGCCTGATTCATTCTGACGCAGATTATGCGTTCTAGGATCTTACCCGAGGTGTCTAGCATACAGAGTGGTCGGTATGCTGCAGCATCATCGGGTGGTTTCTTGCCTTTTGGTAGTAACACTAGGCGTTGTTTCTTCCAGTTCATGGGGAAAATCCCCTCTTTGAGACATGAGTTGTACAAGTCTACAAAGACCTCTGGCCGGGCTTCGATAGCATGCTTCAATGCGATATTGGGTATGCCATCTAATTCTGGAGCCTTGTTGTTTCCTATCCTCTTGAAGGCAATTAGCACCTCGTCCGTCGTAATGGGGGGAATATTTTCCTCGTTTACCTCGGCTTCCGTGATACACGGTTCGTCTAGCTGTCTGGGAAACAGTGTAGTCACAACCTTTTGTAATAATTCCGGGCACTTAGAAGGGGGTACATAGTACCTAATCTTCTTCATTACTATTTTATATGGTCTACCCCAGGGGTCCTAGTCGACCTCGTCCTGTAGCTCCTTAAGGCACCGTCGTTTGCTGTCGCGAATTGTCTTCTTTAGTTTCCGCTTGGCGTCCTTCATTTCTTGATTGCAGATATCCATTGCTTCCTGTTCTCTTCCAGTTCTATAGTACTTCTTCCTTGTCCGCTGTTCCAGCCTCATGGTCCGGTGACACTCGCTACAGGCCTCCACTTCCTTGTTCCACCAATATACTGGTGGCCGTTTTCGGTTGGGAACTCTTTTCGGCATAGCAGCGTCGTAGGCTCGGGTGATATTTTCCGACACCTGTTTAGCTTTACTGCTTGCCGATCTTATCGACTGCATTCCTTCCAATGCAAGCAGAAACATCTTATCGTAGTCCTCCGTTTTCCAACCGACTCTATTGCTCCTTGTACTCTCGCTGGATCCCTGTCTCGATTTACCCAGCTCCATTATTATGGCCTGGTGGTCGCTATTTGTGTAGTGTTCACTCACAGTCCACGTGTCAACTGTGCCAATTAGACAGCTGCTAACATAGTCAGATCTACAATAGATCCTGTGTCTCCTCTTTTAAAAGTGTACGTGCTACCCTGGTTGACTAGCACCAAGTCTAGTAGAGCGAATGCTTCCAGTAGAACTCGCCCTCTTTTGTTTGTCCTTTGGCTGCCCCACTCTACGGCCCAAGCATTGAAGTCCCCTGCGATTAGTAGCGGTTTTCTTCCTACCGCATCTTGTACAAGCAGATCCAGCAGTTGTTCAAACTGCTCGATTAGCGCGTTAGGGGAAGCGTAGCAGCTATAAATATGTACACCTGCTACCTTAGCGCGTACAATCCTTCTTCACGGTTGGTTATTTTTTCCTGGAAAGCAACGTCACCACATGCTCAGATTGCTGCTTTGCCAGTGCTGTCCGTATCCCACGATGGTTCGTCTAAGTCCCTGTATTGTTCGCACACAATGGCTACGTCAACCTCTGCCTCGCGGGCGTACTGGATTAGTAGGTCCTGTGCTGTCTCGCAGTGATTCAAGTTTAGCTGCACTATCTTTATTTTCTGGGTCTATCTAGTGCTCCTACTGCAGCTCGGTAGATTGGGCATGTATAACTACCAGCTGCATGATCACTTTTCCCTTCTGCACCACGTTCCTTACAGAGTACGCAGTTCGATTCGTTGTTACATTCTCTGGCTTTGTGTCCTCCGGTTCCACATTTGTAGCACAGTCCACTGCGATCCTGAGTTACTGGGCAATTTTTGGCGATGTGGCCAAAACCCAGACATTTGAAGCATCTAAGCGGCCACGTGTTCCGCTTCATCTCCCTTATTCGGCAGACCACCCAACCTATCCTGATTTTCTGCTTTGCTAGCATCCGCTGGGCCATTCCCGCCGGCATTTGGATGACCGCTGTCTGCGTCTCACCGTAAGCCTTCCGCAATGACTTCACTACCATCTCCTCCGTCGTGGACGTGTCCTCATTTTGGAACTCCTTGTGTAGTGCCTCCAAGACTTCTTCCCTGCTGGTTAATACCTCGAGATCCTGTATTTCAAAGACCCCTACGTCTTGTAAAGTCCTTATCTTGGTACCATCCTCCAGCACCCCTTCGACTACTTTTCGAAGCTCTGCTGTCTTCCCTTTCGCCTTGTGTTGGAGTTCCAAGAGCAGGTCTCCGGTCGTCGTCCTGCGTACCCTGCTTACGCTATCGCCGAGCATCGTCAGTGCAGGGTCCGTCTTCATCTTTCTCAAGATGTCGGCGTAAGACTTCCCTTCCGCAGCCTTTATAATAAGGGCATCTGTCCGGGTTGGTCTTGCCCGTGGCGGTCTCTTATTTCTGGTTCCTTTTTGGCTTAAGGTATCAGTGATATCTTTGTCGTCCTCTTCATTCTTCTTTTTCTTCTTCCTCGTTTTCACCACCTGCCAAGGTGGCTTTGTGCCTGGTGTGGTCAATGGGGACTGCGACGTTGCAGCCTTTTTTGCCTTCTTCCTGGTCGCCGTGTCCTCCTGCGGTGATGTTCTCCTACGCTTGTTCGGCATTTGCTCCATCTGTCTCTGAACGAAGGCGGGAGAGGTTTGGCTCTCTCGATCCTTGCTACTTTTAGCCTTCGACTGTGTACCTGTTCTGGTCTGGATCGAAGTCGTAAAGTCCTTTAGCGCTCTTCTAGTAGCATTTGCCATAGTTTTCAACGGTGTATGGATGTTTTTCTTATCCAAGATAAAATCTACCAGAGCTTCAACTTTCTCTTTGAGGAGACTGAACGACATAGCCTCAATTTCTTGCTCCTCTTCTTTTCCTTCTCTTATAATGCTCCCCTGATTTAGCCAATATATACCTCCATTTTCATCTTCCGTCGCATGGGCAATGGGGGACAGAAGGTCTATCAGGTTTGCGTTTGACGTGCTACCCAGACTGTTACTGTCTAGTTTACTTCCTTGCTCCTGATTTAGCCAATCTCTTCCCAAGCTGTTGTTGCTGCTTGGTTTCTGGGTAGGGAACCCAGCTTCAATGACACTTTTCTAGGTATCCGAAGTCCTCGAGTTATTCTTTGTCGGTGTGCGTTGCATATTTCCTTTTCCCTTCTCTCTTCTCTCACCTACCTTCCACTCGGCTTTCACTCCGAAACTTAACCTGGCATACGTATATTCTGGCCTCGTGCCACAGCGCAAGTAGTCCTCAAATGCATCGGCGGAGGGATAGCGAGGCCCCCCTCTGTCCACGGCGGGACCCTGTCCGGTCGCAACCCGGCACCACCGTAGCCATCAGGATTTTCGCCGGTTGATAGGGCAGCCAGAGCGTGTCAGCGTAACAGCCCCGGGCCCCTGTACTATCCGGCAGCCTGGGAGTGTCAGAATCCAGTTTATCTCACTTCCTCCTACTTCAAACGTCGAAGTTAAGTCGCACTGCGGCAACCGGCGAGCGTCTGCTCAGCGATGTTTTTAAGATCCAACCTCGTTTCTTGCAGTGAGTCTTAATGGATCTTCGTTAGGCTTTTGGTCCGCGGGAGATATTTTATTTTTCAGGCAGTACTACGTATGGAGCACTATGTGCTCACAGCGAGCACCCTCTATCCGCCACCTGAGGACGCGAATGCCCGTCAACCCCGCGGTACCACCGTCAAGCAATGCTTCGCGGGGGGTAGGGGGGGGGGGGAGCGAAAGGCTTTCGCCCGCTTCTGGTTGATGTGGTTGTCATCACTATAGTCATCCTTCATATTCTGCGTCGCACATACACACGT
The DNA here is from genome assembly GCF_009193385.2 of Nasonia vitripennis. Classification (NCBI taxonomy): domain Eukaryota; kingdom Metazoa; phylum Arthropoda; class Insecta; order Hymenoptera; family Pteromalidae; genus Nasonia; species Nasonia vitripennis. Next base: position 3,720,494 of record NW_022279643.1, on the reverse strand, counting down.
ACGTACTCAGCCTCATCGTCTTTTTCTATCTTCTTCGTTTTTCCTGACTTTCTTGAGAATGTCTGCTGCATAGTTGCTGACTGCGCACCATCCATCCTCTGAGGTCAGCATGGCTGTCATAATTGACTTAGGAGTTACTCTGATCTGAAGATAACTTTCCAGTTCCTCTCGCTCCTGATGATACCGTGAGAACTCGCAAAAGACGTGCTCAACATCCTCTGTTGCATCCGAACATATTGGGTAGTTCGGATGGTCGTCTAGTTTGAACCGATGCAAGTACGCCCGGAAACAACCGTGCCCGGTCAAAAATGTATGTATATGTATGTGGTGTGTGCGAGAAAATGATTACCACCATAACTGCCTAACGCATTTACATTTTTCGCTGAAATTTTGCAGACTCGTCAAGTATGATCTAATTAGTCGGGGGGTCAGATCATCAAAAAATCAACTTTGTTACAATGACCTTTCCGACCTTCTTCATATTAGAGACTTTAAGGTTGTATTCAGTATGTTGTTAACTACCAATTTCAGCAATAAAATTGGTGTTGGCATGAACTTCCGAAAAGTTGATTTTTTGATGCTCTTACTCCTCGACTAAATAAAGAACTGGTTAATTTTGTAACAGAATCACTAAAATAATGAGCGTCAAAAAAAAAAAAACGTTTTAACATTAAAAAATTGAAATAATGAAAAAAATTTCTTAATTATAACTCCCGAACGCATTTTTAGTTTTTGCTGAAACTTTACACGTTTATTGAGTATAATCTAACGAAGAACTGATGGGATTTTTGCATTGTTTTTGTTAATAATCCATGCATATATATATATATATATATATATATATATATATATATATATATATATAATATAGGTTTGGAAATTGTTTTGTAGTTATCTTCGCATCGTGTGTCGATTCACGCATTCTAAAATTTATGAGCATGGCGGCCATAAACAATGATATTATACGTATGTATTAAGTTTTTAATATTGTTATTAAGAAGCTTTAAATTATTTTATTTAAAAAAATTGATTCTTTTAATCATCACATATCTTGTAGAAAGTATACTGTTAATGAAGTTAGCAGCGGTTTTTTTAATCGAATTGGCATGGAAGTTTTATTTGTGGGAATTTGTGAGGACGCTGATTACGTTCCTGACTTAGCGAATATGAATTTCCTACATGATTACATACAAATCAGGTAAAATGCCCAGTACATGAACAGATTTTGAGGAAATTTTAGAAGCTTATTCATTTTGCATGGATGTTTTGCATAATATCGAAAACTTTTTTTGTGACACAAACTTGATTATCGCGTTTCTAGTACCTATTAAGCTGGCGTAAAGTAACTTTTTTCAGAACGGCGGGCAAAAAAAATTTTAGCAGGCGTTTTTAATTAAAAAAAAATGGTCGGTATTTCACATTAAATATACGTACATATGTGTGTGTGTGCGTATGCGTAAACGCAGAAATCAGTACATGCGTTCAAAAAAATATGGTGTGAACCAAGGGCTAAGTGGGCTTTTTGGCCTCGTGTGGTTGCAGTACTCGTCTGCGGTTCGTAAACGCCCTCGCCTTCGGCTCGGGCTAACTCGCCTTGACTCAGACTGCCAACTCCACATTCGGACTAAAAAAACTCACTTTACGCACTTGGCATACAATATACTATAACACTACCGTTTAGCCTACAAAATTAACTTAAAATTTTAAAAACCGCTGCATCGTGATGCGGCTCTCTCTCTCTCTCTCTCTCTCTCTCTCTCTCTCTCTCTCTCTCTCTATAGCGCATAGCAGTGCGTTCGTTCGTGCTCCAAAAAAGAATATTTCTCTCGTTAATTATAAATCAATGAATTTTGCGGCCCAGCCTTGATGTCATCGAGTCGCGTCGGAATTCGCGGTCTCCGCTCGTTTATGTGGCAAGATATTTGCGTCACAGCTGTCAACACTGCGCCGAAAGGTATGGGCGAAATATTAGCAACATATTGACAAAGGATTGGCTCAAACTTTGCCAACACTTTGCTTGAGCTCCATTTTCAACATTGCGCCAGTACCTCGGCGAGTAATTTTATAAAATTCATTACATCTCGACACAATAAAACTCATTTTTTACGTTCGACTTATAATGGTATTATATTTTTTTACGGACAATAAATCTATACAGTACTCGATTTGGACGAGTCGTCGATGTGCCAAAATTAAATTCATTCCACGTAGAATAATTAGTGAGCATCGTAGGTGTCTGCCACGGTTACAACGACGCCGATCGTACATTTATGCTGCGTCATGATATGCATTGCTCTGTGGCAGTTCGACAGCAAAAGCAAAAAGATATTTTTTTCTAAATAAGCCGTATTTCCTAAATACATTATTATCAGAACCTCGCAAAAAATTTGATATTATGTTATAAGTCAAACCAAAATCAAGTGATTTAACTACTGAAAGTTTACTTTTAACAGTTTGTTAATCTTTGGCGCTGCAAAATCTCTACTTCTGCTGATTTTCTAAGAGTTCTTTTAAATCGTAGCTAATTTTTGTTGTGGAGACAAAAAGTATCCATTATGTAAAATATCAATAAAATAAAATCGATAAAAAGTAACCTTGACATTGATACAAAATATCAATTACAATTATTCACAAACATGTTATATTTTCAATCAATATGACTTTTCATCAAGATAATTGATTAAAATTATTAATTTAAATAAATCCTTAAAACTCATTACATTATCTTCTTACAGGTTGCAGTAATGGGTCTCAATCATGGAATAACAGAAAAAATTATAGAATTTGAAAAAAATATTGACGGGATTGACGAATCTAAAATAGGAAATGATTCAGTGACAACGCGAATTCGTGCTAGAGAAATATTACATCATGCCTATCGAACGGGATTTGAATATTACAAAGAACTTTCCAAATGTATACTTTGTGATGAAAGATGTATCATAGTAAACAATCTAAATTATTTTGCTTTTTTGTGGATGGATTTTGTAAAAAAATATTGTGAACGGGGCAGAGGTCTAAGGCCGCGTTGGGCGAACCACGGACTTGAATTTTTAATGTTAGTATGTGACCCTATAAATACGAAATACCTTACACAAAAAGAATTTGATCAACTTAAGATATCAATGGATCATTGCATTTCCCATGTTGTTGGTAGTACATTGGAAAGGGATGCAAGTTCGGAAAGAGAAAGTTAGTATATTGGCGAATACGCATTTTTTTAAGTGCTATATGAACATGTTCATTATTATTGACGGGCCAAGGGTAAAAACCAGACACTCAAATATTTAGTATGAGCTAAAAAATGAATCATCGAATCAGTATGAATGTTCAGCCGACGATATAACGTAAAATGTTTGAGAAACCCGCAAAATGCTTATTTCAGAAGCGTGTTGCGCTCATGCCGATTTCAAGGTTCATTTTTCTAGTTTATACTAAAAATTTTCAAGTTAGTCTAATTGTGTACTTTGCATGACAACTGATCAAAAGAGATAATTTACATGATAAGAACATTTCAAGGCGTGGCCGGAGCTCGAGCTATGCTATCGACTTCTGATTTTGATAGAATGATTTATTAAACTCAGTATTACCCCAGTTTGCTCTTGGTTTTTATCGTAAATTTATTTAGAAAGTTATACCCAATAGAAAAACTGCGGTTGTTTATATGACTTTGCCTTATTAACACAATGATTAAAACTACTGGTAAATTTGCCAACACATCTTAAAAATTCAAAACAAATTAATCAAAAATCTACTTCTTTTTAAATAATCAATAGACTAATAATTTACAAAATTATGAAGATTTTAGAAAAATTCATGGATCTAGAGCACCATCACCCCACTGTAGTAGTCGAACTTCTAATATGAGCCTATCGAATAACTCACCGATTCCATTGAAAGCTGTAGATTCAAAACAATTAAAATTAACGACTTCGACGTTCGATTGTGAAGCTTCCACGCCGCTATATCAATCAGTTGAAAAAATGTGTCGATATAAAAGAGTAGTATTAGCGGTAAAAAAACTAGACTATCAAGTTGATCAAAAGTTAAGGTGTAGGGAACTAATAGGACAGGTTGTAGATAGAACAAATGTAGATGAAGTCAAGATTAAAGTTAGAAGAGTTAATTTCACGTGGCAAAGAGGAATAAAAATAGGTAATTACATCATTTAAAATGTTAAATATTCAGCATTATAAAAGATTTTTTTTATCATAGGACAAGGAAGATTTGGAAAAGTATACACAGTCGTTAATAATCAAACAGGGGAGCTTCTTGCTATGAAAGAAATTCAATTACAGCCAGGAGATTATAGAGCTATTAAACGAGTTGCTGAAGAATTACAGATATTTGAAGCAATTCAACACAAAAATCTTGTTCGATACCATGGAGTAGAAATTCATAGGGTTTGTACCCAAGGTATTATCTGCATGTAGGATTGTTCCAATATGATTTTTATTTAAAAATTTTAGGAAGAGATGCTTATTTTTATGGAATTTTGTGCTGAAGGAACTTTAGAAAGTTTAATAGCTGGTAGTGGGAATGGACTTCCAGAATCCCTATTAAGAAAATATACTCATCAACTTTTAGTAGCAGTTTCAGTACTGCATAACCATGGTATTGTTCATAGAGATATTAAGAGTAAGGATACCATTATTTTTATGAAGCTCGCTTTTTTCTATTCATAACATCTAAATATAAATGAAGCTAAGTTTTTTAAACAAGATTATTATCATAAATTATTATATTACATTTGATCGCTATAAACTATTTTGTGTTAAAAAACCACGCTTTAATAGTTATCTATTTTTATTTACTGACATGACAAGTATATGCGTATTTTATACTTCATTATTATATTTTAAACTTGCCATATCTTTTAAATATTTCAGCTGCGAACATTTTTCTGACAGATGAAGGAAACTGTTTGAAACTTGGAGATTTTGGTTCAGCTGTTAAAATTAAAAGTCATACTACAATGCCAGGTGAACTTCAAAGTTTTGTGGGAACACAAGGTAAATAAACACGCATGCTTGCACACAAACGTCAAGGGGCGCAGTAGCGCCTCGATGACAAGTATAAGTTTTATACACTGTGCCTTTGGGATCACCGCGACATATAATTATATATACATTAAATTTACTAACTTATCTATACATGTTTTACGAATCCGTTTTACCAATACATTATTTGATCCATTATTAATGCTTATTTATTCAATTTAAAAGTTTTGAATGAAATATTTCTTATTACAATAGCATTTTGCAGAAAAAAAATATTCCTTCAGCAAATTAATCAAGATTGGAAATTAATTTGGGATTTTTTATCAATTGTTTGCCTCCCTTATTCTATTTTCTCGGTAATCGTTGCTAATGGGAGGTTATAAAGGTGTATACTAACTATTTATTTACATCCTATACGAAACGTCAGTATTTGTAATAAATAAAAGACCTAAAGAAAGACATTCACTCAAAAACACTCTCACAGTTTAAGTGTCGAGGCTGTAGAAGAGCTTTAGGTTCTGTATGATAATAAACTCCGGTGGGTTATGGGAAAAGGTAAGCAGAAAATTTATTGATATTTTAGTTGGAAAAATATACGTTTGTTTTATCGGTAGCAACTATCATGATAGTATACTAAGAAGATATTCGTGCTATTGCTAGTGTAGGGAGAGAGAGAGAGAGAGCCTTACGGCCGCGTTGGCTTGCCGCGAAGCGATGCATGGCACGCAAAACGCTCGCGTTTTGCGCATAAGGCACGACCGCTGACGCTCGCGCTTCGCGTTCGTAATGCCTGTCGGTGCTTATACAGTATTATCCTGTTTTTTTTCAATATTGTTGTCAAAGTTTTGATTGGTATTATTCTGGCGGTCATCAACACTATCATCAAAACTACTGGAAAATTAGTAACTTATTTGTATTTGTATCAATTATTTATTTTTGTTTGTAGATATTCTTAAAATATATCTTATTTTAATTTTATTGTAATTTCAGATAAATAATACAATACTTTTGTATCGCAGTTTTCAAGAGGAAGTAAACAAAAGGATGATATTTTGTTTGTAGGATTTCAATTAGAATATTAGAAAATTGATTATTTAAGTATTTAGCATAATTTAGAGGGAGGTAGTAAGCTACTTAGAGCTTTTCTTCAATCTAAGAAATTTTCTTTATTGAGTTTAGGTTTTTCTAGTTCAGTATATACACTTGAATTTTTAAAGTGAAAGCGTACGTCGTTATATGATGCCAAGTTACACGGATTGTATTCGGCGATTACGTATTTCCTAAATTATGCATTTTTTATAATTTAATTAAAAAAGTGGTTTAATTTTGTATATATGTATGAGATAAAGGCCAAAAAATAATTTTCAGCTTTAAATAATATAGGAAAATTGCTGAAAATAATTGGGTTGGATGGGGCATGTTGCACCGAAATTATTATTGAATTTATGTATCAAAAAATCGCTTTTAGGGTTGTGTATGTCAAAAAGTGTTAAAAAAAATATTTGCCACGGTAAGAAGTTGTATTTTCAAAATGTTTACAACTTTTATATTTAACATTTTCATGTAAAACGTAAATCCGTAATGTTTTATGGCAAATAATTGGTTTAACTGTAAAAAATCGATTTTGGGCTGTAAACTCGAGTTGTAAGCATTTTATTTTTCAAAGATCTATAACTTTTCCATTTAACTTTTTTTTGTAGAATGCTTAGAATTCGACTTAAAGCTAAAAAACCGTTTTTAGCGATTTTTGGAGGTGACCGCATTCTGCGTATACGTGCAGGATCAAGCCCAAAATAAATCTGTCAGCTTAATATTATGAGGGGAGTTCGCACACAAATTTTTAGCCCGATTGATTGAAGTCTTTCCGATGTAATCACATCACAGGAAAATTTTTGTTAAAAAACCGCTTAAAAATCGAACAAATTGTGCCCGCATTTCAAAACGACGTAGAGGATCGGGATACAAAAAAATAGTTTTTTAGCTTTTGCAAAAGGAGACTTCTCCTTAAATTTTATCCCGTTCGGTCCCGAGTTATTTACAACACTCTGCATTCCTGCAAAGAGAAACGAGGTTATCTGACCACCGATCTAAAATTATAATTACTAGGAGTTACCCTGATACCTGGACATCATTTATGAGGTGGATAACATTTTCGGTCTTAAACATTTTGTGCCCTAAAATTTTTGGGTCTTAAAATTTTTAACCTCAATATTTTTAGGCTTTTTAAATTTTTTGACTTTAAAAATTTTGGGTTATTTAAATTTTCCTGTGTGCCGTGAAGCCATTCACACTTTTTCTCAACAACTGACAAATTTTATTTTTATATTATTATTTATAATTCAAAGCGCACTATTTACATGTTGCCCATGTATATTTAAAATAGAAGATGATTTATTTGTTTATTATTAATATATATATATATATATATATATATATATATATATATATATATATATATATATATATATATATATATATTAATAATAAACAAATAAAATATCTTCGGTTTTAAATATACATGGGCAACATGTAAGTATATATATATATATGCGCTGTCCGGATGCTCGCCTGTTCTTAAGCTCTACGTAAAATATAATTTTTTTTTCGTCACGCAGCTGCGTCGTTATTTTATTTTATTTAAATTTTTATTATTTTCTTATCTAACCTATGACGTAACATTATTAATTTAATATTTTATGATATACGATATTGTTCGTATATATCTTATTTGAATCATGATTAGTTTTACTTTTATCCTTGAAACTTAAATTTTTTATAAGTGAAATTGTTAAATTTTTTTTTAACGTTACCCTGGATAATGCTACATATAATTGACCATGACTGAAAACTGTATTTAGTAAATAGACACCGACTTCGTTAAATGTTTGGCCGTGTGATTTGTCGATTGTCATTACATATCCATATCGTATTAAAAACTGTCGCGTCAAAAGCAATTTCTTCTTTTGAAGAAGTCAAATTAATTCGTGGTATTAAAACAACTCTAACACTCGGTTAATACTTTCCTGCCGTGTTATAACCAGGGCCAGAAGGGCCCTGTTTATTGTAAATTAACGTCGGGCGTGCAGAAGGCACGGCTCGGCCGACTCAGATCATGCACGTGTTTTTACACGAGCCCGCGGAGGCGGCGTAGGTCGGGTCGTAGGAAATAACACACGAGAAGTTTAGATAAGGAAATGTATATTCAATTGCAACTATACACGGAGGTGCAAACGCCGTACACTTCGACGAACGATAAAGAGAGACGAGAGATATTACCCTGTCGACGTGAGAGAGTGAGAGTGCAGGTACTTACAACTCGGTAGTGGCAGTAGTACTTGACGTAACGGACGTGGTCCAGTCTCGGACGTGGAGATGTAACAGTTCGGGCGGGCGTCGCAGCAACTCGTCGGTAACGCACGGACGAATATCGTTCGCTCTCGAGATGCTCGCAGGACTCACAACAAACCCGCGTATATAGTAGCACGAGCTACTCGTGTGGATAGCGCAGCGAGACTAACTCTAGTCGCGGTTCTCCCGGCCGTCGGCACATCGTTGTCATATCTCACCAACGCTGTGCGGCCAGGCGGCAACCGCGCTACCTATGCTCTCACTCTCTCTGTCTCTATCTTGCCTCGTTTCTCGTTCTCGCTCGTTTCGGTGCTCGTTGGCAGCTTGCTGAAACAATAATCTTATTACAATTAGTACATGATTAGCCGTTAGACATTTGACGTGCACTCGGCCGTCACACAACTTTACCAAATTGTTTACCGCTTATTATTTCTGCCTGTATACAGAATTGCATCATTTTCCTTACTATTAATCAAGTACCATTACAAAGCCCATTATTTAAATTTAAATTTCTTAGCAGAATAATTACAGCACCTACTTTTAAACGTAACTTATGAGGCGGTAGGCCATTAGACGTAAGTGAATTCAAAAATTCTGTTGGTAACATCTATTTATTATCATCTTCACATGAATCTACACTTAGATACACTCTTATAATTCTCTTAATTTTTAGTACATCATTGGCATTATTATTATTAAACTCTTTGTCACAATAATTAACTCTCATTTTAGCTTTTAAAGTCATTATTTGGAATTCACTACATAAATGACTATTTTTCACTCAATTTTCAATAATTTTTGTTTGATTCCTATGTTTGACAACAGGTAGTGTTTGTCAGAAGTCACCTGTGATAATCATTACTTTGCCACCAAATTCAATGTAATTATTACATAAGTCTTTAAATAATTTATCCGCTGCCTGAAATGCTTGTTTTGATGTCATTATTATTTCATCCCAAATTATAACTACTACATTTTTCAGATTTTCTCGATTAAATTGGGAGTAAAGTTGCACGTTGAATCTTCGTTTATATTTAATGGTAATTTAAAAATTACATGTGAAGTTCTTTCATTGAATAATTAATTTTCTGCTATACCAGTCCATGCTACAGGTCAAACACTTATTTTTTCTTTATTTAAATGAGTGATAATTGTAGTTAGTAAGTAGCTTTTTCCTCTACCTCCAGGTCCATGAATAAAGAAACACTTCACGTGATTAGCTTTATTAATTACACTATTTATTACTGCATCGAAAATTTCACGTTGTTTATTCGTTAAAAAGCTTATATTTCATAATGAATTATTTTCAATTTTATTTGTTGCATAAAATTCTTCATAATAGTTTTCCTCAACATTCTCACTAAATTTAGGTAAATTGAAGTCAGTATTACCCATGGCTTGTTGAAATAGAATTGATATGTTTTAGTGAGATATTTTCACGTATTTCTTTAGTTAACAATGGACAGTGAAAATATGCTTCATATTTTTTAAATAATTCTTTAACATTTACTGGGTTATGAAATACGCATATTTAACTAAACAGATTACACAAAGCTTTAGGAAATTCAACCTTGATTGCGTTTTCCAAGCATTTGGCCCATTCTTTATCGGTGGTTATTAATTTTCTAGCTACTACTACTTCATGTAATGTTGCGTATGTAACATTCTCTAATGTTGTTAATTCTTCGTAAAATTAATTACATTTACATGTAATAACAATAATCTTAAAAAAATCTTTCACAATCCTTCGGATTTTCAAAGTACATTCCACTTCTAATTGGCTTCCGATCTCTTTTTCTTCGTGTCCATTTCTTTGTTTTTTTTCATTGAAAACGTGAAAATATGATATATCAACATGCAAGTACTGTCTTGCTTGCGGATAGTTTGCATTTGGTTCAAACTATGCAGTCAAAGTTGTATTTATGTTTTTATTAATCAACTTTACTTCTGATCCTTCCTTAAAGAATACAAGCTGTTCATTTTGTGAATGTACAGCTAATCGGTAAATTACGTGTGACAAAACATACATTGCATATTGTAGTAGACGATCCATTGTTTTTGGAGGGCTTACATATATTGTATTTAAATATTGTTTTATTTTATCGTAGTTGAAATTTTCTTCTTTACATTCATTTTCATTATTACCTTGACTCATTTTTATCAATGCACAATCATGCCCCTTATAACAACATATAAATAATACTAAATCTAAGCTAACTTAACGGTCCTAACATTTGTCTGGAGAATAAAGAGATGATTTGAGCATTCGGGATTTACATATCCATTTATTTTGAAAATGAAACAGTTTTATTGCCAATATTTTTGGTAGAATCATAGTTTAGAACAAAAACATGCTTATGAGTTAAAAATTAATTGAAAACAGTAATAATATGCATTTTTTCTGGATACTATAAAAATCTGAACACCAATATAGTAAATAGTGTCTCGGCGCTGCAGCTTCGTCTGCTTTTCAAACTCGCCTTCGGTGCGCTACCGCGCTACTTGATAATAATAAATTTCAACATTAATATGACGATGAAATTTCAACAATAAATACGGATTGTATGGAACTACAATTCAATTATTAGCTATATTGTTTTTATTGAAACGATCGTGAACTTTCTGAAAATGTTGAAGGTAATATAACCATTTATCCAATTTTTACGTTGTCATCGTTACTTTTATTTTTAAAGTGATCTATGACACCATTGTATAAATAATGTATAATTAATTGTTGTTGATTTTTATTTCAAAAAATCAATCGTAAACCTTCAACTTTTATCCAAGCATCAACAATGTATTGTTGAGTGAATTTTCCTAAATTTAAGTAAGGATTAAATTCGTGTCTAATCCTAAATTTATGACAATACAATTTTAGCATTGAAATATTGTTTTTTTTTTTAATTTTTACTTTTCATATTCGGCATCCATCCAAAACCTCTATTAGGATAAATAAGTTGATATGACATAAGATCTACATGTTTACTGATGTACGATATATTATTAGGTGCTCTATGTTTTGAATATATACATTCATTTTAATCTACTGGTGGTTCACCATATTCACCTACAAATACCAAAGCTACTTCATCACATTTAACTGTGTTATATCTACGTTTATCATGATTAGAATTGCGTGTTATTAACAATATATTATTATAATTGCGTATTTCCAATATAATTTCTCTACTAATAAACTCAACGTTGTTGTTTTTCAAACGATTTTGTTCTTCTATTTCGACTGTTTATCATTTTGTATGATTTAGCGCACATGTTTACTTGTCGAAAAAATTATCTAATTTTTTAAATAGCATTAAAGAACATGACTCATTAGTTTGTAATCGTAATTGCGAGGTGATTTCATTATCAATGATTGTTAGGAGGAAACTTGAAGAGTTTCCTCTTTTATGTGAGTCTGTGTGGAAATTCTATGTGGAACAGAAAAAAAAATTGTGTTCGATGTGGTTGAGTGAAAGAGGAAAGGAGATTTTTGTCAGAATGATGCGATTTATTCGGAGGGGCAAAGGGCTTTAATTTACTTTTTGTTGTTATTGCAAATTTTTTATTTATTATTATTTGTTCTGGTCTCCAGTCAATTGTGCTGTTTCTCTTCCCTTTTAGATAATGTCGTTAATGTCTTGTGAGTTATGGCTCAGCACATGATCTATATGTGTTTTATCATATGTTGACGCTTTCGCTCATGGTTCTTTAATACGTCTAGCCTATGATTGTTTTGCTTGACATACACACCTAGTTTGTTTAGTTGATGGGATTTTGACTAGAGAAACGCCATTGACGAGACTTCTATGGGTTTAAAATTTTTTGCTTTTATGTTCGGGTATGTGGCTGTAGGGATTTTCGAATCATTCTGTTCCTATAGTATTATTTATGGATATTGAAAGTGCGTTTTAACTAATATTCCACTTACTTTTTGTTGCTGTGGTCCGTGGTCCTATATTAGGTGTCTTACGTGCTAAATTGTTAGTACTTTTGATCTCCTGCGCTAACTAATTGGCTTATGTCTAAATACTTCATTTTGTTCGTGTACAATTTTATGTTTTATATTCTATTTATATGGATACATAAGGGTTGCAATTAAACTTGGTGTAATGTAAAAGTACAAAAATATATTATTTATTTCTTTGGGTCCCCCTAGTTTTTTGGTACCATGTACAAAGAGAATTAATAGAAAAATTTGTGTTACAAATATGTAACGAAATTTTTCTAAGTTATTTTGACAAGAATTAGAATTTTTCTAAGTCTAGGACTGATACGCTTTATGATGCGATATCGTGCCTAACTCAAAATTTTTATAAGTGTAGAAATATTTGAAAATATCCTAAGTCTTTTACCTGCTCAAGGCATAAGTTGCTCAAGAGCAGGGACTAGGTGGTTTAGTTGCGTCGGTGCTTAAGTTGCGCTTCGGCTAGTGAGCTTATACTGGCCGTGCGGGTCCTTTTATAGGCCTCGGAGCGAGCGGGGATCGTGCCGCCGAAAATACTTTCACATTCACACTTTCACACAGACATTCACACCTATGTACAAAACCCATTCATACAAATAATTTATAATATGGTATGTTGCGCGCTCTCCCCCTTCTTTCGGTGTTGCTGCTACCGCCGCTCGCTGGCTCGTGGCGCTGCTGAAGTTGCGCTGTCAGCTGTAGCGCGGGCTCATACTGATTGAAAATGGGGGAGCGCGATACTCACGTAAAATCTAAAAATGTATTCAATATATTTTAGTTTTTATTCTGTATAGTTTTTTGCGGAGCTTGTACGGGGCGTTACAAGGGATCTCTGGTAGTGGTTGTTCTATGGTTTTTTTTTATTAGTGCTGTTGCATACTCCACTGCTTTCTTGTTGTGCAGAGGGATCTAGTATCTAACTATTAGTTGGTTTTTTTATGCTGGTTTTTTGGTGCATTTTTTGGTGCTGCCTTGTTGGTCCGTATAAACTTTCTCTATTTCACATGGTCCAAATTGTTTTAAGTTTGCTTTTATGTCGTTTGGGTTTCCCCTTATGCTTGTCAACATAGTTTTTTCGTTTATTTTGTTGACCCTCATTACCTCTCCTGGTTCTTCCATGATGGCTGATGGTCCTTGTTCTTGTTCATTGACAAAATTCGTTTCGTTGTGGTCCAAGTAATAATCTAGGGCGGTAGCACCTAAGCCCTGTCTGTATTCATTTGATACTGCTTTCACTGGGTCCGTTCTACCTTGTAGATCTTTGCCTAGGCCCTTGCCTTCTATGTAGCCCATTTTCTCCATTATGCTTTGTAATGTTGACTTCGTGTATGTTTTAATCACCTCGTTCTTATTCTCTTCTTTTGCATATTCGACGTTTGCTATATACATGTGTGGTGTGGCTGTTGGTGTGAAGGCGATCACGCATGGTCCATGTGTCATGAAGCCGTTCATGGTGTCTTCTTTTTGTCCTTTGAATTTTATGAGGACTTTGGAATTTCCCATGTCCGTGATGTCCAAGATGTCTATTTTATTTTGGTCCATTTTCCTGTAACAAAGAAGAATGAAAGATAGAAGGTATCGTTTCATGCTGTAATGTAAGATATTGTTTTAGGGTTTGACATATTTGGTCATGCAATGTTTATTTGTTTTAGGGGTTATACACTTTGTCTATTTATTATTAGGGGTTTTATTGAGGTCCATTTTATTTTTAATTCAAATAGAAAACAAAATTTTTGATTATAGGGATTGGGTGGTGTGGGTGTTATGTTATAGCGTACGGTAGGATAATTTGTGTTTATGAGAGATCTCAGTCCTGCGGAAGGCTGGTCATCATTTATCTTTTATTCATGTGTGTGTGTGTGGATTTGAGGTTGAGTTATGAGAAAGAAAATAAATTCAAGAGACGTAGCAGAACAGGTCCACTAACAGCAAGAGAAAATGGGCCTTATTCACCCATTTCCTTGATTGCTCTATTTAGCTAGCGGGAGATTTTGTTTGTGGGCTTGACCTACAGGCTACTACTGTCCATGTCTTATCAAGAAACAACAATATTCTATATCTGAATATGTGAGTCGAATAAAGGAAAAGAAAGAGCAGATTCGCTTCCCTTAGTCTTTGCATTAAATTTCTGATTCTACTTTCGTGCTCTTGTAGATCTTTGCTATAAACAATTATTACTGGTGCTTTCGGCTGATTGTTGCTCGGATTTGTTGGGTTCGCATTTTTGTTCTCGTTGTATGCCTGTAACTGTTGTTGATAATGCTGTTGATTCGTGTTTCCGGGCATCTGTTGGTTTTGGACTTGATTTGTACCTTGACTCTGCATTGGATGCATTTGGTTTTGGCTCAGGTAACCTTGGTTTTGTAAGTATTATTTTTCCTCTCCATATTAATAGTACTAAAATTTAAATTGGGCAAAAGTGGGAGGATAACCGTGGGTTATCCTCCCACTTTTGCCTAATTTAAATGTTAACCTTGGTTTTGGCTCGCCATCCTGGGGTCGTGGCGAGCCTCTTGGTAGTTTAAATTACTTCTTTCGGTCTGATCATTATGTTGCTGTTGGTTATTGCGCCAGTTAGTGTCATTTCTCCTGTCAGGATACGGTGGTGCATCATAGTATCTTCCAGTCTCGTGATCGAATATTTGCTGATTTCCCCTGTTTCCATTGCTATTCCAAGCTTGCCAATTGTTACGATGTTGCTGCCCATTATTGTAGTTACGATGGTAACCTCCTCGTCCACCTTGGTTGCCATAATTATTTTGATACCCTCTTCCTCGATAGTTATTGCGTCGATAATTGTTTTGTGGGTTCTGATAATTATTTTGTGGGGTGATAATTTTGAGGTTCATTTTGTTGCTGTGCATTGTACATTCTATCATTTACATACCCCACGTAGTCTGAATTATTTTGTTGATTATTTTGGTAGCGATTCTCATGCCGGTATCCTCCATAATTACAATAATTTTCACCATTTTGCGGCCCATTATAATTGTCTTGATTGTTGTAATATCGGCCTCTACCTTTGTATGGTCTTGAATCTGGGATTATTTTAGCTTCCATCCTGGTTTCTAGTCGTACTACTTCTTCATATGCTTCCCGCAAATCATTGGGTTTACTGTAATCTACTCGCTCAGTTAAATTTGCAGGTAAACCTTTAATAAATATGTCCACTGCTAAAATTTCCAATGGTGCCATCATTTCATTTTTGAATTCTTCTCCTTTTTCTTCCTTCAAAGCATTCTTAGCACTGCTCAGGAGCACGTTTATTTCATCATAAAAATCGCCTACTGTGTCTTATTCTCTCATTCTCACGTTCTGTATCTTATTATTATAGTAACTGAAATTTCTTCTGGGTCCAAATCTTTGCTTTAAATGTTGTATCAAATCTTCTACACTTTTTATCGTTTTATTGTTTAAACTTTTCTTCGCTGATCCCGTTATTTTATGTAGAGCATGTTGTAAGAATTGCGGCTTAATCGGGTCACTGAATAACTCGCTTGCATTTCTCAAATCTTGTATGCAGTCTCGAAGATTCTTTCTTCCATCAAAACTTGGAATGCCGCTTATGCAATTCATGAGTGCAATGCTGTTTGCCATGGTGCTCATTAATAGCATACTCGCATCTGGTGCTCCCCCATTGGCTGAATCATCAGTGTTTGAGGCGTTCCCCGTCATCTCGAATAAGTACTGTGTGCCTTCTAGATAATGTAGATAATCACTCGTATCGTCGATTGATTCTCTTGCACTCTTATAATACCTTGAGTTATTTAGTATGCTTTCGGTTACTTTGATTTTATTCTTCTTGCTTAATTTATTTTTTAATTAACTGTAGAATTTTGCCTAATTTATGCCACCACTCTCACTTGTCGTCAATATCACTTTTTTTCACTTTAGCATTCAAAAAGAAAGAAAAATTTCAAAAGGGTTAGTGCTTTGGAAGCATACAAAATGTATGAACCAAAACAAACGAAAACAAAAAAAAAAATTACTATGGTTTCGTATCTCACAATAGGGGCTTATAGGGTAATAGGGTGTAATGCTCGTAAAAGGGGTAAAAATAATACTTTGATGAAAATTCACGTAAATCAGAATGAAAGTTTCAAAAGTAGACTTAACCTAAAACCTTTCAAATTATCATAACCTTTATCCTAAAAAGAACCTGTTTGATTTTTGTATACTAAAAGAAAAATCAGATAGTTACATCTTAATAATTAAATTCAAAACCGAAAACCAGTACCCAAAAAAAAACTTAAACGTTACCAATTAGCCTAATAGAAGTTAAAATTCCTAAAATTCCAAAAATTACCGATGACATTTAATTGTTTATTTAAAAATGAATGTAAATCTTGATTGGGCAGATTGAGTTAAATAATCGAATTTTGGGATATGACGTGAAAATTAGCGAGAAAAGAAATTAAGTGTGTTGCAATAATTTAACGAAAATTTCAAAGTTCTTACTTAATTGTATATGAACCGTCACTCGTTTTTATTTAATTTTGTTAAACATAAAAAGAATTAGATAAACACGATAAAAAAACAAAACTGGAATTCTAAACAATTATTAATATGCTTATCCTCAAAATAATTAAATACCTCTTGGTAAAAGAAAACCGAATTAATAATAAAGTATTATTCCAAAAACAAAAGGTAATTTTAATATGTTCTTAAATCTACAAAAAGTTTAATTAACAAAACTCTAAACCAACAATTGTTACTTTCTAAGGAGTTAATTTCTCTTGATAAAATAATAAAATAAAATAAAAAAAAAATTATTTATTTGCGAAAAAGATCAAACAAGCGTGATCTTGAATTTATGTTAATAATTAATGATTACTATTATTGTAGAGCTCTCAAAATGTTAATCTTTCGTTTTAATTATTTGAATTCCGCGCCCGCTCAAGATGGCTGCCGCGCGCTCTCTCTGCTCCTTGACTCTACTCCGACTCGACCACGTCAATTGCGCGCGCCTAGTCTCGCACCGCTAGTAAACACGCTCGCACGCATGCGTCTGCGCCCGCGTTCGCTCTGAACAAACACGTACCGTCGGCTGCTATGCTGCAATGGCTAACCTCACCCGCATCGCGTTGCGTACTTTCACCTTCAATTATTGTTATTAAATCGCGATAAAATAGGTGTTTATTGGACAAAAAGTGGAAATATAAGTGTGGGCCTTCCTACCCCAAGCAGTACAAACAGTTGCTGCTTACTAATCAGATAAGTTCTCCTGACAATTTATTCAAACATAAATCGTTTGTATGACACTAGAACTTGTTGCTTTGTGTTGAATAAACCTTTTTACTTGTTCTAGGATGGCGCAAGATTCTCAATGGCTTCTTTTCACCTGTGACGACTCAAGAAATGCAGGCAAGTATAAACCTTTTGAGTGTTGTCACACGCTTGATTTTCTCAAATATTGTAATTTTGCTTTCTATATTGTTTGAATAAGTTATACGGATTGGCTTTAACATAAACAATGCTATTTATCTTAGATTTTTGTTCATTTGCAAGTTTTCGTTTAGAATTATTAAAATTGTTAATTTTCTGACTCTGATGTTAAAGTATATTGACAATAAATTAAAACATACGTTAAAAACAATTCATCAAGTGTGTCAGTGTAAAATTTCCTTTCTCTGAATCGATTATTGAGCCATGTGATACTGAATTTACTAGTTGAAATTTCCACGATCGACATCAACGTTTTGATTTCTTTGATTCTACACAGTGATCAACAATGTTACAAGCCGAATAAACCAGATGAGTGTTTCTTTTAGTGTATGTGCTTTTACTTTATTTTCTACAAGTCTTTGCAAATGAAACTAACTTCGACGCGTTTTAACATTTGTCCTTTTTATAAATGATAGTGAAAGTAAAAGGTGTTTGTTTGTGTATTAGTAATGAACTATTTGAAACTGAGTGTTTGATTACATTTGTTGAACAACAAAAGTTAAATGGTCTTGTTGTAACGTGTTTTCTTAAACTTTTCACTTTCTTGAATGCTGGTGAGGCTAATTTGTTTACATTTTCCTTTTTGAAATATTTTAGAATGACGTGTTTTTCAAATTAATACTACTAACAGAAAAATGTTCAAATACTACGCATATCTAATTATCCTAACTTAACTTTTTAGTGTACAAATGCATAAAAAGGGACTTGCACGAGTACTTCAAAGTTCGATTTTGATATTCTATTTCTTTTCACAACTTCAAACAATGAGTGTGACCTTACCAATTTGTTGTCAATCGCGCTCTTTCTTTCCTAATAACCTCTGATACCAATTTTGATTTTCTTTTTATAGAATGGAGCAAATACTTCTGGTCCTGAACTACCTTCACTCTTGCTGTGAAAATCGAATTTCAGCACCAGAGCACCTGCGTAATAAGGACGCTCTGTTTCGACTCCGGCTGGTAAATGCCAATGATTTTTAATCTTCGTCGACCAGATTAAGGCATGTATATTATACTTATATTGGGTTCACTCGTGTTTTCTTTTCCTTTTCATAAAAACTAACGGGCCCTTCCCTCTAAAGTAACACAGCTTTACCAACTTGTTGTCAGCTGTATTATATAAATTTTTATATGTTCATGAAATATATATCTTTTTTTTTTATATTAAAATCATAAATATTTTAGTCATTATCATTTGGGGTCCATTTACAAGCAATGATTTCGTTCCCTTTTTCGAAAATTGAAAAGTTGCTTTTATCGAAATTTTTGAGAATTAATATGCTTTTGACTAAAATGATTTTATTTTCAGCAAATTTATGAAGATTTGAAAATTTCTCTTTTTGAAATTTGGATTCTCGATAATTTTTCTTTTCGATTCGAATATCTTCTTAACACGTTTTTCTTTCTCAACAGGCTGAACGAACATGAACAAAGCAACGATTGATTTCGAGTTTGGGAAAACCGAAGCTCGCAAGATGACCGCCCCCTTAACTACCCACGCGCACTGAACCACTACAAAGGCTCTGACGTCACGGCACGACGCCAAGCTTCCAAGCGACGCTTTCGACTATGCTGCGCGCAGTTTGAAACTCGACACTTGCCTTTGTTACGAGTACCTCGTGTGATTTTACTTCTAAAGAATTTTCTTTTTTAATTACTTTGCGTTCACTTATTTTATTTCACCATTTAATTTTCACGATTTTTCTAGTTTAAAAATTTTTTGTTTTAGCGTCGCGGACACTGTATTCACGTTAATATTAGTATATTGTAGTCCAAAAGAAAAGAGAATCATATTTGCTTTGAGATAGGCAATATCTCGGTGGGACCTCCAATTTTTGTTAGGAGGAAACTTGAAGAGTTTCCCCTTTTATGTGAGTCTGCCTATCTGACACGCTCTACAGGTGTCCAGGGCGGAATCTGGTCTGGATCCGTATCCCTGCCTGCAAATGTCTTTTCTTTCCTAATGGTAGTGGTCCAAATTAATATTTATGAATCTTACCTTGCAATTTTTCTGCTTGAACAATTGAATAGAAAAACTCTTCTTTCTAGAACTTTCCTCCTTTTGGTATTTTGGGATTTTTAGGAATGAGTGACTGAGTGACTTTGGATGAAATATATATGTTGAACAAACTATATGGTCCAATTGTATCTGTATTTCCCTTTTTATGAAACTCTTTACATTTTTTACAGGAAATTCTCACTTAAAATCTGAATAATGAACACTATTATCTCTGAATAATTAATTTGAAACTGTGAATTAGAATGTAACTACAACAAATCTAAATCTTTGGATAAAAATCTGAATATAACTTCGAAAATCTATTGGTCCGCCGGCTTCTGTGCCCGATCACGGAGTGAGTGAGCAGCGTGGTTCGAGAGCGCTCGGAAGAGGTTCCGGACCTCCCACGCCGTCGCCAGCTTACTTCCCCTTAGCCGCGTTACAGTGTCGACGCTTGTTGCACTCATTAGACCTTACGAGGCCTGGCAACTAGTTGCGCGCTGAAACTGCAACGTAGCTCCGCACGTGCGCCTCTAGCCGTTGGCGGGGAAGTTGTTTAGGTCAGCGAGATTCTTAGCCACTTGATACTTTTGTGGTCTTGAGTCTCGCTGTACCTTTATACGTGTAGAATTTTCTCGATCCTATATTTGAAATTATTATTTCAAATGTGAATCGAGAAAGTTGTCACGTAACAATGATGTATAGTTGCCCATATCTTCTGGCTTCGTTTTCGTCGGGATGTAAGTTATAAACATTATGGTAAATTTGACCCCTTATTCGAATAACTTGAGAGCCTTTTCCAAAAAGAGCGTCAAATCTAGCTCCAAAACGTGCAAAGACAAGTGCATTATTATATTGTCTAAAATACTTTAAAAACTACAACTTATCCTACATTTACACACAAATAGTAGCCTCCATACTACTACTTTCTTGCCTAAATTTTAGCATCATATGCATATAAATACATATCATTCGTGACAATTTATCTAGAGACCAGAAATCAAATATTATATTATATTTTGTGGCAGTGCATTATATATTATATTTTGTAAACTGGCACAATTTTCGCCTTCTTGAGTGCATTAGGCCAAATACCTGTTCCAGTGCATATTTGTAAGTCAGTGCATCAGCTTATATAGTAATATATAGTTGCTTATTCATTTTAACGTCTTGGAGTTTATCATGTAAACTCCACTACTTCTAATTTTTAATGCATTGATTACAGATATTACCTCACTCTTACTCGTTGGATTAATGAACATGGAATTCGGATTCATAGCCGGTAGTTTAAGTACGGCATTATCAGGATTCACAATGTATCCACTCAACTCTCGACCTATTTCACAGAAAAAACTGTTTATATTATTAGTTATTTCTGTTTTATCAGTTACTTTCGTGGTACTAATTTTTATATTATTTACGGTTTCTTTGGATTTCTTGTTGCCGATTTTATTATTAATAACTTTCGAGAGCTTTTTTGGGTTATCAAGTGGTGTGGTAGCGCCACGAAGGCGAGTTTGAGAAGCAGACGAAGCTGCAGCGACCGTGACACTATTTACTTCTATATTCTATATTTTGTAATGCCAGTGCTTGCGACCAGGTAACTTGTTTACCTCTGCAAGTTTCTGAGTGTATTTATTAACTAGTGATACTCTATACTATTCTGGAATAAATAAATAAAAAATAAAAAATAAAAATTAGTGTTCGGATTATTCATTATACAAACAAAAAATACTTATCATTACTGTTGGTAAGGTTATTTGGCTTATTAGAATGTTTTCTGAGCTAAACTATGATTTCCAACAAAAATATTAGTAAAAAGACTACTTATTTTTATAATATGTGAGTGTATACTGTGCGTTCTGGAGCAGTAACAGTAACTAGCTTGCCAGGGTAGCCGATGACAAGTTTCAGGTTGTTTTCAGTGTCTTGAAAAACAATCGTTCAAGTTTGGTGTCCAGGTGTACAGGGTGGCCGATGACAACGTCTAGGTGGAGTGCTCCGTGGTTTTTGGTGTCTAGGTGTAGAAATCATGCAAGGACGGCATCTAGGTATATAGAGTGGTCAATGACGAGGTCTGGTTAGTTCGCATCGTGGTTTTTTGTGTCTAGGTGTAGAAATAATTCGAGCGTGGTGTGTATCAGAACAATCAGTGATTTCATGTTAGTAATAAAATTGTTACGAAAAAGCTGTGGTCGAAAGGTGCTAAAGATACTTGTATTTTATTTTTACGACGTCGAATATAAAATACTCAATCATTTTGTTTATTGGTGAACAACTAAAATTTTCTTTTTATGCATCAAAACGTTATACAAACACCATAAGTACACTGAAACGGGCACGGCAAGTTACATAGTAATTGTCTTGAAAGTTGTTTCTCGCTTCATTACGATTAGATATAATAAACTTGACTTTGATTGATTGATCTCAGTTCTTTTCTATCTGTAATTTCGTTGCTAAATATATCAAACTCGCCTAACCTTTTACTTCTTGAAAATTAATTTTTTTTATTCATATTGCATCAATTTGATTTTTATCGTATTTGATTTTCGCATCTTTAATAACTTTATCTAACAATTTAGTATATTTTCTGTACTGTAATTTAAGTTGCTCATTGTTTATATCCAGTTGTCACAAATAATATAAAAACTCTTTGGTTTCACATGATTTTATTATTGAACTTATGATCCAGCTATTCTTCCACCTTGTTTATTTTTTCTTTGTATAGTGGTAGCCGTGTGTATACAATTTTTGATCTTGTTTAACAGCCTATCTGTTGTTAAGTTAGGATCCTCTATCAACAATATTTCACGCCAGTTTTTGTTCATAGCAATGTTTGTTAACTTTTTATAATTTATAAAGATTTCTGGCTGTTTTTCTATTTGCTTCCTCCTAGAGAAAGCTCTGTAATAGTACAATTTTGAGTCTCGTCAAAACTTCTAGAAAATACTTTTTGGTGTGTTAGAAGTTCAAATCAAGTGTTTTTAGAAAATTTCCGTATGGATGTGTGTTTTTTTATGTGACGTAGGCAAAGCAAGCTCTGCACAAGTGGCCCTCCGACACTGGATCCCCACATGTACTATCGTTGAACAATACTTTCGTGGGGCTCGTTAACTAGCCTTTTTTAGCTTCTCCTATGAAGTTTGACATTTCCATACCACCCCCATCAACCATGGTGATTAGGGGTTGAGGATCAAACTTGTCTTCTTCATTCTGCATCGTCCAGCCATCTGCTTCCTACAGCATCGTCCGGTCGTCTACTTTGAGCAGCATCGATCGGCCATCCTCTGGACAGACTCAACCCCGACACCTACGTTCCTCTGCATCGGGTGAGGGAGTTTAAGCTCAACTAAGTTACCTACGTTCCACAGCATCGGTCTGAGGAGCACTTAGAGGTACTCAACTCTAGCTCCTACGTTCCTCTGCATCGGGCAGGGGAGTGAGAGCTAAACTCTGTGACCTACGTTCCTCTGCATCAGTCCGAGAAGCGTGTCGTAGCTACAACAGTTTTACACAGCTGTTTTGCCTTGTCCTTCCCTTCTATTCTCTCCGTCATTTCTAACCTTATTGAGAATGGTCCTTACGTAGTTGTTAACTGCGCACCAGCCATCCTTAGACACTAGCATAGCTGTCATCATTGACTTAGAGGTCACCCTAGTCTGAAGGTAACGCTCGAGTTCTTCCGTTCCATTTCGTATCGCGTACAGTTACAGATGACATGCTCCGCATCTTCGTTTGCTTTCAAACATACTGGGCAATTTGGATTATCCTTTATCTTGAAGCGGTGTCGGTAGGCTCGAAAGCATCCATGTCCGCTCAAAAACTGCGTAAGGTAGTAATTCACTTCAACGTGTCGTCTATTGGTTCAGACAACAATACGTGGTATGAGACGGTGCGTCCATCGCCCCTTTCCACTGGAGTCCCATCGTCTATGCCATTCATCTAGGGTTTATTCCTTTGCGGATTCCCAAACTTCCTTTTGAGTATTGTCACCACGCCGGCTTTCTTTGTATATGTTCTTTCGTTCTGTTGCTTGAAGGTCAATAGGCGGCATACTTGAAATAACGCACACTGCATCTTCTGATACTGTTTGATAGGCAGAAGCGACCTGCAATGCACTTCTCCTATAAACTGTTGACAGCTTTCGTGCATAAGACTTCACCAAAATAGCATCCGCCCATATTGGGGCACCGTATAACATAATTGATGTAGTTACACTGGCTAGAAGTACTCTTCGACCCTGCGTTGGCCTACCAACATTTGGCATTTGTCGCGATAGTGCAGCACCGACTTTTGCTGCCTTATTGCTCACCCTCTCGAGATGCTGCTTAAACGTTAGTCTGGTATTCATGGTGATTCCCAGGTACTTAATGGTCGGCTGAGAGCAGACAGCGTTAATGTCTCTATTTTCTTCCTGCTGGATATAAGGATAGTCTCTGTTTTATGGCTAGCAAGGTCAAGTCCAGTCTGCTTTAGCCAATCGTGGATTATACCTACTGCCTCGTTAGTGATTTCCGTCAGCAACAGTTACAATCACCTCTTACTTTTGCTTTGCTACTACCACTACTGCAATATCATCTGCAAACCCTACAACCGTTGCCCCTTCGGGTAGCTTTAGCCTAAGTACTCCATCGTACATAATGTTCCACAATAATGAGCCAAGCACTGAACCTTGTGAGACCCCTCTGGTTACTTGATAGGTTTTCATGCTGCTCTCTGTGTCATACGAAAGGGTTCTATCTTTCAGGTAGGCAGACATAATCCTTCTTATATATGCGGGTACCTCTTTTTTCCGTAGTGCCTCGTGTATCTTGCCCCAGCTGGCTAAGTTAAACGCATTTTTAACATCCAGTGTAATAATAGCACAGCACTTCTTGGATTCTCCTTTCCATCTTTTTCCTTCTATTGCAGTTCTAGCGGTGTCGATTACTTAGCTTACGGCGTCAAGAGTGGAACGTTTTTTTTTTCTGAAGCCGTATTAATATTGCTTTAGTTCGCCGGGTTTTTCAATAACTTAGTCCATTTTAATGCCAATTATGCACTCTAAAATCTTGTTCGGGGTGTCCAGCATGCAGAGTGGTCTGTATGAGGCAGCTTCTCCAGGTGGCTTATCTCCTTTTAGTAATAGTACTAGGCGTTGCTTCTTCCAATTCTTTGGAAACGTCCCTTCCTTGAGACATGAATTGTACAAGTCCACAAAGACACGAGGGCGTGCCTGTATAGCTTGTTTCAATGCAATATTGGGTATGCCATCCAGGCCTGGAGCCTTGGTGTTCTCAATTCTTTTGCATGCAGCCAGCAATTCCTCTGTAGTGATTCTTGAAATGATTTCGTCATTTGCATTCGCTTCAGGAAAAGCTGTTACTTCCAGTTAAAGGAGAAACAGTGTGGTCACAATACGGTCCAGCAATACCGCGCTCTTAGTAGGGAGGATATAATCTCCCTTTATCTTTTTCATTACTTCTTGGTACGGTCGCCCTCAGGGATCCAGCTCAACTTCGTCCTGTAACTTTTTAAGGTACCGTCGTTTATTTTATCGGATTTTTTTCTTGAGTAACTGTTTAGCATCCTTCATTTCTTTATATTGGGCGTCTAATTTTTCTCTACCACGACGAGTTTTGTAGTATTTCTTCCGAGCTTGCTGTTCCCGTCTTCTGGTTTGATGACACTCGCTACGAGCTGCGTCAATTTCTTTATCCCACCAGTATACTGGCGGTCGTCTATTGTTGTGAGCCCTCCTTGGCATCGTTGCGTCGCAGGCTCGGGTAATATTTCCTATTACCTGCTCGACCTTATTATTCGCAGATTTAAACAGCTGTTTTTTTAGAGCCAGCAGAAATGTCTCCTTATCATAATCCTTCGTTTTCCAACCAACTCTTTTTGTCGTTGCCCTCCCCTGGATCTCTGCTTTGATATTCTTATCTCCATTATTATCGCTTGGTGGTCACTATTTGTGTAATGATCGCTCACCGTCGACGATCTAACTAAGCCAATCAGGCAGCTACTGACAAACGTGAGATCTATGATGGAAACTGCGTTTCCCCTTTGAAATGTGTAAGAACATCCCTGGTTAACTAAGATCAAGTCAAGGAGGGCGAATGCTTCCAATAGCGCTTGTCCTATTTCGTTCGTCCTTTGGCTGCCCCAGTCTACTGCCCAGGCGTTGAAATTGCCTGCTATCAGTACCGGTTTTCTTCCTACAGAATCCTGTACTGAATTGTTCTATCGACGTATTGGGAGAAGCATAGCAGCTGTAAATGTGTACGCCTGTGACCTTAGCATGTACGAAACCTTCATTATGTCTTGTCATTTTTTCCTGGAAAGCGGCGTCTCCGCATGCCCATATCGCCGCTTTATGAGTACTGTCCATATCCCATGATGGTTTGTCCAGGTCTCTGTATTGTTCACAGACGATGGCTATGTCGATTTCTGTCTCACGATGTATACTGGCTCAGTAGGTCCTGTGCAGTCACGCAGTAATTTATATTCAACTGCGCTATTTTCATTTTCTTCGTCTGTTAGTGGCTTCTACTGCAGCTCGGTAAACTGGGCATGCATAGCTACAAGCTGCGTGGTCACTCTTCACACCTTTGCCTCCTCTGCAGAGTACACAGTTGGGTTGGTTCTTACACTCGTTTGCTTTGTGCCCATCTTTTCAGAAGAAAGCAAAGCTTACTTCTATCTTCAGTTACTGTGCAGTTTTTCCCGGTATGGCCAAAACCTAGACATTTATAACACCTAATGAGTTTTTGCCAGCTACCCGGATCTTATAGTTGACCCGTCCTATTCTGATCTTCTGCAGCTTAGTGATCTTAGCTACTATCTGAGCTGGTACCCGTATCACTGCAATCTGTGTGTTACCATACGTCTTTCGCAGAGATCTTATCATAGAGACTTCTATGATGTTCACTTCGCCCATTTTTCTTCTGTAGTGCTAGAATTTGCTTCTAGTACCTCCTCTTTTGAGGTAAGCATGTCCAGATCTCATACTTCAATGGTAAATTTTGACTTCTCTTGTGCGTTTAAGCTCTATCAGAAGATTTTGCAACTGTTCTGCGTATTTTATTTACGCTATTCCTCAGTGTGTTTTAAGTGACGGAGCCGCTTTAATTTTTGACAAAATGTCTGCATAGCTCTCCTTTTGCAGCCTTAATGATCAAAGCATCCGGTCTGGGAGGTCTTGCCCACTTCGGTCCATCCTTGCTGGACCTATTCTAGTTCGTAACGCCAGGGACACTTTTATCCTCTTTGCTTGATTTTTTCTCCTTTTCCTTTGACTTTCTTGTGACGACTTTCTGCTACGCTGCCTTTTTACGTTGGTTATTCTCTCCTTTATTTCCTCCATTTCTATCCTGTGGAGTAGTTTGGGCTTCCTTTGTTGTACCCGACTTCCGGGAGCTAAGACTCGGGGTTGTCTGGGTTTCCCTTCCCTTAGTTTCTGGGCGTTGGCATTGCTGTAAGTTATCGTCTGCCATGCAGAGATTCTTATAGCTTGCTTGTATGATTCGGGCAAGATCATTAATTTGTTTGTGCACATTGTGCCTGTCCCTGATATAGTCCATCATTTCATCGATTCTGCTGCCAAGGCGATCCAAGTGCGTATTTCTTTGCGTTATGCAAATAGCTCTCTTATCCCTGTCTGCATCGACCTCCATTTCAATATTACCTGGGTCTCTACATGCATCAGGAGCCAGGTGACAAACCTCTGCGGCTTCTAAGTGAGTTTGCCCCCCACCCCTCAACTCCATGGGGCCAGCATCTACCACCGGGGCTTTCACCCGATCAAAATCGACGGCGGGACTGGGTACTGTGTGTTACGTGATAACTTCCCCGATCTCGCACTTGAAATAATAATTTCAATAGTGAGATCGAGAAAGTTCTACACGTTAAAAGGTACAGCGGGACTCAAGGCCACAAAAGTATCAAGTGGCTAAGAATCTCGCTGACCTAAACAACTTCCCCGCCAAAGACTAGAGGCGCATGTGCGGAGCTACGTTGCAGTTTCGGCGCGCAACTAGTTGCCAGGCCCCGTAAGGCCTAATGAGTGCAACAAGCGCCGACACTGTAACGCGGCTAAGGGGAAGTAAGCTGGCGACAGCGTGGGAGATCCGGAACCTCTTCCGAGCGCTCTCGAACGACGCTGCTCTCACACTCCGTGATCGGGCGACGAAGCCGGCGGACCATTAAGAGTTCATCCAAGAGTCTAGATTTTTGTAGAGTCAATTAGACAAAGAAAGAAATTCATCTTTTAGAATCAATTAAGAGAAAAGTCATTTATTTTCGGTTTAGTGAGGATTTCATTGGTTCAATTTAGCGAATACAGGATTGTTATTGGTCGAAAATAGAAAAAAAAGGAATAAATACAACGGAATTTTGGTTTCAATAAACTGGAGTATTTTGTTCAAACCATCCTTCAAAATCATTAAATATTACTTGGAAAAGATCGGACCATTTGTGTCTCTCACATATCAAAAAGATCAAGGTAA
This sequence comes from Nasonia vitripennis, assembly GCF_009193385.2. Taxonomy (NCBI): domain Eukaryota; kingdom Metazoa; phylum Arthropoda; class Insecta; order Hymenoptera; family Pteromalidae; genus Nasonia; species Nasonia vitripennis. The sequence continues at coordinate 3,692,253 of NW_022279643.1, read as the reverse complement.
GAAATTGAGATAAATTTTAATTGGGATCATATAATTAATGAGATAGAAAGGAGAAAGTAAGAGTGTTGATCGCAAGTCGTGCGAATCATTCATTCCCTACGCATTTGCTTGACAACTGTATAGCTGTTCGTGTACACCAGACTCATTAAAAAAACAAATAATATATTTTTGAGGGAGAATTAGCCAAATTCTCCCATAACAAAATTGGAGGTCCCACCGAGATTGCTTGTGCCGACACGATTTAAGTTTTATTCTCTCTTGTCCAACTCTTGATTTTTGCATGAATATCTAAAAATTAATATATTGAATTAGAATAAATTTCGAATAAAAACTAAATATTACGCAAGTGAATTTGGTCCATTAACAAGAATGAGATAAACGGTTAAAATCAGTGTCCGCGTCCCAAAAGAAAGTTTAAAAATTAAATTAATTGTGAAGTGAAATAATTGAACGCGAAGTGATTAAAAAAAAATTCTTTAGAAGAAAATCACGCGAGGTACTCGTAACAAAGGCAAGTGTCGAATTTTAAACTGCGCGCAGCATAGTCGAAAGCGTCGCTTGGGAGCTTGGCGTCGCGTCATCAGAGCCTTTGTGCCAGTCCAACGCGCGTGGGTAGTTAAGGGGGCGGCCATATTGCGAGCTTCGTTTTTCCCAAATTCGAAATCAATCGTTGCTTTGTTCATGTTCGTTCAGCCTGTCGAGAAGAAAAACGTGTTAGGAAAATATTCGAATCGAAAAGAAAGATTATAAATTTCAAAATGAGAAATTTTAAAATCTCCAAAAATTTGCTGAAAATAAAATTATGTTAGCTAAAAACATCCTAATTGTTAAAATTTTCGACAAAAACAATTTTACAATTTTCAAAAAAAAGGAACGAAAACTTTGCTTGTGAAAGGACCCCGAATGATAACGACTAAAATATTTATGATTTTATTATAAAAAAAAATACATCTAATGAACATATAAAAGTTAATATAATACAGCTGACAACAAGTTGGTAAAGCTGTGTGATTTTAGAGGGAAGGGCCCGTTAGTTTTTTTTTTATATATAAAAAACAAAGAAACACATGCGAAAACAATATATGTGAATCATACACACCTCAATCTGGTCGACGAAGATAAAAAAAAAATCATTGGTATTTTCCCAGCCAGAGTCGAATCAGAGCGTTCTCATTACGCAGGTGCTCTGGTGCTGAAATTCAATTTTCGCAGCAAAAGTGAGAATTGACTGTTCAGGACCAGAAGTATACGTTCCATGCTATAAAAGAAAAGAAAAATCAAAATTGGTATCAGAGATTATTAAGAAAAGAATTGGTGACTCACTAGTTAAAGTTTATGAATAAAAAGGAAATAAAAAAAAACGTGTAGAGAGCACTTTGAAGTATTCGTGCAAACTCCCCATGTACACAATATAAATATAATTGCAAACACTGAAAATCTCACATACACGGCATAATACACCACTAGCACAACTCAAAAATTACACGCACTTTGAAAAACATTCAAAATATTGGACCATATTTGAGATATAAACGCAATACACTATTTTCGATCCCACAAAGACTCAAATTTTTAAAGGAAAAAGAGAAATTTTAAAATCACTTGAAATCCGATTAAAAAGTTTATCACATGATTTTTTTTTTTTAATATTTAACATTGGAATAGAAAAACTCGTGGTCAAACACAAAGAGTTCACACGTAAAATCAACAATTAAAAGAGAAGTATAAATTTTTTTTTTTAATTAAAAGCAAAATCATTACAAAACTTTATTTCTCACAATGGGAAAGAGCAAGTGAAACGTAGGATTGTATTTCTCGCTAGTCCACATATACAATACAAAGTATCTTCTCACTTTATACACAAAATTTTGTCGTGCACTGACACTCTCAATACCTTAACACTAAGGTACAAACACCGCTGAAGCACTAGACAGGAGCACAATATAGACATAACACTTTATTTTACCCTTGCCTTAAAATTCGTAAACCCAGTTGATTTTTCGCCAAAAGCCCCAAATTTTGTTGTATAGTACTGGTGGACGAGGTTTAACAGCTTGAATTTCGACTTCCTGCTCCAATACAGCATCTATTGGACCAATGTAACGTTGCTGAAAGATGTTTCTAAGTCTGAAAAGTATAAATTAAGTTAATAAGAGAATTAGTCGCATTTTTGAACGAGTATTTTTATTTTTCAAGATCACTTTAGAATTTTCAATAAATGCAACAAGGCTAAGAACAAATATTTTAAGGTTAAAGCTAAAGAGGCTAAGGTTTTTATTTCAACCAAGAAAATTCAGTAAAATTAGAATCAGTAGAAAAAGAGAAAGGTTCATTGGACACAAAGCAACGAGTCCTTGAAGCTCAATATTAATTTAAGTTTAATTATCATCAGAAAAGAACACTCATCTGAATAAGCAGCAACAGGTGTGCACTGCTTGGGGTAGAGAGTCCTGGGCCCACACTCATATTTCCTGTTTTCACTAATAAACACTGTCCAAAAATCACCGACACAGGTAGAGAACACACTCGCGGACCAACAGATTACACGTGCGCACTATTTTCACCGCGATTTAATAACAATAATCGAAAAGGAAAGTACGCGACGCGACGCGGGTGAGGTTAGCCATTGCAGCATAGCAGCCGACGGCACGTGTTTGTTTAGAGCGAACGCGGGCGCAGTTGCATGCGTGCGAGCGTGGTTACTAGGCGCGGCTAGGGACTTTACAACGGTGCGAGACTAGGCGCGCGCAACTGACGCGGTCGAGTCAAGATAGAGTCCAGAAGCAGAGAGAGAGAGCGGGGCAACCATTTTAAGCGGGCGTGGAATTCAAACAGTGAACACGAAGAATTAGCATTTTAAGGGCCTTATGACAATGATAATTATTATTCATTGAGATAAATTCGAAATCACGCTAATTTAATCTTCTTTTTGCATAAACAAATAAATAATTTTTGCCTTACTTTAATTATTTCATTAAGAGAATTTTGCATTTTAGGAAGTAACGATTGTTGATTTAGGGTTTTGTTAATTAAACTTTTTGTAGATTTACGAACAATATTAAAATTTCTTTTTGTTTTTGGAATAATACTTCATTGATAATTCGGTTTTCTTCGATCAAGAGGTATTTAATTATTTTGACTATTTTAATTATTTTTGATAAACATAATAATAATTATTTAGAATCCCATTTTTGTTTTTTTTTTTATCGTGTTCATCTAATTCTTGTTATATCTAACAAAATTAAATAAAACCGAGTGACGCTTCATATACAATCACGTAAGAATTTTGAAATTTTTGTTAAGCTATTGCAACACACTTAATTTTTTTCTCGCTAATTTTCTCGCTAATGCCAAAATTCGATTATTCAAATCAATCTACCCAGTTAAGATTTACATTCATTTTTAAATAAACAATTAAATGTCATCGATAATTTTCAGAATCTCAGGAATTCTAACTTCTATTAGGCTAATTGGTAACGTTTAAGTTTTCTTTTGGGTACTGGTTTACGGTTTTGAATTTAATTATTAAGATATAGTTATCTGATTTTCCTTTTAGTATAAAAATCAAACAAGTTCTTTTTAGGATAAAGGTTATGATAATTTGAAAGGTTTAGGTTAAATTTACTTTTGAAAATTTCATTACGATTTGCGTGAATTTTTATCAAAACATTATTTTTACCCCTCTACGAACATTATATATATATATATATATATATATATATATATATATATATATATATATATATATGTGGGACGTTTCACGTCAACCGGACCATCAGTGCACCCAAAATTTGGGTTAACCTAACAAGACGTTTGAGGTCTCAAAATGATCGTCTGGTCGAGGGCTTTTGAAAAAGTTCTGGCCTTTTCAAAAATTCACTGTGGCGCATAAAATATGGAGCCTGAAACCCACGTTTTCATAGCACATTCAACAAAAACAATAGTAAAAATGTTCTAATTTGTGAAATATCCCACCAAAAAGCATGTACAACTCATGATAGGACATATTATTGACAATGCTGAGGGAATTCCAAAATCAAAAATGGCGGAATCAAAGTGGTGGACATTATACCTCCACCAAACCCATTTTACCGCAACAAATGATTTTTGATCAGTTTAAAGTATCGATATGGGGGTTTTCAGGGTCACTAAATCTTATTTTAACCTCGACATTTCAAAATTCGAAATGGTGGATCCAAAATGGCGGACATTATACCACCACCAAACCAATTTTACCGCAACAAATGATTTTAGATCACTTGAAAGTATCGATATGAGGATTTTTGGGGTCACTGCACCTTAATTTAACCTCGAAATTTTAAAATCCAAAATGGCAGATCCAAAATGGCGGACATTATACAACCACCAAAACTATTTTACCGCAATGATCGATTTTAAATCAGTTTAAAGTATCGGTATGGGAGTTTAAGGGGCCGCTGAATCTTATTTTAACCTCGAAATTTCAAAATTCAATATGGCCAATATAAACTGGCGGATATTTGTCATAACCGACCCGCAGGCTCTCTCGCGAAAAGCCCCTGCTAACGCGCAACCCGCCGAACACGCCACGCACGCTGCAGCGCTTATCACCACGGCGCTAGTACCGCGGCGCGCCGCTAGGCGTCTGCGCATTACCCACAAGTGAAGTAGCGTCGCGGAGGGCACATAAGGAGGCCGGGTCCAGCGCTGTACCTCGCCCCTCTTCCAACAGCCTAATGCTACAAGTACACGGCTCGTGCCCAATGACATCTTGTGCAAAGACTTCAGCAAATAAAACTGTTTTGTGGCCAAGGAATTTATTGCTTTCAAGTGATTTATTTCATCCCTCTTTTTTACCTACACCCTCAACCCCTTCCCACGTTTAGCAACCCATAGAAAGGAATATTTTCTTCAAGGAATGCTTTCTTCATCGGCGACTTTTTCTCCAACAGTCCTTTTTAGGATAGTTAATAGGTACATTAATAGATACATTGGCGACTTCTTCTTCAACATCCTTTTTAAGGCAGTTGTTGAGTAAGTCTTACTTTATCGGCAACTCCTTGTTCAACTGTACTAGCCATAATTTTGTTATTTCTAACATTTTTTTTTGTTTTGGTTGTGCTTTCTCATATCTTACAACAATGTCTTCTCCTGCGAAAAAATATCGTATCGATAGATGCATTAATCCATTTGATATTAATACAGGACACAGCAAATCTCTTAGAAAGATCTCCAAAGAATTTCAAGATGTCTATCCTGATTATCCAACATCTTCACTGATTTGTGATACATGTAGAAAATCCTTTTACAAACTACATGATTTGTCATCTCCAAACGTCAGTATGAGTGTTGATTTTGAATCAGAGACTGACTCACCTTCGGTTTCAAACACGGATGCACCTGTAAAGACCGTATTTGGTATAAATGCGGGCTGCGCGAGTTCACAGATAATTATTTAGTTCGCGGAAACTAGCATAAGCTCGGGAGCTTTATTGTTACTAGGGAGTACTAGGGTTGAATGAATAATACTGAATGTCTGGGTGTATAATTTGTCTGTCTTTAAGCACGAGTGGACGCGTGCGCGGACAGTACGGCGCGGACTCTCTAATGCACTGTTGTTGTCTGGAGATGGGACCGGCGCGGACTTACTTGTGCGCGGACACTCTTGTGCGTGGACGGTGTATTGTCTACTCTTGATGGTTTCGTTCGGACTTCGATGTATCCGAGTTCTCTATCGTAGTGCTATCTCTCTTACCTTTGTGATTTCGATGATGATTTAGTAGGAGCTATTGACTTTCTATTTGAGGATATGATTTATGGTGGTTTCAATTAATTTATTACTCGCTGAATTTGTATTTTGTATTATTTGTTATTGATTTATTTTTAATTGACCCAGAGCACTTCACAGACGTTTGATGTTCGACATTTATCTAATAGTTTCGTTGATAGTATCGTATTTAAAATATGTAGTGTAAAGACTTACAATTATAATCTTAGTAGGTACGCAGGATTTTTCTACGATCCGTACGTGGCCAATACTGATTGAGTTACTCTACACGATTACTCGTGGCAATAAAATATGTTGATCAACTGCACTGCTAACGCCGGAGATTCCACTCGACGGACCTTAGCTTGTACTTCTCTCTACGGTGTGAGTCTGGATTCAAAGGGCTTTCCGGTGATTGTTATGCCGAGGGACGGATTTAGCACGCTCCCAAGGTGTTGGACGGATTTAGCACGCTCCAAGCACTAACACAATCAAACACCGCCGCTTCTCCTTAGAATCAACTACAACCGATAGTGAGCAAGTAACTACGCAAAAAGGTGCTGCGTGGATCGGCTCCAGGGTTTTTAAAGCCTCGGTGTCGATGCAAGCAGTTTTGTAATTTAGATGAAGAAGATCGCGGTCGCCCAATCAGCACCGGCCACACAGGATCGTCGCGTATGTCTTGCAATCGTGTTTCGCGCGCGAGGAGTGCTGACGCGAAGGTCAGAGCACTCGCTCCGATTTTCTGCGCTCGGTAGTGTATTGTCGCAATCGGTACAGCTCTCGTTGGTTTGTGTGTATGTGGATGCCGTCTATTAGGCGTTATACGCATTCGTACTATAGGTATATAAACGTGGGACATTACACCTCCCCCCCCAGAATATTGCCGCCCACGGCAATGGAGCCGGCGCAAAAAAATAAAAAAAAAAATGTCCCATGTTTATCATTCCGGACAATTTGGTGAGTACAATTTATTTTATACAATAATTTTAAAACTATGTTTCGCTAGTAGAGAATGAATATAACTTACGAAAATAAAGTCTACATGTAGTGTAATAGATCTAAGATATGGCTTTATGAAAAAAAAAGTTTTCTATATATGAATTATTAAGATCTTCTTTTTAACTTACAAATCCTACACTCATACGGAATTCTATGAACGCACTCACCGTTCGCCCAGTTAGTACGACAAACAACGCAGAGTATCCAGTTTGTGGTGTGATGTTCAATTCCCTGGTACCAGCAGTCCTCTCTGCAACCCGTACAGCTTGTGAATAGTGGTGGCTGCGGAGATGATGGATGTTTAGTAGTAATTTTTAGTCTTTGTAGAGGGACTCTTGGTCTGGAGTTTTGGGCTTCTTCCTTTAGTTTTCTTCTCTGCTCTCGCTTCCTTATTCTATCTTTCTCTCTTTTTCTTTCTTTTTCTTCTTCTGTTTCAGTATTATTATGCGTTTTCTTAGCTTTTCCTTTCTTATCTTTCTTTTGCGATTTTGTTTTATTAATTTTTGTTTTCGGTTGTCCTTCCTCAATTCCCCTATTCGCTGGACTTTTCCAGAACCAGGTTATCCAGTAAATTAAAACGTCGGTTGATATGAATAACCGTTGCTGATTGGGGACTAATATGTAGCGGTTTTCAATTTTTGCCTTCTTTAATTTAGGCTCTTCTTCCCGGGTCTGATATTGTAGCACACTATGTTTGTTTCTCTTCTTTGCTGGCTGTTCTGAATTAATGGTCAAGCTTGGGGGACACAGCTGATTCACGGTTTCTCGCGACTCGTTTCCTTCCGCGCTCACAGCAGTAAGTGTGCGTGCGCGCGGACTTGCGTTAATGTCCCACTCCGTGACGTCTAATGGTCGCACTTGTACGCGCGGACTCGGCGGGCTTAACGGACTCGCCGTCTCTCGCGACTCGTCCCCCTCCGCCGGCTCTGCTGCGTACACATGAGCGCGCGGACGCGGCGGACTCGGTGGACTCGGCGAACTCGGCGGACTGTCCCCCTCCGCGCGCTCCTCCGCTGTTGTGTGTGCGCGCGGACTCGGATGGCTCGGCGGATTCGGCGGACTGTCGCTCTCCCGCGACTCGTCCCCCTCCGCGCGCGCATCCGATGGTGCATGTGCGCGCGGACTCGGCGGTCTCGCTAATCCGTCTTGCAACACTCGTCCTTTTACTATTTCACTTTCACTTAACACACTTTTATGGTTTAATTTAGAATGCGCCCACTCCTTCCAATATCGTTCTTCTGCTCTTTCCACAAATAATTGAGCCCTTTTTAGCTGTTCAAGGGCTCCAAGTAACACTTTTTCTGCGACTTGGACTGCTTCCATTTTTCTAACACTTGTCGTGGCTGTGTACAATTTCACACTGTTCCTCGTGGCATACGCGATGAACCGCGAGTGCATTTCTGCTGAGTCTATCATTTTTGCTGAGCGCTGCATTTTGAAGTTCGATGCACTATCGATGTAACCTCGCGATGGTTTGCCAGTATCATAGTGCTGAACTTTTCTTTTTATTTCTCAAATCTTGAGATGGCAGCACGTCCTGGTTTATCGACCCTTGTTTTATATGTATTTATTTTCCTGTGTATGTATATATATGTGTGCTTATACTAGTCACGTGCAGGTGCGTACAGTTGTAAATTTAACTTGATGAATATTAAATCTAGTATATTTTATTATTACCTATTGTCTCTATCAATATCGATAATTATTGTATTGGTCAATATTATGCATAATTAACAATTTAACAACAATTGTTTACAACTCGTAAACTATTAAAAATTTTTGATTTTTAGTACTTTACCGCGCTATAGGGGTTCAAAATGTGTTCAAAAACGAAAGTTGCAAATCATTGTTTATAAGCTTATTGTAAACAAACTTACAATGTAAAAATTGTTATTTTTGTTCTTAATTTGTTAATTAAGCCTACTCTAACTATATCCAAACTCAAAATTTCCAATTTGTTGAAATTATAGTAACTTCGTTAATAATAAACAAATCGTCGCAAAATTTTTAGTAAAATTTCCTATGGTCATCAACCAGAACAGCGTCAGAAACAGTGTCCTCCACATTTTTAATGGCACACTGAAAAGATGAATTTTTGATTGTTATTAACTGCTTTATCTATAAAATTTTTCTAATTTATCCTTATGTTTAACAATTAGTTTTCCATTTGATGATTCTACTATCACGTTGTTGTTTTCTCTAATTTCTTTCACTATGAATTCTCCATTATAATATTTATCTAATTTCCCATATCTTGGTTCTTTTAATACTCTGACTTCATCGCCGACCTCTATTTTCAGAGGTCTAGCCTTTTTGTCGTAATACTTTTTGTTTTTAATTTTTGAATCTACTAGATTGCTCCTTGCTATTCTTTGCATTTCTTTTAAACATTCTGTTAGTTCTTGTACGTAATCATTGTAAGTTTCAAGCTCAAACTCATCCGGCAATCGGTGTGGTGCTCTCGCTGGACGCCCATACACTAGCTCAAACGGTGTGAAGCCGGTTGAAGCATGTATTGATGTATTATACTCGTGCATGGCGAAAGGAATAACCTTGTCCCAATCCTGTTTGCTAGATGCTTTATTCCTTAAGAAATCCGCTAGGACAGCGTGACTCCTCTCTAACGATCCGTTCGACTGCGGATGGTATGCGGTTGTAGTATTTAGCTTAAACTGATAAATTTCGGACAACTCTAATAGTAATTTGTTTTGGAAGCTTTTACCTCTGTCACTTAATATTATGCGAGGTACTCCATGTTGGGCAAACAAGTATCTCGTTAAAGCATCTGCAATGGTGATGGCTTTTATATTTGGGATGGGTACAGCAATACAGAATTTAGAAAACTGACATTGCATAGTGAGGATATGCATATTTCCTTCGGTTGTTTTACACAGCGGTCCCACCGTGTCGATAGCTACTTTATGAAAAACTTCCGAAGGCGTATCAGTAATAACCATAGGTTCCCTGGTTTTTATCCGAACCAATTTTTGTTCTTGACATATTTCACATTTACGGACAAATTCCTGTACGTCCTCCTTCATGCCCTTCCACTGATACCTTTCTCGTATACGTCTGTACGTCTTGCCCATCCCTCTATGTCCTCCAAACAGACTGTTGTGATAGTCCTGTAGCACGGTTAACCGGTACTCTGGAGCCAACACTTTGCACGTTCCGTAGCAGAATGTTATTGCTATTTTAACATTTTTAAAGGAATCTTTGAATGTTTGCACTAAAACTCTTCTAGGAAGTTTATCCGTGAGTTCGCCTGTTCTAGCTATCCTAAACGATCGTAGTTTCTTTTCAGTTATAAGTGCTTTTAGTGTGTTCAAGCACTTTAGCAAATTACTAGGTTTAACTTCGTCTCCAACTTTTTCAGTTGCTACAAGGCTAAATACATATCTCTTACGATTGATTGTTATTATAACGTCTCCCACGTCGGCCTTAGCCTTCATCAGATCGTCTCGATAAATGGCCTCTATATCGGTAAGCAGTCTATTAGTGCTTGTGGACAGATTTAGGTCTTTAGGCACAAAGTGAACTATGTTGTCCTTTAAATACGTCACACACTCTCTCGTGCTTAATAATCTCAAAATAGTACCGTCAACAATTGGTTCCCCTATATTGAGCAACGGTGCTGTGGCTGGAAATTGTTTATCGGTGTCGATCGTGGTTGACCCAATGTTCGACACAAGCGTGGGACGTCCTCCGTCTTCCGTGGATTTTAGATTTTCCGTAATATCAGGTTGTCTTAGTTTCTCGTCGTCTTCTGTTAGTTTATTCGGCTGGTTCTGGTGAACGAATTTTTCCTCCTCGGATTCTTCTTCACTGTCCTCCTGCTCTATTGTTGATAGATTCTTCCATGAAGGTACTTCCGTCATTTCTCCATGCCAAGCCGTGGAGCAGGCATTAGTTACTTTTAGAGGGGACTTAGCACGAATTGGACTTGCATACTTGTGTGCATACTCAAGCATCCATTCCCTTACTGCGCCGCTTGGTATTGAATGATTTTTATTGAGTTTAACCAAGTCTTCTGGAAATCCATCCGCTGGGTTTGACGGTGACGGTGAAAGGGACTTAGCCTTCCGTTCTGGCACTAAGCTAGACGCATTCTCGATATTCCACTCCTCATCTGTAAGATCTTCTCCAGCTGAGCTGTCCTGCACTACCGTTTCTGGGTGTTGTTCCATATAGTTGTCCCAACAAAGTGAGGACTTCTGGTTAAAAGTTGTTTCTTGGACTCTCTCCTCTATCGAACCCAGATCCTCTGCGCTCATCTCTTGGGCCCCTCTTGCATTCTCGATACAAGACAGCTCGTCCAACTCTTGTTCATTATGTACTTGTCCCGGTACAGACCTTCTCATGGTTGAGTGTAACTGCGGTTTCATTAATTCACCCTCGCTACTAGATGACGATGAGTCCTTCATAGGTGTTTTTAGAATGCTTTTCGTAGTTTTTGTTTGGACTTGTGGAACGGACGTTTTTTTTCTTACCGGCTTATCTCGCAAAACCTCCTCAACTTCACTTTCTCCCAAGCTTTTACCTGAATTTGAAATTTCTTCCGAATTCATGTCGCTTTCAGACCTTAATTCATTTTCTACTAAACTTGGAAGAATCGACCTATTCCTTAACGGTATAGGGGGTGCGTCTGATGTTTCGTTACTGTGGTCCTCCGTTAGTGTGACGTCCGTGGACTGCTCTTCACTAGCGGACGAGAATTCAGTCACCTCTGGCTTCGAGAAGGCCACCGTCTTTGCGGTGTCCGCTCTTCTCTGTCTTAACCTTTTTGCAATTGTGCTTCCATCCAAATCAGCCTGTCCACCTTCCATTCCGGCTGGAATTGGTGGCGCATCTTTCCTCGAACTGGTTTTCTGTCCAGTCTTCTTTTTGCTCGTTTCTTTTGTTTCCTCCGACTTATTTTTGCTACGATTTTGTCTAACTAACGATGTCTTTGTTGGTCTCGGCCTAATCGGCATTACTCGCGCCTCCTCCCCCTGGTTTTTACTATCTTCATTTTTACCTTCATTGCCTAAATTTTCTTGATCGTGCTTATCAACGGGATTTCTAGACAACGCGTCCGCATTAATGTTTAATCGTCCAGGTTTGTACTTAAAAGTGTAGTAGTAATTTCGCAAGCGCATTCTCCATCTATTGAGCCGACTAACTGGGTCTTTAAGGGAGTCCATCCAGGTCAGAGGTTCATGATCTCCGAACACAGTAAAATGCCGGCCATACAGGTAATGTCTAAAATAGTCTACAGCTTCCACCATAGCCAGGCATTCTTTTTCGGTCGTTGAATAGTTTTTCTCTGCTTTATTAAGAGAACGGGACATGTAGGCTACAGGGTGGTCTTCTCCTGGTTCACCTTGGCTAAGGACTGCTCCTATGGCTCCATCACTGGCGTCAGTAGTCAATATAAAAGGCTTTTCGACGTCCACTGATACTAAAACAGGCGCCTCACATAGGGCCTGTTTCAATACTTCGAAACTCGAGTCTTGGTCAGAAGCCCACTCCCACTTCTTGTTCTTCTGTAAAAGTGAATTAAGAGGTCGGGCTTTGTCTGCAAAATTTTTAATAAAACGTCGGTAGTATCCTGCTAGTCCAAGGAATTGACGGACCTCCGTTTGGTTTGTCGGTTTCGGGAAGTTTTTAACTGCCGAAATTTTACTTGGATCTGGCCTTACTCCATAGCAATCAATTATGTGGCCTAAATATATTATTTCTGGAGTTAAAAATTGACATTTATCTATTTGCAAGCGTAACCCTGCATCGGACAACCGGTCAAACACTTTATAAATTTTCTCCTCATGCTCTTCTAAGGTATTTGCATAAATCACTATATCATCTAGAAAAACGTACATTTCTACTCCTTGTAAGCCCGATAGAACGCAGTCCATTAAACGCTGGAATGTTGGGGGCGCATTAGCCAATCCGAATGGCATACACACATACTCGAAATGACCATACTTGGTGTTAAAGGCAGTTTTTTGAATATCCTCCGGTTCTAGTTCTATCTGATGGAAACCCATAGCTAAATCGAAAACCGAAAAGTACTTTGCGCTTCCTATCTGCTCCAGAATCTCTACGATGTTAGGCAATGGGTACGCATCTTTTATTGTTTTTGCATTCAATTTGCGATAATCAATCACTAACCTGTATTTCCTTTTACCGTCCGGTCCTGGTTTCTTTGGAACAATTCTACACGGACTGCAAAATGGACTGTTTGAACGTCTGATGACTCGAGCGTCCAGGAGTTTCTGTAACTGACTGAACAACTCCTCTTCTTGTCCTGTTGGTCCTCTTGTATATTTTACTCGGACTGGCTCCTCATCCGTCGTCCGGATCTTATGTCTCACACAAGATGTCCTAGGTGCTGGATCTCCAGGTAGATAAAACAAATGTGAATATTTCTTCACTATTCGTTGTATCTGTCTCAATTCGTGTCTCTTATGATACGTTTTTCTAACCTTTTCCATAATAAAATTTATTCTTTCTTCCGAATTTTTCGGAGCTTCGCCTTCCAGTGGAAAGTCCAGGAAGTCATCATCTTCACTTAAATCGAATTCTTCAAGATGTTGCGGCGAGATTTCGATTTCTACTGGGTCTTCTCTGGTATTTATGGCCATTGCATAACAGTAACCCTTTTCATTCATTACTGCAGCTTCCCCAATGTATACTCCCGGGACGGTCTTGATCAGCCTTAAGTAAGCCTGCCCTTGTACTGAATCTTCTGTAGCGGGTATTCTCACGGGAACCTTGGCTCTAGCTGGTAGCTTGAAAACTGTATTAGCTTTCAATTTGAATCCGTTTGGATTGTACGGTCTGGTCGGCAAGTCCTGAACTTTAGGATCGATGGCTTCGGACTCATACGGAAATTCGTACTCTTCTACGGCCGTCTCTTTACCTTCCGAAGATTGTCCTTCAACATTTATTTGGCCATATTTTATGTCCACGTCCTCCTGATTTTCGGGGAAATGCTTATGTACAAAAGGCACTGGTGTTATTGGTTGGCTTTCGGTGATTAGGACCTCATCGCCGAACTGAATATTCACTTTCTCTCCGTAGAGAAACGGATTGCCTAATATAATGTCCTCATGTAAAGGTATACTTGAGGGTAACACATGAAAGATGTGTTTCTTACCCATAACAGTTAGTTTTACTGTTCCTAAGGTGTCGAATCCTTTGGGTGCTATTCCCATGATGTTTATAAAGTTATCATGTTCTATGACTACTTCTGGTCGTAATGAGTCATGTTTAACTACATTTACCTCAGCTCCGGTATCTATGATGCACAGAGCTTCTGGTACCGTTAGTTGTTCGATTTCCAATTTTACTGTTGGAGTTCTCTTGACTCTCGTCGTGAGTCGTATAATCTGTGTTGGCCTTCTGCTGTCTGATTTGGCCTCGGGCTCGCTGGACGCTGTTGCTGTGTCGATGAGCCCGTCGCCGCATCCTTCCGACGAGCTTCCTCCCAGTTTAAATGAATTTTATCTCCCCGATACGGTGACGCTGATCGGTTCCTATCACCCTTGAATTCCATCGCCTTGCCTTCCATTGATATCCATGGCTGTTGGTATCCATATCCTTGCATTTGTCCTTGCATAGGATGTTGCATATATGGATTACTGTATGGAAAAGCAAAAGGGGTATTCCCCGGAGGGTAATAGTAAAACGGCGGAGGAGGCATATACGGGTATGGTCCCATCGGTGGATAAGGATGTCCATACTGTCCGTGGTCCACAGTCCCAGGAGGGTATCCTCGTGCTGGAGACACTGATCTGCTTCTCGACTGGGTTTGTGGCCGTTTCAATATACTTATTGGACCCGTGGGTTCGGGTGCTGGCGTGTATCTCAATTGAGGTGGAGCATTTATTCTCCCATTCTCAATCACGGTTTTTGGAAAGTATGTATCATTCGCGTTGTATGCGTGAGCAATTTCGTCTCTTCTGTGTGTTGCCTCATGGAAATTTACTCTCTTCGTTACAGTTTCTACTGCGTCCTCATAATTTTTATCTGCGATGTTCGTTGGTTGAACAAAGTCTGGAATATTTTCTCTTTCTCTCGGTCTCTGATCAGGGTTGCAATAAACATAGTGTACTCGGGGATACACGTAATTGTCACCTGTCATTTTTATCCTGGCTTTCTCATAATTGAGGGCTGAATTGTAGGCTGCTTGTAGGGTTTGCGGAGCCGAGTCCACCAGACCTGTCCTCCAGCCGTCCGGTAACCCATTAACAAAGGACTCCAGCGCTAGCAACTCGAGGTGCGGCCTTTGGTCCACAGCTGCTTGTGCTTCTGTCAATCCTTCTTTCACGGCTGTGACAGCTGAATTTATCAATACATTCAAACGTCCGTAAAATTGCCGAACGTTTTCTCCCTTCCTCATTGTGGCTGATTGAATTTCGTTCAAATAATGACCGTATGATTTGTTAGGAGCTAAGCTTTCTTTTAGGTGCTTTTTGAGATCTGATAATGTGGTAAACGTGTGGCCTTCTAACATTTGCCTTGCTCTACCTCTCAATTTTGAAATTACTAACCTTAAATACTGTGGCTCTTGTTCTCGTGGAAGTAGCGTAAATCCGTTATCCACGTCCTGAAGAAACTCTTTAAGATGCATATTAGTTCCGTCATATTCGGGTATGTGCATGACCGCTCTAGCTATATTTTGAGTCTGACTTGCCTCCATGACACCACGGGACACGTCCAACATTTGACGATCACGTTCCGCCTGCTGGACACGATAAAACTGGTCCAACGCCTTAATTCTAGCTTGCACGTCCTCAATAGCGAGAATCTGCTCTCTAGTTTGATTTAAATCGATCGACATTTTCGTATTTTACTTTTTATAGGTTTCAAAAGAAAAACTTCTAAAATAAATCTAATCTAAAGACTTCTCGAAGAAATTCTAGAAATTGTTACTCTAGTAACAATGGCTAGTTCCCCACAAGGGATGCCATTTTGTAAAGACCGTATTTGGTATAAATGCGGGCTGCGCGAGTTCACAGATAATTATTTAGTTCGCGGAAACTAGCATAAGCTCGGGAGCTTTATTGTTACTAGGGAGTACTAGGGTTGAATGAATAATACTGAATGTCTGGGTGTATAATTTGTCTGTCTTTAAGCACGAGTGGACGCGTGCGCGGACAGTACGGCGCGGACTCTCTAATGCACTGTTGTTGTCTGGAGATGGGACCGGCGCGGACTTACTTGTGCGCGGACACTCTTGTGCGTGGACGGTGTATTGTCTACTCTTGATGGTTTCGTTCGGACTTCGATGTATCCGAGTTCTCTATCGTAGTGCTATCTCTCTTACCTTTGTGATTTCGATGATGATTTAGTAGGAGCTATTGACTTTCTATTTGAGGATATGATTTATGGTGGTTTCAATTAATTTATTACTCGCTGAATTTGTATTTTGTATTATTTGTTATTGATTTATTTTTAATTGACCCAGAGCACTTCACAGACGTTTGATGTTCGACATTTATCTAATAGTTTCGTTGATAGTATCGTATTTAAAATATGTAGTGTAAAGACTTACAATTATAATCTTAGTAGGTACGCAGGATTTTTCTACGATCCGTACGTGGCCAATACTGATTGAGTTACTCTACACGATTACTCGTGGCAATAAAATATGTTGATCAACTGCACTGCTAACGCCGGAGATTCCACTCGACGGACCTTAGCTTGTACTTCTCTCTACGGTGTGAGTCTGGATTCAAAGGGCTTTCCGGTGATTGTTATGCCGAGGGACGGATTTAGCACGCTCCCAAGGTGTTGGACGGATTTAGCACGCTCCAAGCACTAACACAATCAAACACCGCCGCTTCTCCTTAGAATCAACTACAACCGATAGTGAGCAAGTAACTACGCAAAAAGGTGCTGCGTGGATCGGCTCCAGGGTTTTTAAAGCCTCGGTGTCGATGCAAGCAGTTTTGTAATTTAGATGAAGAAGATCGCGGTCGCCCAATCAGCACCGGCCACACAGGATCGTCGCGTATGTCTTGCAATCGTGTTTCGCGCGCGAGGAGTGCTGACGCGAAGGTCAGAGCACTCGCTCCGATTTTCTGCGCTCGGTAGTGTATTGTCGCAATCGGTACAGCTCTCGTTGGTTTGTGTGTATGTGGATGCCGTCTATTAGGCGTTATACGCATTCGTACTATAGGTATATAAACGTGGGACATTACACACCTATGCAAGATGATCTTACAGATATTTTAACTGGACTTAAAAACAAATTCCAATCCCTGTCGGATAACGATCCATTACGTGTCAGTATTCTTACTATTTTGCCCGAACAGTGGACAATACGTAAAATTATGAACCAATTTGGTGTGTCTCACAGAATGGTTCGTAAAGCAAAACAGTTAAGAGAATCAGATGGAGGTTTGGCTTCTCCTGTTGCAAAACGTGGAAAAACATTACCTGCAGAAACTACTCAGAAAGTTGAAGATTTTTACGAAAATGATCTTAAGAGCAGAATTATGCCAAATAAAAAAGATACCGTCAGTATTTATTTATATGGTGAAAAAATAAAAGTGCAGAAAAGATTATTACTTACTGATATTAAGAACCTTCATAATCAATTTAAAGAACAGTTTCCTGAACATCCGATTGGGCTTACCAAGTTTGCGGAACTGAGACCAAAATGTTGTGTCTTTGCAGGATCCTCTGGTACACACAATGTATGTGTATGTACGATACACCAAAATTTCAAAGCGATGATTGACGCAGTAAATATAGAAAAAATCTCAAACAATATTCTGAAGAATTATAAAGATTGTTTGAATTTCGTTCTATGTGAGGATCCCAAACCAAGTTGTTATTTGAATGAATGCAAATTTTGTCCGGACATTCAAAAGTTTTCTAATTACGTTGAGAACATTATGGATGAGCACAATATTGATCAAGTCATCTTCAGCATGTGGCAATCAACCGATAGATACACTTTGATAAAACAATGCCTAACATCGCAAGACTTTATTGAAACTTTATGTTCTAGCCTAGAAAAGTTGATACCTCATCACTTCATCGCTAAGGAACAATCAAAGTTTATTTCTGGGAAGAAAAATAATCTTTCAGATGAAGAGGTTCTTGCTCAATTGAATTTTGCTAAGAACTATGCTTTTACAGCCCAAGATGGCATTTCATTTTAATAATGATCAAAGTACGATTTTTCCTGCTGTTGTTTATTATAAATCTGAAGTCAAGCTAAAGCATTTCAGTACAGTATCTATGTTCGACTGTACTACTCATGATGCCACTGCAGTATACATAATGCAGCAAAAGCTTATACCTGAAATTCGCAAGGTTTGTCCCACAGTAAAAAAGGTAATATATGCTACTGATGGTGCTAAACAGCATTTTAAAAATCGTTATCAAATGAGTAGTTTAATGAGTCATAAGAGAGATTTTGGCGTTGATGCTGAATGGCACTGTTTTGCAACAGCACACGGAAAAGGTAGTTGCGATGGAGTTGTAGCGATAGTAAAGAGAGAAGCTACAAGAGCGAGCTTACAAGCTGCAAAAAATAAAGCAATTCTAGATGTTAAAGCTCTTTATTCATGGGCTAATGGACGATCATTCAATATAAAATTTTTCTTATACACCAAAAAAGATCACGAACAAACTCGTCAATTCCTATCAAAGAGATTTAAAAACTGTCCACCTGTCACAAACATACAAAATGGGGCATGGATTTATCCCAGAAAATAATGAAACGTTGAAACTCATGCATTACTCAAATGCCAATGAACCTAGGAACAGAGTAATTTACGATATCGGCGAAAGCCATTTATCACCAGTAAAAACTCCACGAACGAGGAGCCAGAATTGATAAGAGTGCACAAAATGTCATTAAAGATTGATTCATTGGGCTAATTTATATATTTTTTTCATCCACGCAGGCATATACATATACACAGAACAATAGAAAAATGTAAGTGCAAAAACCGCAGAAAGATAATTCTAAATCTAATAGACCGGAAAAATATAAGATTCATGTGCACAAATACTGATTCCGATAATACATTTATAACTATTTACCTCACAAACCCCCATATCGATACTTTAAATTGATCAAAAATCATTTGTTGCGGTAAAATTGGTTTAGTGGCGGTATAATGTCCGCCATTTTGGATCCACCATTTCGAATTTTGAAATATCGAGGTTAAAATAAGATTCAGTGACCCTGAAAACCCCCATATCAATACTTTCAACTGATCAAAAATCATTTGTTGCGGTAAAATGGGTTTGGTGGAGGTATAATGTCCACCATTTTGATTCCGCTATTTTTGATTTTGGAATTCCGTCAGCATTGTCAATAGTATGTCCTATCATGAGTTGTACATGCTTTTTGGTGGGATATTTCACAAATTAGAACATTTTTACTATTGTTTTTGTTAAATGTGCTATAAAAACGTGGGTTTCAGGCTCCATATTTTATGCGCCACATTGGATTTTGGAAAAGGCCAGAACTTTTTCAAAAGCCCTTGACTAGACGATCATTTTGAGACCTCAAACGTCTTGTTAGGTTAAGCCAAATTTTTGGTGCACTGATGGTCCGGTTGACGTGAAACGTCCCACACACACACACACACACATATATATATATATATATATATATATATATATATATATATGACCCTATAAACCTCTTTTGCGACATACGAAATCTTAGTAATATTTTTGTTGTTGTCTTGGTTCAAACATTTTGTATGCTTCCAAGGCACAAATCTTTTGACAATTTTTCCCTTCAAATTCAAAAGTGAAGCTTTTGAAAAAGGTGATATTGGCGACAAGTGAGAGTGGTAACATAAATTGGGCAAAATTCTACAATTAATTAAAAATAAATTAAGCAAGAAGAACAAAATCAAAGTAACTGAAAGCTTATTAAACAACTCCAAGTATCATAAGAGTGCAAGAGAATTAATCGACGATACGAGTGATTATCTATGTTATCTAGAAGGTACACAGTACTTATTCGAGATGACGGGGAACGCCTCAAACAACGACAATTCAACCAATGCAGAACCACCAAATGCGAGCATGCTATTAATGAGTACCATGGCAAACAGCTTTGCACTCATGAATTGCATAAGCGGAATTCCAAGTTTTGATGGAAAAAAGAATCTTCGAGACTACATACAAGATTTGAGGAACGCCAGGGAGTTCAGTGACCCGATTAAGCCGCAATTCTTACAACACGCTATACATAAAATAACGGGATCAGCAAAGAAAAGTTTAAACAATAAAACGATAAAAAGTGTAGAAGATTTGATACAACATTTAAAACAAAGATTTGGACCCGGAAGAAATTTCAGTTACTATAATAATAAAATACAGAACGTGAGGATGAGAGAATAATACACAGTAGGCGATTTTTATGACGAGATAAATGTGCTTCTAAGCAGTGCTAAAAACGCTTTGAATGAAGAAAAAGGAGAAGAATTCAAAAATGAAATGATGGCACCATTGGAAATTTTAGCAGTGGACATATTTATTAAAGGTTTACCTGCAAATTTAACTGAGCGAGTAGATTACAGTAAACCCAATGATTTGCGGGAAGCTTATGAAGAAGCAGTGAGACTAGAAACCAGAATGGAAGCAAAAATAATTCCAGATTCAAGACCATACAGAGGAAGAAACAGATACTATAATAATCAGGAGAACTATAATGGGCCACAAAATGGTGACAATTATCGTCACTACGGAGGATACCGACATGAGAATCGCTATCAAAATAATCAACAGAACTCAAATTACGTGGGGTATGTGAATGACAGAATATAAAATGAACCGCCGCAAGATGAACCCCAGAATTATTATCCACAAAATAATTATCGAGGCAACAACTATCGAGGAAGAGGCTATCAGAACAATTACAGCAATCAAGGTGGACGAGGAGGTTACCATCGTAACTACAATAATGGGCAGCAACAACAGAATATTTGGCAGGCATGGAATAGCAACGGGAACAGGGGGAATCAGCAAATATTCGATCACGAAACTGGGAGATACTACGATGCACCGCAATATCCGGATAGAAGAAATGACACTAATTGGCGCAATAATCATCAACAACATAATGATCAAGCCCAGAGAGGTAATTTAAACTACCAAGAGGCTCGCCACGACCCCAGGATGGCGAGCCAAAGCCAAGGTTACCCGAGACAGAACCAAATGTACGCAATGCAAAACCAAAGCACCAATCAAGTCCAAAATCAACAGATGCCCAGATATACGGACCAGCAGCATTATCAGCAACAGTTACAGGCGTACAACGAGAACAAAAACACGAACCCAGCGGGTCCGAGCAACAATCAGCCGAAGGCACCAGTGATGGCAATTTTGACAAGACCAGAGAACTATCAAGAATGTGGTCCACAAACTGTAAAGGATCTCAAAATGTTGATTGGGAGGACGACAAGGCCACAGCAGTAAGGATAAGAATACCAGTTGGAACCACTAAACCATGGGTGGAATTCATGATTGACGGAGCCACAGTAAACTTAATTAAAGCAAGTGTATTGGATGATGATATGCCCATCTGTACTGCTGACGCTAGAGAGCTAGGCGGAATCACAAACCAAACTGTGAAGACGTACGCATCAATATATTTAGATATAAAAGGCACCCCAGTGAAATTTCAAATAATATCGGACGATTTTCCTATTCCATTTGATGGGTTATTAGGACGCAATTACCTAAAGAAAGAAGAAGCTGTAATATCGTATTACAAAAATGCACTAATGATAAGCGGAGATGTAATGCACCCCATACCGTTCATTGGACATGAAGAGGAACACAATCCGAGAAATATTAAGAGAGGATATAAGTGTAAACAAACAAATAAAGTGCTAAAAGGAGAATCTGCCCTAAGTGAGAAAAGTGAGCCTATAAAACAAAATGATGAGAATGTAGCCGATCAAATTGGAGGAACTGTAAAGCATATAATCAAAGCTAGAACCCGACAAGTGATTCAAATCAATCTCATAAAAACCGAACAAAAAAAGAAGGATACATACCAAGAATAGATGTGGGAAACAAACATCTATTTCTAGGAGAATGTGTAGTAACTAATGTAAATAATACTTGCAAAATGATGGCCATCAATACGAATGAGGAAGATGTCATCATAGAAGTGGATCCAAAAGAACTTATACCATTTGACACAGGACCAGATTTTCTGCAAGAAACTGACAGTGAATTTAATGGCGACATGATTGTGGACCAAATAAAGAGACTAAAAAGAGTGAAAGAAGCAATCAGAAGAGATCACTTAAATCGAGAAGAATTGGACTTATCGATCGAATCATCGAAGACTACTTGGACCGATTTCTGCTCGCAGGAGACAAACTTCCATGCACAGATATTGAATTGAACATCATATACATCTAGAAAACGATGTCCCATCAATACCAAGCAATATAGACATCATCCGCAACATAAGCAAGTTGTAATAGACAGCGTAGAAAAGAAATTGAGAGACAGAATCGTAAGAGAGTCTAATTCTCCGTGCAACTCACCTATTTGGATAGTACCCAAGAAGCCTGAGAGTCATGGCAATCCACGATGGAGAATAGTTATTGATTTTAGAGAAATAAATAAGAAAACAATCAGAAATGCATATCCATTACCAAATATTGCAGATATCATGGACCAATTAGGAGGTGCAACGTACTTTTCTATTTTCGACCTGGCAAGTGGTTTTCAACAAATACCAATGGCACCCGAAGACTGCTATAAAACTGCCTTCACTACAATCAACGGACATTATGAGTACATCAGAATGCCAGAAGGATTCAAAAATGCCACAGCGACTTTCCAAAGACTAATGGAAAAAGTACTTAGAGGACTTCAAAACATTGAAATGCTTGTGTATTTAGATGACATCATTGTTTACAGCAAAGATTTACAAGAGCATGAAAGCAGAATTAGAAATTTGATACAAAGATTGAGGGAGGCGAAATTAGTTCTACAACCAGACAAAATTGAATTTTTCAGAAAAGAAGTGGGTTTTCTAGGACACATAATCAGTGCAAGAGGCGTGGAACCAAATCCAGAGAAAGTTGCAGCAATAGCTAAATTAGCCACACCCAAAAACGCAAAGAATATAAGAGAAGTACTTGGAATGTTTGGCTATTATCGAAAGTACATTAAAGATTTTGCTAAACTTGCAAAACCATTAAATGACTTATTGAAAAAGAATGTGAAATTTGAGTAGACCGAAAACTGCGAAGAAAGTTATGAAAAATTAAAGCAGTGCTTCATGGAAGAACCCATATTACAATTTCCTAACTTCAATAAAGAATTCACTCTGACCACTGATGCATCAGACTACGCAATCGGAGCAGTCTTGAGCCAAGAAAAGGACGGATTTGATCACCCAGTCCAATATTTATCGAGGGCACTAAACAAAGCTGAAAGAAATTATTCCACCACTGAAAAGGAATGCTTAGCGGTACTATATGCTCTACATCAGTTTAGACCATATTTATTGTGCCGTAAATTCACAAATTTAAATTTTTTTTAAATTTAAATTTAAATTTAAAATTTAAATTGGATGCATAGCAGAAAAGACCCTGGACAAAGACTCAACAGGTAGATGTTCAGGTTCACAGGTTATGAATACACATTTAAATACAAACCTGGAAAATTAAATAAGAATGCTGATACTTTGTCAAGAAATCCTCCAGAAATGACTGAAAAGGAAATTAACGAAAATTTGCCAAGAATCAAAGTAATGGTAATTGATGAGAAAACAAAAGATCAAAATAAAACTAAAGACAAAGGGCTCATGCAGAACACCGGCTTTTGCAGCAGAGCTCAATCAGCATCCGAAAAGACCACTGCAGTCAAGAACCACCTAAACTAGATCATAGCGAGATAGCACAGAGAACGAGAGCGAAACGCACACAGATACCAAGTCCAGTAGGGCAGTACATTAAACAAGGAAAAGCAACCAAAACATTCAAAACCATCGATCCAAAGAAACCCGTACAAGCGAAAGCGTCAACCAGGGTTGAAGAATCGACAACAGAAATGACCTCTGTCAAAGCCAGAGAGTTGCCAGAAAGTTCGTCCAACATAGATTCAGACACTTCTATGACAGTGAACCCGTCTAGATGATCATGGCTATCGTCCACAGCCAACGAAGACAGCGACTTAGATAAACTACCATTGCCAGACCCTAGATACAGTGGGTTACGAGTGGAAGACTCAGAAACAACAGAGGACGAAAAGCAGGAAATACCAGAAAATGAGATATTCTCTTCAGAGGACAATCAAGACAAAACTATAAGTAATATTGCCATCGAGTTAAGTGCAGTTGAAGGATCTCAAAGTGAAGAAAATACTGACGAAGACTCAATAGAAAACCTGTCCGTAAAAAAAAACTCTGACAAAACAGGAAGTGGAAGAGGCTAGTAGAAAATTTGAAGTGAGTATGAGAAGATATGAAATGGATAAATGAGCGGATATCAGCGAATCAGGGACTGAAATAGAGATACCACTAGAACTACCTTCGCATTTCTCAGATGATGACAATGTGTCAGAAGACGTGCGTAAAACCATCTACTTGTCGGACCCAAGGTTCGAAAACGAAAGTGACGTAGACGACGTATGGAGAAAAGGTGTCCAGAAACTAATAAAACGAGCACGAGAGAAACTACAAGAAGCACCAGGTCAAGAAAATACAGGAGATGAATCAGACGTCGACAGTGTAACAGATATTATACCTCCACCAGTAAGAAGAACCTTATCTGTGACACCTACGATAAAAAGTGACAGCTCTACAGCCAACAGTACACCCCGAAACAAACTCAAAAGCAAAAGAAAACTAGGAGTACTGAGCGAGATAGAGGCCGAAGAAGGGTCAATAAGAGAGAATGTCTCACACACAAGAGGGACAACCTTGTACATTTTTTATCAGCCGATTGTGACAACACGTGGTCCGTCACCAGACTGCTAGAAGAAATAGGAGCCATTGATTTAGCAAAAATAAAAAACAAGAAACCAAAGTCAGGACAAGTGATAATTACTCCTTTTAAGAAACATCATATATTTACGGTGATAGTGAAAGACAAATACTTCAACACCGTCAAAATACCGAATCTACGTGATACCGAAGCACTCATGAACCTAAAACAAATACTCGTAGAGAAAAGTATCAAAAGCTTTCGAGTGGCCAGAAAAGAAGATATCTTAGACCAACTAGGATCTCCAACCATCATAGAAATGCTCTATGAACACTTTCACATAAGTGGGATAAGAGTAACCATGTTTTATGGCAAGGCAGAAGTACCACCTGAAAAACACAGGAAAGAGATAATCAGTCACCTTCATGAT
Source organism: Nasonia vitripennis (assembly GCF_009193385.2). Classification (NCBI taxonomy): domain Eukaryota; kingdom Metazoa; phylum Arthropoda; class Insecta; order Hymenoptera; family Pteromalidae; genus Nasonia; species Nasonia vitripennis. The sequence continues at coordinate 3,667,157 of NW_022279643.1, read as the reverse complement.
AGTTTAACAGGAGGACATAAAGGAATTAACCAGACTTATCAAAAGATAAGAGAGCGATACTATTGGCCTGGAATGAGGAACGACGTTCAAGACTACATTAGGCGATGTGCGAATTGCCAGGAACAGAAAATAGAACGATTCAAGACAAGAGAATCAATGATCATCACGGACACACCAATAGAGGCTTTCGACAAAGTGTCAATAGATACCATAGGGAAACTTAGAATGACACCGAGAGGAAATTGCCATTTGCTAACCATGCAGTGTAATCTAACAAAGTACCTCATAGCAATACCCATCAAAAACCTACATGCAACCACAATTGCTGACGCATTGGCGAAATACCTCATTAGCCAATTTGGAGCGCCGAGAGCAATACTTTCAGACAGAGGAACCAGTTTCTTGTCGAACATAGTTGAATCTTTAGTAATGTTATTTAAAATAAACCATTTAACAACTTCAGGATATAGACCTCAAACAAATAGATCACTAGAAAGAAGTCACGCTCCGCTCATAGAATTCATCAGAATATATTCTGAGAAATATGATGATTGGGACCATCTGACACCATTTGCCACCTTCACGTATAATACTAGCATACATGCGGCAACCAATTTTACCCCTTTCGAACTGGTTTATGGGAGAGTAGCGCGTTTTCCCTTAAGGATACCATCTGATGAAAATTTAAGAACCTATAATGGTTACATGCGAGATCTAGTACTAAGATTGGAGGAGATAAAATTTTTAGCAGGCGAAACCCCAATAGCTAACAAAGTCAAAACAAAAACGAGGTATGACAAGAAGGTTAGAGCGTTTAAGGGCAAAGTGGGTGGATATGCTAGGCGAACCCCGAGTCAGTAAGTTTTACGCATATAGAAACAAACCCTTAAAAATCATTGAATTCATTGGTAGGAAAAATGTAATTTTAGAATATCCTAATGGCAAAAGAATTCGAAAACACATTGATAAATTAAAACATGTAGAGGACGACTCTGATACCAATTCTGATTAATTAACCGCATATAATTGTCAATAAATTGTAAATAATATATTTATAAAATTAAATTTTATGAACTGTCATTAACTCATATCTAAATTTGCAGGATGAATAAATTAAATAAAATTTTGATCATAATTTTTAATATAATAATAATGACCCAAAGTCAACCCCCATATCAAATAGACCCATTGGACCCGAATCCTGGCATCTACTTCGAGAGAGTGGACGTCATGAGGACAAAAAGAGCTGACTGGAAAATTCAAATCTAGATCGATTTAGATGAATTCATGCACATACACGCGCCACTGAACTCATACAAGGTCGTCTACAATAGCTGTTTGACGCGAATCGAAGAGACCAAATGCAAACATGCATTAGGACTAGATCTCATAAAGTTGAAGGACCAAACCTTGAAAGAAGTGCAAAAGCAAATAAACGAAACCATTAAAACAATGACACACCAATCATACCCAACAGTGAGAAACCCCAGAAGCATTCGAGTGAAAAGAATAGCACCACTAGGAATAATAGGCTCAATAAGCAAAAGTTTATTCGGTCTAGTCACCTCTGATGACATGGACAACATCAACAAGAACATAGACACGTTATTTCAGGACCAAACGAAAATCTTGCACATAATGGACCAAAATGCGCACATAGTCTCAGCGCAATTTGAAGAACTATATAATATAACCAAAAACCACCAAAAAGTGCTCCAAGGATTCGAAGCAAGCTTAACCAAAACAGTAAACAAAATGTTAAAAGAAGAAGATGGACTAAAACATCTAATAGAAATAACCGTATACGTGAGACGCCTGGAATCAACACTGGACCACTTAATAAAAAGCAACGAGAAGGTCTTAAAAGTACTCAGATACCTGGAAGAACGAAAGATCCGGAACTTATAACAACAAGCATGCTACATCAAATTATGACGGACGTAAAAAGAACCAGCGAAAATCTGGACTTTGCCATACCCACAGAACACTTGAGAATAGAAGAAATAACCAAAATATCAGAAGTCGACGCAATCCATCAAGATGGAAGGACCATTGCCGTGATACACGTACCCCTAGTGGACAAAGGACCATATCAAATCTACCGACTACATTCGGTGGCAGTGCCACAAAACGAGCAAAATCAAACAACGGAGATAGTATTCGTGAAACCATCGCACAAATATTTGGCAGTAAATTCTAATCAAGAAAAATACGTTAAATTCAATGCGGAACCCACAATCACATGTGCCAAAACGCATTATGCCCTCATATGCCCAACACTTGGTCCACTTGAGAGCACACCGACATCGAAAGACTGAGAAGTAACAATGCTATTGAACCCCAACACGGCAGCACTAAAAACTTGTGACATAAGATATGGAACCAGTGCAAAAACCCAATGGAAATATTTAGAAAATTACCAATCATGGCTATACTCAGTTGTCAAACCAGAACAAATGCGAATATCATGCACGAACCAAGGAGACACAAAAACAAAACTGGAGAAAGCCGGAATAATACGACTCTCACCAACGTGCGTTGGGAGGACCACAGACAGCATGATATTTGGACAAGAAACCAAATCCAATCAAACCACATATTTGTATAAACCCGAAATTAATTTAAAAATACATGACATGTACCCCATTCTAAATGAAAAAGACCTGAATCTTGATCACAATGCACACCAAAACATTGATATAATTGGACCTAAATCTGACTTTAGCCAAGCCAAACCCCTAAAACAAATGATAGAAAAATTAAGTGAATTGAAATAACACAAAAGGCAAGAATATAAAACAAATACACTTCTATATAGTGGTCTAACATTCCAACTGGTTATGATAGCAGGCATAATAGCATTAATAATGGGAATGAAATGCGGAATGATCATACCCTGCCCAAAGTTAAATAAGCAAACATATAAAGTGCCCCAAACTAACGAACCAAATCGCGATAACCCCATAATTGAAACAAACCTAACAGAGACCCCTAGCATTTCTAAAACAAGATGTAATAAATGTACATAAACCAAGCATTAATAGCACATTCCCAACATCCAAACACAAAAAAAATCTATATTTACAGAAAGTGGAAAGATGACTACGTCAACCACAAACGTATCAATATTCTGCGACATGCAAGTACCAGTTTGGACCGTTGTGCGAGAATTTGAACAAGTTGGAAAACCACGGTGCATTTTTACCGTAAAACACCGAACAGACCCCGGAAGCAAAAAAATCAATATAACTTATGATACAATAATGGAGACCATGCGAGCCAGAGACTTGAAAACCATACTCATAAGAGAAAATAAGTTCAGAAGACTAGCTAGAGCAGTATCAGTACCGATAAGAAGGACCCTACCCAATGAGAACATCCCTATACCAGCAAGAAGAAACCCTTCAGTCCAAAGCGAAGTACGAGTAGTAACCAACACGCAGCAAACAAGAGAAATGACTAAAAATAGGCTATTTTGCATTTTACCCTGGCAAGGCATCGACAAAGATAAAGATGAGGCCTTTTTCCAGCACTTTGCAAAGTTTGGAAAAATGGTATATTATAAGACCATACGAGGCAAAAAAGGACGTTTATCATGCGGATACGTTCAAAATTTTGAATAATCTGACGCAGAAACAGCAAATAAAAATAGTGACCCAATATACAAGGCAACCTTTGCTGAACCTAGAAAGAGAAAACAGAGCGAAATGGAACAAATGCAAAATTCCACCCGTATTGCAAGAAAGATATCGACATAAGTCTGTATGAATTGCATGACCAAATTTGCAAGAAACAATCTAAATGGACCAGTTGCGAGAACCTCACGGCAACTTCTTCCACCGGAACAGTAACTCCTCAGCATGTTCCCATGCTAACTAAAATCAGAAAGGAGGGTAAGCCGGAAATAATTCAACAAAAAGTACCAACATTAAGCAACATCGTAGAACCAAAGCTACCAAAACTATCAAAGTTACCAGAGATGTCAACGCCAAGTGACACCATAGAAGTCGAACCAGAACGAGACATCACCATGAATCAGGAGAAACATTTAAATTTTGTACTGTACCCAACTAATTCTTATTTCATAACCCATGTTGAAAATAAAAATACCCCTAAAAATGTTTTAGAAAAGATGGATGTAGATAAAAACTCTAAAGAATAAAATAAATTAAAAACCCCATTGCAACCAAAAATATTTCTCCTCCTATCATGAACCTGATTAACAAACTAACCGCACATACAAAAACACACAAACACAACACAAACATTAAACAAACACAGAAATAGAAAGGGGAACATTAATGATGACAATATGTGAGTCACAAATGACCATATTAACTGACATGTCCCCGTTAATTCTATCTACAAAGGTTTAAAAAGTTGAAACCTAACTCACACGACTCACGTAAACACAAAATGTTTTATCTCCACATACTTGGACGTAGTCTACTCCTGCATAGCGTTAAACCACATGCAATAATATCCTCTAAATCAAGTTGAAACCTAACTCACATAACCCACAGAAACATAAAATGTTCTGTCACCACATACGTGAACGTAGAATTTTTCTTTTCCTTCATTCAACTCACACATTCAGACACGAAATATTGTTGTCTCTTGATAAGCCATGGACAACAGTAGCCTGCAGGTCAAATCCACAAACTAAACCTCCCGCTCGCTAAATAAAGCAATCAAGGAAATAGGTTAATAAGGCCCATTTTCTCTTGCTGTTAGTGGGCCTGTTCTGCTACGTCTCTTGAATTTATTTTCTTTCTCATAACTCAACCTAAAATCCACACACACACACGAATAAAAGATAAATGGTGACCAGCGTTTTCGCAGGACAGATATCTTTCATAAATAAAAATTAATACACTCACACAACAAAGCTTAACCCACACTACCCAACCCCTATAACCAAATTTCCACAAATAACCAACTAAGACCAAATAAAAATAAAAAGAAATCAACATCATCAAACCCCATAATAATAAATGGACGAAAAACTAGGAACCCCTAAAAATAAATAAATTTCATGACCAAATATGCTACACCATACCATACAATCATACCTTTTGTCTTTCACTTTCTCTTTGTTGCAGGAAAATGGATCAAAACAAAGTGGACGTCTTAGACATTACAGACATGGGATGCACCAAGGTCCGCATAAAATTCAAAGGCAGAGAAGATAGCGCCATGAACAATTTCATGACATATGGACCATGTGTCATTTCTATCAAATCGACTGCAACTCCATACCTATACATAGCAGACGTGCAATATACAAATGAAGACGATAAGCAAAAAGCGCTCAAAGCGTACACAAGGCCGAAATCGCACAACATAATGGAAAAAATGGGATACATAGAAGGAAAAGGGCTAGGTAAAAATCTACAGGGTAGAATAAAACCAGTAAAAGCCATACCCAACGAACACAAACAGGGTCTAGGTGCAACAGCCCTAGACTATTATCAGGACCACCAAAACACTGGATTCATCACCGAGCAAAAACAAATATTACCAGCAATCCTGGAAGAATCAAGAGAAGTGATGAAAGCAAATAAAATAAATGAAAAGTCCATAGCAATAAGCATAAGGGGAAACCCAGCACACATAGCAGCAGATCTAAAACAGTTTGGACCATGTGATATTGAAAATATATACACGGACCAACAAGGACGCACCAAGCTGGTAGTCACATACCAGATAAAACTACATAACCAAAAGGCAATGGACTATGCGATAAAGCAAATAAAGAAATCAAACATCATGACGCCTGATACAACTACAAAGGACCAACCACTATTGGACATTCCTACACCCATGGTACCAGCTACAGGAATGGTACCACAATTGGTCTTCCCATTTTTACCACCCGCATCACGACCACCATTATTTGCAACGCCGACAACACCACCATTATCGGCAAAACCGCAAACAAAACCAAGCGAGAAACCTGTACCGATGCCACCAGTAGTAACCGGACCATTGGATGATACAGCGGGACTGCGACTCTGTGCCCAGGTACCGTTGGGCATGAGATTCGAAGAGTTCGCGAGAATTTTTGGCATATTTGGACCATTGGACCATATAACTTTTGTGTTGCACAAAAATCAAGAGCCAGGCACACCATTGCGCAAGTACCTCGCCTTCATGCAATACTTTGAAAAAGAACACGCGAAGAAGGCAATCGACTACTGCATCGAAAGATTCAAACAGAGATGGGCGACGCCGAGACATGTTAAGAAGCAAGATACACAATACAGGAAAAGGCACTATATCTGCGGAAAACTCGCTGACCACAGAAACAAATTGGACCATGAGTTTGTGTGCAAAATACAGAACGGAGAAAAGTTGGAACTACATAAAAAATGCGGACAATACTTAGTACAAACACATAGACACCCATGCAAGAGAATGCAAAGGGATTATACAAAAACCCATAGAAGAAGAGAGGTCCACGCAAAACGACCAGCAACGCGCAACAGACAGAGAGGAATCCGCATCGCCTGATGTAATTATAATAGAAGAAATGGAAGAACTGCAGCAACATGGTGAAACGACAATGGACCAAAATCCTAATCCAGTAAGTGAAGCAGAACAACTACTATGGTTCAAGGATAATGAAGAGCAAAACAACGAAGAAGAAGAAGACAGAATGAGTCTTTATAGTTATGCGCAACTGTCACAATAATTTTTTTTTCTATATTTCTTTCCCCTTTCTTCTACGAAAACTTACATTATATTACATTTGTAAAATGATACCAAAAATAGCGGGACCCAAAGAAAGAAATAATATATTTTTTATACTTTTATATTGTATAAAATTTTTAATTGCAACCCTGTATCCAAATAAACATAATACATACTAACAAAATCAAGTACTTAGATACAAGACAATTAGTTAGCACAGTAAGGTACTAACAATTTAGCATGTATGGTATCAAATGTAAGACCACGGACCACAGCAACAAAAGTAAGTGGAATATTAGTTGAAACAATACCCATAAATAATGAAAAAAACAGAGTTATTCGATAAACCCCACTGCCACCAACCCTAATAAAAAAAAAAATTCTTGGACTCACATAAAACTTGTCAAAGGCTGTTCTCTGCTTAGAATCCCATTAATCAAATACACCAGGTGTGTAATTCAAGCAAGCAATCATAGGCTTGTAATAAAAAAAATAAATAAAAAACATGGTCAAAAGCATCAACACATGATAGAACACATATAGGTCATGTGTTGAGCAAAAACCCAAAAGGTTCCAAAAATATCAAATTTAAGGGAAGAGAAACAGCATAAATTGACTGGAGACCAATACAAATACAAAAAAAGGGAGTCAACAATAAATTAAAAACCCTCGTTCCTCCTAATTTATCGAATAACTCTGACAAAATTCTTTTTTTCTTTGCTCAATCACGATGACAACAATTCTTTTTCATCTACAATTTCCACTTACGGGACCACGTACCACAATTCAACGGTGCCATAATTGTTTCTCGAGGACGAGAAACGTTCTCAAGGGGGGATGATGTTACGTGACAACTTCTCCGATCTCGCACTTGAAATAATAATTTCAATAGTGAGATCGAGAAAGTTCTACACGTTAAAAGGTACAGCGGGACTCAAGGCCACAAAAGTATCAAGTGGCTAAGAATCTCGCTGACCTAAACAACTTCCCCGCCAACGGCTAGAGGCGCACGTGCGGAGCTACGTTGCAGTTTCGGCGCGCAACTAGTTGCCAGGCCCCGTAAGGCCTAATGAGTGCAACAAGCGCCGACACTGTAACGCGGCTAAGGGGAAGTAAACTGGCGACAGCGTGGGAGGTCTTAGTAAGCTGCTCTCTCACTCCGTGATCGGGCGACGAAGCCGGCGGACCATTAAGAGTTCATCCAAGAGTTTAGATTTTTGTAGAGTCAATTAGACAAAGAAAGAAATTCATCTTTTAGAATCAATTAAGAGAAAAGTCATTTATTTTCGGTTTAGTGAGGATTTCATTGGTTCAATTTAGCGAATACAGGATTGTTATTGGTCGAAAATAAAAAAAAAGGAATAAATATAACGGAATTTTGGTTTCAATAAACTGGAGTATTTTGTTCAATCCATCCTTCAAAATCGCTAAATATTACTTGGAAAAGATCGGACCATTTGTGTCTCTCACATATCAAAAAGATCAAGGTAAGAAATTGAGATAAATTTTAATTGGGATCACATAATTAATGAGATAGAAAGGAGAGAGTAAGAGTGTTGATCGTGGAAGCAAGTCGTGCGAATCATTCATTCATTCCCTACGTATTTGCTTGACAACTGTATAGTTGTTCGTGTACATCAGACTCATTAAAAAAAACAAATAATATATTTTTGAGAGAGAATTAGCCAAATTCTCCCATAACACTGTGGCTTGACCTGCTTGAGGTAGTAATGTTATTAACTCACTATCCATGTTTGATTTATCTTCGGGGTTTCTTCCCTTAGGCTGTTTGGTCCGCAGAACATATTTTATCTACTTATCTACCCTTCGGCTGGTTAAGGAGACCTCGTGTGTGTGTGTGTGTATATACCGAAAAATTTCTGGAACTACTCCGTCAATATCAATAAAATTTGACATGCAATTTTTGGATTTTGAATTCGGGAAAACAGTTATTTTTTATTTTCTAAACTATTTTTCATGGCTATTTTTTGATTTTCTAAGAACACTATTTTGCCTTCTTTTCAATCATCCTATTGTTACAAATAATTCAGCTATAATGCATTTGAGAGAATAAAATTACCTACTTTTCTTCGTTTGCTCCTTGGAATCGACCGCTTTGTTTGGTGGATAAAATAAAAAAGGTGATTATTTTTTAAAAATTGATATGTCTGAAACTAAACATCATAACCTCACGAAAAAATCATGTCGATTGTTTACGTGTCAAAATATATCCCATCATTAAATTTCAAGTGATTCGACCACTTCTATTTTTAGTAATAAAAAGTAAGAAAAAATAGATATTTTATGTGTTTTAGCTAAGTTTATTGCACAACTTTCAAACCCTTATGGTTCTTAAGATATCAAGGTTTAAATTTTTTGTTTTTTAATTTTTTTTCTTCATATTTTTAAAACAATGTAGTAAAATCTTCAAAATTTTATTTGGTGATTCACCATAAAAAAAAGCTATCCACTGCAAAAATCGTTTTCTCGAAAATTGAGCGACTGCTCTATCTAATAAATAGTCTTTTGTTTTGGTGGTTAAGTTGGTTAGGAACATATCGTCGCTCCCTACGAAGAGTAGCACTGTTCAAATTTTCGATCATTAGTAGCACAACTTATTTCACGCACGGTAGAATAGCACAACTCAAAATTTCCCGCGAAGACTAGCACAAGTCGCGCATTTGCCGCAAAAACTAGCACAACTCAAACTTTCATCAACGATTTTCTATAAAAATTTCCTGATTTTTGCATAAATGATCCTAATGAACATTTTTAAATGTTAACAATTTACAACTTTTTACCAAATTTAAAATTGTTTTCACAAATACAATATTTTTTTACAAGCATTTATTTAAATGGTTCATTTTTTTTAGAAATTTTCGAAACTTTTTAAAACTTTAAGTTTTGTCTATCTTTGTCAAAGGTTTTCATAAACTTAACTACCCAATAATCCAATAAAAACGTGAAATACTCACATTTTCAGTAATAAAAGTCGCGAATTGTGCTAGTCGTTGCGACAAATCGTGAGTTGTGCTAGTTTTCTTTTCAATATTTGAACGAGCTAGTTCGTACGGAGCGACAATATGTAAAGATGCGTGAATTTCTGTGAAAAAAAAATTGACGGCAGCGTTCGTATTCTATAATAAAAAAACAGGAGTCTGCAAACTTTTGGACAATGAATCATCCAAAACTTATATATTAAATTATGCATCAAAAACCGCCTCATACATTATCAGGCAGATTATACTGTATATTAAAACAGTATTTTATTTATTATGGACCTATAAATCCAGTTGGAGGAAGCTATGTGCCAATGAATTGACAGCGGTTTTTTGGAATCTTATTTATAGCAATAAAAATTGGATAGTGGTCTGTTATTGAAAGTTTTATTTTATATCTAGTTGCTATTAAATTGTTTGTCTTAATTAAAATATTGTTGATACAGGAATCTATTGCGAGTCCAACTGGCGGCTTGGTGATACCAACAAAACCAGAGATGTATCCATTCTCAAGGAAATTACAGAGAAACTCCTGACTAAGATTGTCATGTTCTAGTAAATTAATGTTAAAATTACCTATTACTAGGTGCTTTTTAACACTTTTATATGCAATTAAAGATTTATTTATCTCTAGAATAAATTCGGATTTTGGTAGGATTCAGATTATTAATAAAAGTATTAAACTGAATAATCAAACTAATGTTGTAGTGACAGCGGTTTATAGGTCACACGGGATACCAGTTTCGAACATTTCAGTGTTGTGTTCTAAATTAATATTTACAAAGACCATTACGCCATCATTTTTGTTTATCTAACTGTAATTATAGTAACACTTGTATACATAGCCAGATCCTTTCAATTCATATATTTTATAATTAGTCTGTTGGAAAGATTTCGTGCAGATAACAATAGATGGCTTGGTACTATAACTGCTAATTAGTAATTTTACTTTGTCAAAATGAGCATTCATACTTCTTACATTTATATGCATGATCGTGTTATTTTTATTACTACTGATTTTGTTAAAACTATCAACACTACTGCACGATCTTTTATTTTGAAATGAATCTTTTTGGATCATATCTATGAATTCAAATGAAGCCATATTTATCTATTTCGTTTCTTTGTGTTTTTTTTCTTGTTTAACGCCGGTGTACTAGTGTGTGAATCTTGGAAGAGATGGAAAGGCAAAGCCAAGAAGAACTGTACTATTGTTACACTGGATGTTAAAAATGCGTTCTACTCAGCTAGCTGTAACAAATCACAAGGCACTACGGAAAAAAAGAGGTACCTGCATACATAAGAAGGATTATGCCTGACTACCTGAAAGGCAGAACCTTATTGAATAACACAGAGAACAGCACGAAAACCTATATAAGGTAACCGGGGGGTCCCACATGGGTCAGTGCTTGGCTCGTCATTGTGGAACATCATGTACGATGGAATACTCAGGCTAGAGCTATCAGAAGAGGCAACGGTTGTAGGATTTGTAGATGACATTGCAGTAGTGGTAGTGGCAAAGCAAAAGGAAGAGGTGACGGAAATCGCTAACGAGGCAGTAGGTATAATTCACGATTGGCTAAAGCAAACAGGACTTGATCTTGCTAGCCATAGAACGAACACGAGAACGGCTATTCTTATAACTAGAAAAAAGAAAATGGGGATAATAACACAGACAGTGGATGGACACGAAATAGACTCCCAGCCGACCATTAAGTACCTGGAAATCACCATGGATGGCAGACTAACGTTTAAGCAGCATCTTGAGAGGGTGAGCAATAAGGCAGCAAAAGTCGGTGCTGCAATATCGCGACAAATGCCAAATGTTGGTGGGCCAACGCAGGGTCGAAGAGTACTAGCCAGTGTAACTACATCAATTATGTTATACGGTGCCCCAATATGGTAGGATGCCATGTTAGTGAAGTCCTACGCACGAAAGCTGTCAACTGTTTATAGGAGAAGTGCATTGCGGGTTGCTTTTGGCTATTAAACAGTATCAGGAGATGCAACAGAACGAAAGAATATATACGAAGAAAGCCGGCGTAGTGACAATACTCAAAAGGAGGTTTGGAAATCCGCAAAGGAACAAACCCTAGCTGAGTGGCAAAGACGATGGGACTCCAGTGAAAAGGGGTGATGGAAGCCTTGTAAAAAGGATTGTTGACTGGACGACTGGGGAAGTGAATTACTACCTTACGCAGCTTTTGAGCGAACATGGGTCCTTTTAAGCCTACCTACACCGCTTCAAGATAAAGGAGAACCTAAATTTCTTAGTATGTTTGCAATCAAATAAAGATACACAGCATGTCTTCTGTGACTGTTTGCGATACGAAATGAAACGAGAAGAACTCGAGTGTTACCTTCAGACTAGAGTGACACCTGAGTCAATTATAACAGATATGCTGACGTCGAAGGATGATTGGCGCGCAGTAAACAACTACGTAAGGACCATTCTCAAGAAGGTTAGAAACAACGAAGAAAAAAGAAGGGAAGGACAAAGCGAAACAGCCAATCCTAACGGCGCAATACCCGGCGATATCTCGTCTGCCTCCATTTTGATGACTATAGGTTTCTGCTCCCCCTCCTCCTCATCACCGTCGTCGTCATCCAATTGTTCGAGCACAATCAGAGCATCTCCTTTAGTGTCGACCGTCATTCTGTCAAGATCTGTGAAATGTTTCAAGAGAAAATATGTATGTCCTTACAGAGAATTTTGTACGTGTTTTAAGAAGAGGTCTTACCCTGAATCAGTCGATATTGTTGCATAATGGCTTGAACTTTTATGGCAAGTTACGTAATAATTATCTTGAGAGTTGTTCCTCGCTTCTATCGCTCGCTTTTCTATCTGTAATTTCGTTGTGGAATATATCAAACTCGCCTAACCTTTTACATTTTTAAAAGTTAATTTTTTTTAGAGATTTCAATCCTTTTTAGTAGATTTTTTTTAATATTTCATATTCGACGTCATAAAAATAAAATACAAGCATCTTTAGCACCTTTCAACCACAGCTTTTTCGTAACAATTTTATTACTAACATGAAATCACTGATTGTTCTGATATACAACACTCTCGAATTATTTCTACACCTAGACACTAAAAACCACGGAGTGCACCACCTAGACATCGTCATCGGCCACCTTGTACACCTGGACACCGCGTTCAAATGATTTTTACACCTAGACACCAAAAACCACGGGGCGAACTACCTAGACGTCGTCATCGGCCACCTTGTACATCTAGACACCTTTCTCGAATAATTTTTACAGCTAGACACGAAAAACCACGGAGCGCGACACCTAGACCTCGTCACCGGCAACCTTGTACACCTAGACACTGCTCTTCAATGATTGTTATACCCATAATATAAACTTTTAATTTAATAGGACGCCGCAGTAATATTTTTTTGTATGTAACCCCGCAATGATATGAGGAATGTGAGGATATGTAAATTTAGCCTCTTTGTGTTTGTTTCTTTGTACGATGTGTATTTTGGCGTCCACATATAAAGTTTTAAAATCCACCTAATGTAATCGGTTTTAACTTTTTCTAACTCTTTTTTCTTCCTGATCCCAAATTTCAACACCGTATTCCATAACACTCCTTACTAAGTAATTAAATTGTATCATTCTGCTCTTAAAGTCTCCATTATAGCATTTTTCTTCAAGCCTCCAAGTTTATTTTGCCGCCGTAATTCCTTTTTTTTCAATTTGCCAATATGATTTGTATAGTTTCTTTCTCCATTAAACGCGAAACCTATGTATTTAAATTATCTTACTTCTTTGATTTCTCTAATCTCCCATAACCATTTTTCTTTTTTGCTATTCTTATCTTTATTAAATACTAGAACTTTAGTTTTCTCTGTACTGAAAATTAGTTTTCTGTTTTTTAAGAATTTATTTAATTCATCACACACATATATCAGCGCCTCTCTATTTTCATATTCTCTATTCTGTTTTTCATGTGATTGTTCAGTTTGTTTTAACTCATCCTCTATGTTTCTGATTTTGCTAGTCCTACTCTCTTCACAAATCTCTTGATTTGCTTCATCTTGCATTCTGATTTTATCAATATTATTCTCATGATCCGTTTCTTTTAAAATATTTTGTTCTTCTATATTATATGCATCATTGTCGCAAATAATTTCTTTTAAAATTATATTCAGTTTCTTTTTGGCTTAACTTCATTCCGGTTTTTGTAATTGGACCTCTCTGTAATTTTAATCTTACATTATTGACCTCTAAGTACCCTTTATCTAAACGTAGTTTACTTCCTCTTAACAATTTAATTCCCAGTATTCCATCATATGGAATCACAAAATCATTAGGTGCTACGTGAAAATCAAAATTTTTACCATTTATCGGTAGTTCTACTATACCTAATGTTTTTATAGAATTATTTGCGATGCCGGATAATAATATTTTTTCATCTAGCAGTTGTGTTCCTATAGGAATTTGATTTTGTTTTATTATATTTATTTGTGCTCCACTATCGACAAGTAAATTGGATAAATTTTTAGAATAGGGATTTATTATCTCAACATATTCTAATAAATCATTTAATTTTAAATGATATATTTCTAGTTCGATTTCTTTTTCTTCAAGCAATTGAACCTCCTGCTGATCATAATCTTCATAATTTGCCCTGTTCTGATTCTGAGATGCTGTTATGACATTTGTTTTAACCGTGTTTTCTGTATTGCTGAGTGTATTTGTGTTGTAACTTCTCGGCCACTCGGTCCGAGAAGGCTTTATTCGTTCCCCGACTCTACGCTCTGCTGGTTTTGTAATCGGAAACATTCTTCTGTTATATGGTTTGTATTTTTGCAGAGTCTGCAAAATTTGCTCGCACGCATTTCCAATGATTTTACTTCGGTACAATTTTTTATGTTATGACCGCTTTTGTTACAATATGTGCAGTGTACCTCTCTTCTAGCAATATTTTCTAAATGCTTCAATGTTCTACACTTATATACAGGGTGACCACGCTTTTCGCAATAATCACACTTTATTTGGCTATTATTTGTACCTTGTACTTCTTTACTGTCCTTAATTTTCAGCACTAACTCTTGCAATCTATTGTAAGTACAAGGTCTCACAGCAACAGAAAAGGCCGCGTTTTAAACTAGAATAAATAATTATGCTTTTCAAGGTTTTAAGGAAGGATCAAAGCAAGTAATCAGAATAGAATTGGGAGCAGTAACCAATTTAACAGAAGCCATTACAAAAGCTATAGAAATAGAATTGAAATTCAATAAAAGAGGAATTTTATGTCATAAAATAAATAATATATTTAGCAATTTACATAATCACAATACAAGTAATGCTACTATATACGCGTGTCAAATCTGTGACGGTTATGGGCATAAAGCATTATTCTGTTATAATTCGGAATGTGTATATTGTACAAACAAGGATCATTTGTCGAACAACTGCAGAAAAGTCAAAGATAAAATTGAATTGATTTGTAAATTTTGCAATAATCAAGGACATTCTATAGACGCGTGTAAACTAAATAAAATTAAAGGCAATCATTGCCAATATTGCCAGGTTATGGGCCATACAGTGACTCGATTCCCATTTATAATATAATATAAATTGTGTTGGAAGTGTAAGGAAAGTGGTCATGATCCAACTGCCTGTACAAAAAAGGCAGATGTTAGCAATTCATGTGAATTTTGCAATAGCGCGGGCCATACGATAAAAGCATGTCCAGAGGTTATATGCAAACGATGTAATCAACTTGGACATCTAATAAAATACTGCCCGTTAAAAAGAAGTCCGATTGCAAATAACAGATTTATAATGTGCTCAATTTGTAATGCAGAGGACCATGAAGCCATAGAATGTGAACAAGTCAAAATATTAGTAGCGCAACACAAGACAAAATCTTTTGAAACGAATATTCAATGTCAAGTCTGTGATGAAAAAGGCCACTCAGCTAAAGCTGTCCTCAAATAGGTAATAAACAGCAAAGTTTTAATAACTTAAATAGTAAATATCAAAATTTTAGTAACTCTAATAACTTTAGAAAATATAGCAACTATAACAATCAAAATACAAATAATAGCTAAATAAAGTGTGATTATTGCGAAATGCGTGGTCACCCTGTATATAAGTGTAGAACATTGAAGCATTTAGAAAATATTGCTAGAAGAGAGGTAAACTGCACATATTGTAACAAAAGCGGTCATAACATAAAAAATTGTACCGAAGTAAAATCATTGGAAATGCGTGCGAGCAAATTTTGCAGACTCTGCAAAAATACAAACCATATAACAGAAGAATGTTTCCGATTACAAAACCAGCAGAGCGTAGAGTCGGGAAACGAATAAAGCCTTCTCGGACCGAGTGGCCGAGAAGTTACAACACAAATACACTCAGCAATACAGAAAACACGGTTAAAACAAATGTCATAACAGCATCTCAGAATCAGAACAGGGCAAATTATGAAGATCATGATCAGCAGGAGGTTCAATTGCTTGAAGAAAAAGAAATCGAACTAGAAATATATCATTTAAAATTAAATGATTTATTAGAATATGTTGAGATAATAAATCCCTATTCTAAAAATTTATCCAATTTACTTGTCGATAGTGGAGCACAAATAAATATAATAAAACAAAATCAAATTCCTATAGGAACACAACTGCTAGATGAAAAAATATTATTATCCGGCATCGCAAATAATTCTATAAAAACATTAGGTATAGTAGAACTACCGATAAATGGTAAAAATTTTGATTTTCACGTAGCACCTAATGATTTTGTGATTCCATATGATGGAATACTGGGAATTAAATTGTTAAGAGGAAATAAAATACGTTTAGATAATGGGTACTTAGAGGTCAATAATGTAAGATTAAAATTACAGAGAGGTCCAATTACAAAAACCGGAATGAAGTTAAGCCAAAAAGAAACTGAATATAATTTTAAAAGAAATTATTTGCGACAATGATGCATATAATATAGAACAACAAAATATTTTAAAAGAAACGGATCATGAGAATAATATTGATAAAATCAGAATGCATAGAGGAGAAACATAGAGGATGAGTTAAAACAAACTGAACAATCACATGAAAAACAGAATACTGAGATAAATGAGGCATAACCATTACTAGAAAATGATGGTGTCACAGAAAACACATTTAATAATGATGTTTTCGCCACTTTAAACACAATATCGAAAATCTATGAAATAAATGACAAATCAGAATTACAAAGTTTACAACAAAAAAAGATAAATGAAAACAAGCCTAGGAACTTGGAAAATTTTTTGAAAAATGATGATAAAAATATAGAAAATTTTATACTTGACGTAAATACAGTATTACAAAAGCAAGTAACGCCTGAAGAAGCGCCAATCCAAACCAAAAGGCTGAATTATAAAGAAATATTAACTATTATGAAGGAAAATAATGTAAAACTATCTAAAACGGATAAAAAAATAATTTTTGAAGAAAAAAAATATCAATACGTTTCAATTGACATCGATTATTTACCAGAAGGGGCTCAAGTAGTAGAAGAACTTAATATTGATGAGAAATTAATTCTAAATATAGAAAATGAAATTTTAAATAAAAACCAAGAAAATAAAACCAGAAAACCGAGTCGGAAGGAAATATTGCGAAAGAAATTGCAATTAAAAAACAGAGGTACAAGAAGTATTCATGATATGGGAATTCTTAAGTATGAAAATATTCACTCAATAGCAAATTTGAAGGTAAATTCAACAATTACAAAAGGAATAGATTTTGCCGGAAGTGCAGAGGGCAACTCTTGCTCAGGTGCATCTTACGCTGATAGTTTTGGATCCTGGAATAAGGTATTTGTTCATGGCTTAATTAAAATAACGTTAATTCAAAATAGTGCTAATGTTAGTTTAAAAAATGATAAATTAAGATTAAGCTCAGGATCGGTGTGTAAATTTTCTGAAAAACATTGTATAGATATGGAAGGAGGACACACGTTTTGGGAAGTTTTACCGCAAGGGGAATTTTTTAGAAACTCTTTTGATATTCTTTTCAAAGGGATAGCAACAAAATATTTTAGCGATACTGAGATGATCAAGAATAATGTTTTTGACGTTACTCGAAACCTATCACAGTTGGAGGACTGAAATTTTTCATGTAGGTTTATTTCAACTTAATAAAACAATAAATCAAGTGGTTTTTATATTAACTAATAGATTTATGGTTTTCACATCAGTACTCATGTGATTTTTTAAGCCGTCACAGCCATAGAGACCACTGGGAAAGTGTGAATGAAGCAGTTGAGTAAAAATTGTTATAGTAGCACGTATCTACACAATTTGTAAAACATTTGTATGAAAATTAGATGTATAGTTCATTATAAGTAAATTTTTTATAAATAAAAACTTTTAAAATGTACATTTAGCAAATATATAGAACGATTCAAAATCGCCTGAAATGCATAAAAAACATGGTTCTACAAGTAGATTTTTTCGTACAAAACTTTTTCATTTGTGAATTTTTCAGCTGTGGAACTTAGTTAATTCACGCACTTGGTCAAATGAGATTTTGTCACGTCAGATCTCAGGTGAGATCTCATGACTGGCTCTCTCTCTCTCTCTCTCTCTCTCTCTCTCTCTCTCTCTCTCTCTCGACTCTCTGTTGGGTCTGCCTTTACGTAAGTACTGCTGCTTTGCTTGTTGTCTCCTGCTTTCTCGGTCTATTACTGCCGCATACTGCCTCCGAGCGTCTTTTTTTGTAGATTGTTACACGCCACTAATTGCAACCTTCAATCCAATTAATAATTCGCTGGAGGCTACATACTACGTTCGTTTGTTTTTCCTAAGAACATCTGCTGTCATTTTCTAACCTACAAATATCCCGCACGGCTTGGCTCTTTTCCTGCACGGCTTTTTCTTAACGTTTTGACCACCTGTTGCTTTCTAGTGAACAGACTCAACACCAACACAGCGCCACACAGAATTAAGGTCGGCAATCACTCTCTTTTCTCACAATTGCTCCACCTGGTGGCCAGAACAACAACCACTAGCCTCTTGCTCGATCATTACACACTTACTGCTACACTAATATCGTCGTCTAATAGCATCTGGACAGGCAGGCCAGGCTACCTGGATTATTTCTTCTGTGAGATCACTGCGAAGATAGTCCTACCTATTTTTGTGGCGGTTTTGTATCGTCCACCACATGCACCTTTCATCCAAGACAACAACTTCATTGACTAGCTAAACACGCATATGCACAACTACTCCACGAAAGTTAGAATGGGTGATTTTAACGTCGATCAACTCTCCTTCTCTGAAGATGCCAAGTTCATCAAGGCCTTTATCAAGGAAAACTCTCTCAAATCGGTACCTTACATACCACAAACAAGACTTTGATCCATGGCTCGACCTTTGCTTAATCGATGAGCGGGATCGCCTGCTCTCATACTGGAAGACTGACTTACCTTTAATAAACGGACATGACCTTACTTTAGCCACACTAAACTTACAGATTCCACGCCACGTATCTACAACTTACTCCTACAGAAACTATAAAGGCATCAGTGCCGAAAAGCTAATGGACTACCTCAACACATATGACTGGTCATTGCTCGATATCTCATCACTTGACGCATGCATCAACATCCTCAACACTAACCTAACGAATGCCATCAACCATCTCGCTCCATTACGGACTGTCACACTAGGATCCACACGTCACCCGTGGTTCACTGCGGCTCTTCGTGACCTTGTATCTAAGCGGGATAGACTCTACAAGAGATTTCGCAGAACACGTCATCCTTTGGACCAATATTTTTACAAACTAGCCGTAGATGACGCTCATAGACAGGTCGAAGAAGCCAGACTGAACTGCTATCACTCATGTCTGTCAACCTTGACAGACGTCAGAGAGATCTGGAGAGAGCTCGAGAAACTGGGAATCACCACTTCCAAGGAAGCCACCCCGTCTCGCTTCTCCACAGACGACCTTAACAGATACTTTAGCAAAATATCCAACGATCCACTCGCCCCCTCTGTCGAGAAACATCTGCAAACACTCGAGCATTTTGAATATCCTGTCCACTTCAATTTCAGTGAGATCGGACGTGTTGGCTGCGGTTCAGCTCTTAACCTCCAAGGCCAGGGGAAGCGATGGCATCCCACATTCCGGTTGTCATTTCCAAGGTCATGCCAGTGATCACTTTAGCATACTTTGGCACACTTTGGCATACCCAATTATTTCCACTGGGGATGTTTCAATTTTTCGATGTATTCATTTACCGAAATATTTTTTCCATCAAATTCTGGTACCAAATTAGCTACATATTTTAAGGATAAGCGTAGCGGATTCAACGCCATGTTGATATCGTTGGCACGATTGCCGTCAAGAAGATTATCAAAATCAAAAGTAAAATTAAACTTTGAATTACTTGGATTTCCAATTAAGCTAGGCTGGTCACTAATACCTTATATATCTATTAACGATGTCTCCTCAACTCCTTGTAGAAATTTGGTATTATTAACCGTTCTGTCTAGGCCCAATGGAATCGCTGTGGCTGGTGTTATAAGTGAAAATGTTGAATGATTTGGCTTTTCTACTATCTCGAATTCTTTTTGTTTTGCAGGTGTTAGCGGTATACTTAAGCTTAGATGGTTTTTATTAAGCTGCTTGATTTGCTTTTTGATTGCTCCCGTAGTTCGCCCTGGTGTTGTATCTTCCTGCTTCAAGTCCTTATTTTCTTTCAAAATTTCTTGAATTTCTAGATTCTGTTTACTTTGCTGATCTGTATCGGGTGTTACTGTCTGTTGGCTATCTGTTAGCTTTTTATTGAAGTGAATACTTCTATAGGCTCGCAAGGTACACATTTTTACCGGGGAGTGAATCGAGAAAAAACCGACCGTCACGCAGTTACCGAACGGCAGGAGGGGAAGCAGGGGCATCTCTCTTTCTCTCTCACTCTCCTCTCCATCGCGCTCTCTTCGCCGCGCAAGGCGTAACACTGCGCGCATTTCTCCCTTCACCGCGCTCTCCTCTCTCTCTCTCTCTCTCTCTCTCTCTCTCTCTCTCTCTCTCTCTCTCTCTCTCCCCTCCACCGCGCTCTCCTTACTGCATTTTTCCGTTGGCTTTCGGCGCTCTCGGCGTTTTCTACACACTATACTTCTTTACTACACGCTATACTCTGGACAATGCTATCCCGCGTCCCCACGCGCTCGGCTTTCTCTACCTAGCATAAACTGAAATAATGCTATCCCGCGTCTAAGCGTCAGTTGTACGTAAACAGAAATAGCTTAAATATGTTCTGCTCACTGCGTTGTAGAAGACGGTCAAATATGTATCATGGCTGCGATTTACATTTCACGCAATCAAAGCATTACAGACATAATTCAATTTATCCATAAATCACTACTTGTATACACTCAACTAGGATCACGGGAGCTTGGTAGAAATGACCATGAAATGCCACTGATTTTAGCAGGAGATTTTAATGTTAACTTTGCTGACGAAAGTGCATTAATTACAATCCTCAAAGATAAATTTCAATTAGACATGAATAATGATGCGCAACAATCATCTACTAAGTATGGCACAACATTAGATGCAGTATTTCAATATTTTTATATAAAATCGATTCTAAAACGTTTATATCATACTTTAGTTACCACAAACCAATTGTTTCTTTTATTGAATTAAAAAATGAAGCTACCTGTAATTCTACCATAGATAAATAAAGTTTGTAAGAAATAAAATAATGTATGAATAACGATAAACATATTTTTATTATTTCACCTATATAAAAAAAACGAAGTTTACAACACACCTAATTCAGTATTCACTTCTATCGGCTGTCCCCGAGACAGCCACATTGTTTTATTTATATCAGATAATAGTACTTGCTGACTATCTTTTATTCATGCGCTATTTGTCGGCGGCGATCGAATTATTTTCTTACTTTTTGTGAATGGGTTTTGGGATATGAGGGATTACTATGTCCTTTGTTAATGCTGGATTTTCACGAACAGCGTTTCTAGTTAATCTTGGCCTCTGAGTGTCGTTTTCATTTACTTCTTTCTTATTATTACTCATTTGATAATCTCATTTTTGTTACCTTTTTATTTATTACAAAATCTTATTTAGTCCGAATTTTAGAATATCAAATCGCTTACAAACAATTCAAACGAAATTTTACTGTCCTACTTATATTTTAACACACCACCTACTTTCTAGGTATGCGCGTAATTAATTTCTTCATATATGTTCTGAATATTCTCGATTGACCTAGTGACACAAGCGCTACCAATTTGAAGCGCTTCTTTCAATCACCTTGCTGACACTGCAACGTCAACACTTTAACTTACTTTTGGGGTATGAATATTTATATATGTAATTTATATTTGTTTAAATTTACAAATGCAACTGTAGTTTGATTAATTTGTTAAAATTTTCCCTCTTTTTTTTTATATGTAACTTTTCTGTTAATACTCTATAATTCGATTTGTATCGGAACCAATGTCACAATTCCGACCTATAATTAATTATTGAATTTTTACTTACTTGGGTTTAACTGCTTGGACTGGAAACTCTGCTGCTGTGCTGTAGTCAGGCTTATACAGGATGGATATATTCAATAAAAAAACACTTGTAGTTGATTGACTTTCACGATTTATTCAAGATAAGGTTCTATAGGTATCGGGATCGCGACTTAAGCCCGGATAACTCTTGTCGACTGATAGGAGCGTCGTACAAGAGTCCAGATCGAGTGTATAACAACTGGTCGCTCGGCGTATACAGGGGATACCAATTAACCTTGCTGATCTACTTATTAATCTGAGTTGTCAGTTTTCGGCTTCGTAACGATTCCGCCGATATAGCTTAAATGAAATACGTCGCAGGGCGTCACAAAAACAGTCTACCATA
Source organism: Nasonia vitripennis (assembly GCF_009193385.2). Lineage (NCBI taxonomy): Eukaryota > Metazoa > Arthropoda > Insecta > Hymenoptera > Pteromalidae > Nasonia > Nasonia vitripennis. The sequence goes on along the minus strand of NW_022279643.1, from coordinate 3,644,575 downwards.
ACAGTTTTTACTTAACTGCTTTGGTTCGCACTTTCGCAGTGGACCCTATGGCTGTGTCGGCTTAAAAAATCATATGCGTACTAATATGTGAAAGATTTGTTAAAATAACAACTACTTGATTTATTGTTTAGTTTTCAAACAACCTTACATATAAATATTCAGCTCTGTAGCTGTGATATTTTTTGAGAAACACAAGAAACAAATTCTAATAGTACATTACGCAACTAGTGCGAGGGGAACACGATTTTCGCACGCGTGGTAGTATCGAGCGAAGCGAGGGCGCTGAACTACTACGAGTGCGTAAGTCGTGTTTCCCTCGCACGAGTTGCGTATACTATTTTTTATAACAAGTGTCGCGGAGCTCGACATTATACTAAATTAGTATATTATACAAATTAAATTTATTTCATAATGCGAAATAGGCCACGCTCCTGTGAAATCTTATTCATACAAAAAGTTCGTTAAATCACACATTGTCGCTATATACGAGTGTAATTATACTAAACTAAAATATTTTTGCAAATTTAAAAATGAATTATTTTTAATAGAAAATTATTACATCTTTTATCAAAAAATATTAAACTAAAACACAAATATAGTGTATCGTACATTGTAGTTAATTATGATGATTATGTACATTAATTGTAACATTAGAATTATTAAAATGAAAAGAAATATTTTTGTCGATGCTTTCAATAGTAAATGATTGTTCGCTTTTTTCATCACTGTTTTGTCTACATTTTTTCAACGGTGAACCACATGTAGCTTGCTGTGTTTCGGTTAATCGATAAAATTCATCCTCAGCGTGTGGTTCATTATCATCATCTCGATCTTCTGAATCAAATCTGGTTCTTTTTAACGAAACTGTTACAGATTTTTTGGGTTGATCAACTGTAATTTCTGCTCCAGAAGTAGATGCTACTTCAAATGTTCCTGCGAACGCTGTGAGAGAGCGTGCCTAAGTCGATGACTTTAGCGCCAAAACAAATGACTCTAAAGTCGAGCTCCGCACACGCTGTTATGAAAAACAAGTACACGGAGTTGATCAAGAATAATGTTTTTGAAGTTACTCAAAACCTATCACAGTTGCAGGACTGAAATTTTTCATGTAGGTTTGTTTCAACTTAATAAAACAATAAATCAAGTTGTTTTTATCTTAACTAATAGATTTATGGTTTTCATATCCGTAACCATGTGATTTTTTAAGCCGTCACAGCCATAGAGACTACTGCAAAAGTGTGAACTAAAGCAGTTGAGTAAAAATTGTTATAGTAGCAAGTTTCTACACAATTTGTAAAACATTTGTATGAAAATTAGATGTATAGTTCATTATAAGTAAATTTTTTATTAATAAAAACTTTTGAAATGTACATTTAGCAAATATGTAGAACGATTCAAAATCGTCTGAAATGCATAAAAAACATGGTTCTACAAGTAGATTTTTTCCCACAAAACTTAGAATTTTTCAGCTGCGGAACTTAGTTAAAAAGTATACTAATTACATAAGCAACTCTATCAAGGAAGCCAAGTTTAAAAAAGGTAAAGGCTTATCATCCATATCGTATAAAATTGCTCGTAAAAACGCATATATGGACTACATTTATTGGGATGATTCAAATGAGCTTGTTGATCGTTTAAGGCGTCAAGCCTGGGTTAAATCCTGCAAAAAAACAAAAAGATATACTTCTTACCAAAAAATTTTTGATTTGATGTAATTTCAAAAAAAAAAAAATTCTATTGAAAATATATAAAATATGCACCATTTTTATCGAAATAAACATGTATATACCTTGTAAAATCATTGACCAAAATTCATGTATTTTTTAGCAATGTCTCTCGATCGGTCCGAGGGGGCATGTTTAAGGTATATTTTAAGCCCGGATAGAGTAAAGAAGACAGTCGGATCTTTCAAAAAGCCGTGGCAAGTGACTAAAAACACTTATTTATATAGTGAAATGTCATGAATTTTGGTCAATGATTTTACAAGGTATATACATATTTTTTTCGATAAAAATGGTGTATATTTTATATATTTTCAATAGAATTTTTTTTTTCAAATTACATGAAATCAAAAACTTTTTGGTAAGAAGAATATCTTTTTGTTTTTTTGCAGGATTTAACCCAGGCTTGACCCCTTAAGATTGCTGACTGCTGAAACAGCAGCTGGAAATCAGAGTCATGTAAATGAAATGCAATCCATTATTGAAGAACTCCGTGAAGCTGAATATATTTCTTAATGTGTAGAGTAGAGCTATCACTCAGTATCAAAATGAGTATCGATGTATTCGGACGACAACTGATCTGTACTGACACAGTTCACGGTCCACCAGGTCAGGGTTTCAAGCTTACTGCAGACGGACAATTTGATTTGGAAAATCATAAATTGTGTAATGTAGCTGATGCTACAGAAGCAAATAATGTGATAACGTTAAAAGTTATGAAAGAAAATGGTAAAGTGGAATCTGAAAAAATTATTCATGATTTTAATTAAATTTTAAACGATAAAACGATAGATGCAATTGGAAATGATATATCTGAAATAAAAAAAATCAGTCATTGAGTCATATGATAAAATAAAAGTAATTGAATTTTGTATCAATGAAAACTCATCTATTACTACCACTACTACTACTCGTGCACATTTTATGTAAATAAAAATGAAAGAATCGTAAGTGGAAGAAATCCGTATGCCTGCAAGGCGTAACTATCCTCGTCGCTCATTTAAAATAAAATATATCGATGAAACATGGCAAGCAGATCTCGTTGAAATGATACTGTACGCAAATGAAAATAAAGGCTTCAAGTATATGCTCACTGTTATAGATATTTTTTCTAAATTTGCATGGACTGTGCCTATAAAGCAAAAAAGTGGAAAATATGTAACTGAAGCTATGAAGTCAATTCTAGTAAAAAATAGAGTGCCACGAAATTTGCATACAGATCGTCAACAATTGATGAAAAATTTAAAAATAAACTTGTATTCGACTTATAGCCATATGAAAGCTTCGATATGTGAACGCTTCAATCGCACCCTTAAAAGTAAAATGTGGAAGCGTTTTAGTTTTCGAGGTAATTATAAGTGGATAGATATACTGGAAGATATAACCTTGCAGTACAATAAATCTAAGCATCGGACAATTGGTATAAAACCTATAGATGTAAATTCCACACATGTTAATGAAATTCTTACTCGATTAGCTGCTCAAAAAAAAATTACATCATAAGGAAGCTAAATTCAAAGTAAATGATAAAGTTCGAGTTAGTAAAAGTAAGCAAATGTTTGAAAAAGGATTTACAACTAACTGGTCAACTAAAATCTTTACTGTAAATAAAGTATCAAATACTGTTCCACAGACTTAGTATTTGAAGGATTATCAAGATAAACTAGGTAAAGCAGGTGGAGTCTATGAAGAAGAACTTCTGAAGACTAGATATCCAGATATTTATTTAGTTGAAAAAGTTTTAAAGAAACGTGGAAATAAATTATATGTTAAATGGCTTGGTTTTGATAACTCTCATAATAGTTGGATAAACAAAAATGACATGTAACCATGGATATAAGTAAAATAAAAAAACATCAATAAAAATTTTTTGCTTATTCATTTATTTATATACTGTTACGTGACAATTTTCCCGATCTCGCATTTGAAATAATAATTTCAAAAGTAGAATCGAGAAAGTTCCACACGTAAAAAGGTACAGCGAGACTCAAGGCCATAAAAGTATCAAGTGGCTAAGAATCTCGCTAACCTAAACAACTTCCCCGCCAACGGCTAGAGGCGCACGTGCGGAGCTACGTTGCAGTTTCGGCGCGCAACTAGTTGCCAGGCCCCGTAAGATCTAATGAGTGCAACAAGCGTCGACACTGTAGCGCGGCTAAGGGGAAGTAAGCTGGCGACAGCGTGGGAGGTCTCAGTACGCTGCTCTTTCACTCCGTGATCGGGCGACGAAGCCGGCGGACCATTAAGAGTTCATCCAAGAATTTAGATTTTTGTAGAGTCAATTAGACAAAGAAAGAAATTCATCTTTTAAAATCAATTAAGAGAAAAGTCATTTATTTTCGGTTTAGTGAGAATTTCATTGGTTCAATTTAGCGAATACAGGATTGTTATTGGTCGAAAATAAAAAAAAGGAATAAATGCAACGGAATTTTGGTTTCAATAAACTGGAGTATTTTGTTCAATCCATCCTTCAAAATCACTAAATATTATTTGGAAAAGATCGGACCATTTGTGTCTATCACATATCAAAAAGATCAAGGTAAGAAATTGAGATAAAGTTTAATTGGGATCACATAATTAATGAGATAGAAAGGAGAGAGTAAGAGTGTTGATCGTGGAAGCAAGTCGTGCGAATCATTCATTCCCTACGCGTTTGCTTGACAACTGTATAGCTGTTCGTGTACATCAGACTCATTAAAAAAACAAATAATATATTTTTGAGGGTTAGCCAAATTCTCCCATAACATATACCAATTTCCTTATATTTTCTTAAGAGTACTGGAATAATAATGTGTTTTTTCAATTCTCATTTTGAAACGTTCTCGGTCACGGGCAGCTTACTCCCACTCTCCACAACGAGCCTTATGATAGGCAATTTTCCATGCATACATCAGATAAACTGTGACATCATCCGAAAAATGTACTTGTTTTTTCTTCTCTTTGCTTCTTACGCTCCTGAAATTAAAGGTTATGTATGTTAAAAAAAAATAGGAGATAAAAATAATTATACTGATCTGATGAATAATCATACTTGTGCACCCTTCATCGTATAATGACTCAATGCTAAATTCTTGATATTATCGTCTTGAATGCGTCTTTTATCGTCGTACGGACTTAGAGCGATTTTGTTCTTTCTTATGGTTTCCACATTGTGCAGCCGTAAACGTATAACATGCTGTGTTCGATGTTTAATGCATGTGTTTCGAAGTCAATCCACATAATCGTCGAATTTAATGTTCGACTAACAATTTTTGAAAATTCTTGCCAGCGTTAGGAACGACGCGCATGCGCTCTGAGAAAGAGCATGCACGTGTACAGCGCATATTAAGGAGATTGTTCTGATACGTCGCTAATAAAGTGTATATACTTTTCTAAATTCTCATTTATCGTTTTAAAACTAGATCTATATTTAATGTAGTGAATTATTGTCGTTTAGATATATATTATGTTGCTGTAGAATACAAATCTCGACACGGCGGTGCATGTACAGTTTTTATATCGTATAAATAAGCTCTACCTTACTTATTCGATACACCGAAAATCTAGAAATATATTGGCATAAAAATAGCATAAAACTTTTTCAATATAATGTTGGTTTGAGTGGCGGCTACCCTCCATACTCTCCGCACATCATACATTTGAATTTGCAAGGCAAACATAGCGCGCGCCGGACCGAGCGTAGAAGAGAGTATAGGTATAGCTATACTCATCATGCAGAGAACTCGTCACTATGTGCGCACTGTGGTGGTGAGAGTATATCTATATCTACACTCAGCGCGCGCTGGAGCCCGCGCCGGACTGCGAGGAGAAGAGAGTATAGATATAGTTATACGCGGAGAGCTCGACACTTTATATGCGTATAGCATGCGCTGTATGGTATAGTGAGAGTATATCTATATCTATACTCAGCGCGCGTTGCAGCCCGCATCGGACTGCTGGAAGAAGAGAGTATAGATATAATGCGTAGCTCGGCACTGTATAAAGTGGTGAAGAGCTCTATTTAGCACGGGTAGTAGGAAGGGGTCATACATCATCCAAGAACACACCCGCACCGCGTCATCAGTTGTTTCAAAAATATATCTTACCAATATCGAATGCAAGCTGGCGTTGTACAACACAAATTGGCAAAAATTGGTATGGAACATCGGTAAAAAAGATAGGAATAAATTTTTAAACTCTATACATGCATCGAATTTGAATGCTGGCTGCCCGCGTCGGACGTCGGACGTCGGACGTCGGTATGACAGATTTACCCTCAGTAAGACAGATCATTGCATCCCTCATCGGACTGCAGACAGAAGAGAGTATAGATCCAACGCGGAGAGCTTGGCACACTATATAACGTGGTGAAGAGCTATATTTAACACGGGAGGGGGATTGCCATGCATCATCACATCCGTACCGCGTCATCAGTTGTTTCAAAAATATATCTTACCAACATCGAATGCAAGCTGGCGTTGTAAATCGGCAAGAAATTCAAATGCAGGCTTCCGGCTTTGGGCGTCGGACGTCGGTATGACAGATTTACCCATCGGTAAGGTAGATTCACCGGTTACCGACTGTCGGTATTCGGTGGAGCCGTAGCCACACAGCCCCTACTACTGTCAGATTTATCTATTTATTAGTTTAAATCACAAAATTTAATTGTAAATTCATAAAAATTTGAGTTTAGAACATTGAAATTTTTAATTTTAGTTAAATGTAATTATAAGACTATTTTAAATTTGAAAGTTAAAAAATGTTAAATGCAAATTATATTAATGTATTATTATAAGTCATGCTTCGTGGGGTGCGTGGTAGCAAGGCCGGGTAAATTGAGTACGTTTTTTTTTGTGATTTACACAATATCTAATGTAGAGCGAATAACTGTGATTGATTCGAAGATTTTTTCCTCGTAATATTGTAATTTAATATGTAACATTTACAAAAATTGATCTGAAGAGGTTGGGAACCATACCAACAAAATGTCGTCAGTATATCTGTTTGTTGGAGTTTTTATTAACAAGGGTTGATTCTCCCACCTTTGGTTTTCCTTATATTAAGTGTACGAAATAAATTTCTCTCTCTCTCTCTCTCTCTCTCTCTCTCTCTCTCTCTCTCTTACTCGATCTCCGAGGATCCCGGTGGACGGCCGTCGGTACTTTAGTCGGTGCCTTCCTGACTCCTCGTAGACGCGATAATAGAAGAATATTTTAGATTTTTTTAATTTTTATCTTGAAATATGCGTGTAAACTTTGCAAAGTAATAAATCTAATATATTTTTAGGTAAAAGTAGCGTAGAATTTTAAAGCTTACTACAGCGCAAATAGCTCAGGCAGTAAGATAATGGATTATGAAGTTGAGGACTGGAGTTCAATCCTCGCTTAGGACAAAGTTTTTTTTCATTTTTTTGAGGTCAGTTTATTTGAATAAGCAAAAAATCTATGATTTATAATTGTTTAGTAGAAATGAAATAATTTAATTAATTTTTAATAAAACAAATACTTTAATTTTATGAGTGATTTCTGACGTGATTTTGAAGGTGATATATCACGTGAGAAATCATGCCAAATAGTCACATGATAAATAAACTAGAAAGGGTAAATATTGGAAATTCAAAATTCATAAATTGAGATTTTCAAATAAAATATTTATAAAACAAAAATGTTGAATAGAAATATTGTGAAAGGTGATATTTGTGGTTAAAATATTGCGAAAAAGATACTTTTAGGAATTTCTAAATTTATGATTTCAAAATTATAATTTTTCAATCTTTTGGGACTTTAAATTATATCTTCCGTTATAAATCAATTCGTAATTTTTTCCTTTCAAATCTTTATTTTTCAAAATATTTATCCTAACCTATTTCAGTTATATCTGAAGCTTGGACTGGTATAGCCGCAAATTTGTTAAATGCAGGATGTTGGACAGTCAGTCGGTTCCAGGATCTGTATTGGGGAAAGGGGCAATAAAAGAGTCTGTTCTTATGTTTTTAATGTTAACAAAATATATTTCCTTAAGTAGATAATAGTAATTGGGAACCAGTTGTTAAATCCCGTCTGAAACAGATATCAATTATGCGCTTGGTTAAGAATATTTCGCCTTTACAAATGGAATTGTTTAAACTAGCGCTGTTAACAATTTACGAAAATATCTACGCGACTTCGCTATAACAATGAGTCGGTGGTTACGGCTATGGTGTTTCGGTACGGTGACGGTATGGCGGATAGGTGATGGGTTTGAAGGTTAGGATTTCATTCGGTACGGTGGAGTCGTGTGCGCACGGCTTCACCGATCCGGGTGACTTGCGTAACAACAATCTCGACTGCCCTGTGTGCGCACAGTAGCGGCCAGGATAGTGTAACGGGATTTTGAGGTTATCCCTTGGATTTATGAAGTCGTGTGCGTACGGTTTCACAAATCTTCGTCGCTCGTCTCGTTCCTCTCTTTATCCTGTGTGCGCACAGAGATAAAGCGAGTCGTGAGATGTCGGCGTAAGGCTGGCTTTGTTGGTTAGGATTTTTACGGTGGCACCGGGTTGCCTCGTGTGCTCACGACGGCAATTCGGAGTTTCGGGGTTCGGAGATACGGGTTTCGGTTCGTCTACCAAATCGTCACGCGTGCTCACGAGACGACTTCGTCGGCGCAGATCTATCTCTCGCTTTTCCCTGTAGTAACGTGTGCGCACGATGCTACCTGGAGTGGAGCTCGAGTAGAACTGCCCATCATGCCGCGCGATCCGCCTTATAAAGGCGCGCGGCGCGGCTATGTATGGGTGCGTTCACGGCGCACCGCGTATGCCGCTCGCGCCACCTGTCCGGCCTCGCCTTTCGTTGCGCACGCGCGCTCGCTGCGCATGCCGTACTCGCTGCGGTCGCCCTATATGTGCGAGACTCGTGTCTCGTCACACAGTTCATACAACATTTAAATTACCTGTCACGTGTGCACAAACGTCACGGATTTCTAATTACTAGAAGAAGACGTGTAGAATAGTGCAATGCGGTGACGGCCGCAGCGCGACGACAGAACGTTTGCCTTGCAAGCTAGATGATCTCGGTTCAAGCCCGGGGTCCGTCACTTTTTCATTGCATTCTTCACTCGTAACATAACATTAAATTTTTCAGAATTGTCAATAAGTAATGTAAGTCCTAATTCAAATTATGGAAAATTTCTAAAAACAATAAAAGTATTTATTTGGGATGAAATATCTATGGCATCAAAATATGCATTTGATGCTATTGATAAATTATTTAAAAATTTGCATAATTTAGCAGAACCATTTAGAGGAATAGTAGTCGTATTATCAGGAGATTTTCGTCAAATATTACCTGTTGTACGACGTGGAAGTCAATCTTAAATTCTAGAATCATTTGTCAAAAAATGTTCAATATGGAATAAATTTAAAATTATGAATTGCCTTTGCTATGAATTGCCTGATTTCAAATAGCAATTTATCTATTGCCTCATTAGGATCATTTCATAAGGCAGATCCATAGAAAAACACCATAAACTGAAAAAAGTTGTTTTAAGGGAGGGAACAAAAAGCTACTTTAGTCCCACTTTTCAGTGGCTATTACAGTTAAGCCGCGAAGAAAAATAATTTTGATATAAAGCAATACATAATGTTGAAGGAAGCTACGTGCCAAAAAATTGCACATTTTAGACACAACACTGAGTTAGTACACTTTTTGAAACTGTGAGCATAGCGAACACATTCCTTACAAGGCCTTATGTTAATCAGGTCATTAACTATACATTTTTGGTGTCCCACAAAGATTTTGCACTTGTTTTTAGTCACATGTTTATATAGTTCTGCAGGTACAGACGCTGGACAAAATAACTTTGCATCAGAACCGTGCTCAAATTGTTATGTGTGCTCTTGTACATGTGCAATACTTTACCCATACTCGTTAAATTGTTGAATTTCCTTATATTGATGCCTTCTTCTATGTCCTCGCAGACATGTTTGTGTAGTTATCAATACCAACAATTTTAGCCTTTGGATTCTCTAGGTCTCCTTTTTTAACGATGCATATGGTGTTAAGACTATCTTTTAGCAGTGTTTCAGTCTGATCAGCACTTTCGCTATCTATACAATTTATAATTAGATCACTTTTCCTGTTGACACATAAGTTTTTTGTTTGTATCGTTTTAGTTATTGTTAGGCATTCTACCACCTTTGCTTTTATGTCTATGTCATTGTCACTGATACACTTAACAGTTATTTTAGGTGCTGTTTTAGCTGTGGATTAGACAGCATGGTGACGTCTGAGTATGTTGCAGTTCTGCTAACACTAACTTTCTGATTACAATCTAGTTTTTCCTGCAATAATGGATTTTTATATTTATTCTTATTAAGGGGTCAAGCCTGGGTTAAATCCTGCAAAAAAACAAAAAGATATTCTTCTTACCAAAAAACTTTTGATTTGATGTAATTTGAAAAAAAAAAATTCTATTGAAAATATATAAAATATACACCATTTTTATCGAAAAAAAAACATATTGACCACAATTCATGACATTTCACTATACATATAAATAAGTATTTTTAGTCACTTTCCACGGCTTTTTGAAAGATCCGGACCGTGTATATACATGTTTTTTTTTTCAATAAAAATGGTGTATATTTTATATATTTTCAATAGAATTTTTTTTTTTTCAAATTACATCAAATCAAAAATTTTTTGGTAAGAAGTATATCTTTTTGTTTTTTTTGCAGGATTTAACCCAGGCTTGACCCCTTAAGTTCGCATATTTCTGAGTCACACAGCTATAGTAAAAAAGCTTCATCAAAAATCACACAAATTACTGTCGTTGATGGCTTTAGTTTGTGGCAGTAGAAATTACACACAGTAACACAGACTTGTCGGGGGGCTTTCGTTGTTCCGCCATGTTGGATTATTTACCAAGTTTATTTATACCAAAATGCTCTGTGATTTTTTTAACGACCTAGTGCTCTTATAGATTTAGTTCTAGCTCGCGGGCTAGACCGAACACATATGTGGCATAGCTGACACTGCTTCGCTACCCATGGTAGTATTGACCGAATTCAACTTAACGGTCATTCATTCTTTAAATTTGATTATTTCAGTATCTTTTCCTAAAGCGCATCGATAACTTCTCAGATCTATTTACGTCCGCCTAAAGCAGATACCACCAGGTGCGCGGCCTGAGAGAATTTTGCATAAAGATAGATTTATTACCAAACAGCAACTATGTCTCGGTTTTGCGCAATTTGAACAGAAAAAGTATTGGTCATATTATTATTTAAACAAAAAGTCGTACAACTGATCGTTGGCTCTGTCGAAACGAGCTTGACTACTGCACATACATTGTGCGCATCGATCTGGCGACTGGCTGCTAACATTCCACGCAGCCGTCTAATGCCGTGTGTTTTGACGTTTCGAAACAGCCTACCGGCCTCCGCTAACCGGGATAAAAAAAATTAGTTTTTAGGTTTGTGCGAGAGGAGACTCCTCCCAAAATTTCAGCCCGATCGATCGAAAATTGCGTGAGATATCGCATCTCACACATTTTTTGATGACAAAAATATAAGGCACTTCCGTGTCGCGGTCGTGCCTAAAAATAATAAAGTCACACGAAGAACTTCTTAAAACTTGCACTTTTATATTTATCAAATTCTTAGGTCAGTTCAGAGGACTATATCTCTTAGATTATCAAAAAAGTAGAAAATAGTATTTTATTTTGATATCTAACTCGAATTCAATAGAGAAAATGAATAAGCTAATAATTCAAAATAAATACTAATACAGGTGGAAAAGTAAGGTTATATTCGACATAAAAAAGCTATGCTCCAATTGTCATAGTTGACTCATACGTTCAACTCAATACTCTAAAACCTCTCAATATACCTCATAATGATAAAAACACTTTATCTAATAATTATAAAAACACTTACGTTAAGAAATATAACCTTAAAGGCCTTGCGTGCGTGTAGCATCAGCTGTTAGTTGATGATGTGAGTATCACCTTTATTATGTCGCTCATGCGCAATGCACAAATAATTGGCTTAGAAATGCCACGACGGTTTTTTTATTGTTTATATGATAATTATTAAATATTTTTCAGAATTGGTACGCGGGAATTAAAGCTCAAGGCCAATATCTCGCTTGATATTTTAAAAAATAATCATTTTTCAACGAGATATGGCTATTTCAAGTAAAGAAAAATGGGAAATTATATTTTGATTTTTCCTGGGAAAACAAAAACCGGGCTTATAAATTAATTAAAGCAGGCCGAAAGGGCTAATTAAGATTTATGGAATAAGATTTTTTTTATTTCAAAATTCCAATATTTGCAAGCTGGAACGTGCTTGGTATGCGCTCGCCGCTCCGCCGTAGCTTCTGCTGTTGCCAGCGGCTAGCAGCGCTGCTCATATTGTGTTGCTGCTGGTTGCTCAGCTGTGGTCCGGAGTATCAGCGGCAAGAGTGGGGGATTGGAAAATATCCATATTTTTTTCAAATAATATTCGGATGACTTTCAAGAATAATTATGCGTACATTGCGGAGCTTATACAGGGTGGTACATAGTCCCCTAGTAAAAATTTTTCGAAGTTGAAAGTCTTCGCTACACTCCCAGAGAAAACATTATCTATATTTATGTTACATACATATTTATGTTATATTTATATACATGTTTGGAAAAGAAATAAAAGTGCTTAAAATGCAAGCACTAACAATAAGAGCTGTGTTACCTGCCGCAGTGACCTTGTTATTTACGCTCCTCTGTATTTACTTTTTTCTGTCTTGCCTCCTCCTTTATCGTTGTCGTCCAGGTGACTTCGAAGTTCATGCGGACTTGCCATTGCCAAACATTTTATAGCATTAATAATATTAAATTAAGTTTAATAATGCATAGCAAAACTTGAAAAAAAAAAATTTTTTAATTTTTAGAGATGACCCATTTAAACCCATTTTTTACCTTGGAAAGAAATATTTATTTTTTACCTGTTAGAAGATGAGAAATGCATATTTCGCAACACTTTCGAAAATACGCTTGCAATGATAAATTTTCTCTCCCAATTTCAGAAATGAAAAAGGACCTGTTTCATTTGCGTGTTGGAAAAATTAATTAATTAATTAATTAATTAAAGTTTCCATCGCTTCATCTTAAAAGAGTTTTATTTGTTGACATTCAATTTCCATGTTTCATATCTGCCACTTGTAACGTAGCGGCTCTTTTTTATACTTATACTATTGTTAAAACATTAGAATAATTCAAATAATACCTAAATAATTTGTACTTACCTTTCATAGATCATTATTTATAGTTCGTTTTCAACTGCCTGAACTGACAAAATTAAAGCTTTTATAATTTCAATCATGCAGTGCGCTTGAAGGTAGTGAAAAGTAAATAATTGTTTATCATTATAATGTGGGTCGATAAATTATTTTATAACATTACCATTTTTTCTTTTATCTGGAGATCTGGAGAAATGCAATTAATACACCATGACAGGAACCGTGCGAGACTCCCCGTGTGTGGGACTCTCCTGGCGCGGGACAATGCCAGGCATACCTACTAAAACTCTACCTCTTGTAAGGCCACGAGAATCCCCCTGGTAACCGCTTTCACATTTTTTCGGGGGATCGCCTGTCTTATGCTATTCTAGCCGTCACCTAATCTGTCAAACATCCGTCATTGTTTTTCGCGCGGAGAACCGTCTCCACGTACGCCGTTATCTCGTCCCATTGCTGCTTGCTGTAAAGCATCATGCTAACTACTGTCTCTGGCATGAACGCCCCTATCGTCAGCTCTAGAACTCTACGCCTATCTTTCTATCGGGGGCAGTCAAAGAACGTATGTCTCACGTCGTCCCGTTCGTCACCGCAGTATTTACACGCCTGTGTTGCCACTCTGTTCATTGCGAACAGGTAGCTTCTAAAGTAGCCATGTCGGGAGAGAAACTGGGTGAGATAGAAGTTTACCTCCCCCTACCATTGCTTTGTCCATGGGCCTATCTCCTCAATCAGTGTTTTCGTCCATTTCGCTTGCTGGCATTGATCCTATCTTTCTTGCTATTTTCGCATTGTTCTCTCGCGTTCTTCGGTGGCCAACGAAATTCTATCCGAAATCAGTCGACCCTCGTATATTCGCTTGCGCTTGATAGCAAGCAGGTTGACGGAGATCACCCCCCCGATTATCATTACCGCCTCTCCCAAGACCGTTCGGTAGGAGCATGCTATTCGTAATGACCCTATAAGTTGCACCGCCGTTATTTGCTTCCGGTATTTCTTTACTTCCATAGCGCCGGCCCACACCTCCGCTCCATATAGTAGAATAGAGTTAGTGGTCACCATTGGAAGCCGCCTAACAGTTGGTCATTAGTCGACTAAGCTGCGCTACTCTTATCGTCGCCTTTTTGCACAAGCGATCTAAATGCGCCCCGTAATTCAGCTTCGTATCCAGCGTCACACCCAGGTACTTAGCCGACGGTTTAGTCATAATTATAGCCCGTCGAATACTTTTTCTATCACTTCTGCCTCCATGGGTTCAGTTCGTTTCATTTCGCCCATCTTTTGGATTACGATCGCGTATCCATCGCCAAACGGGTCTTTCTCTACGTCGTGGATAATCTTTTCCCAGCAGTTATGCTTACTATCTTTTATCGCATCCATGAGCCTTTTTCGCGCTTCGTCATGTCTCACGGACAAGTTCCGGGCTTCAGGCCGGAGTCGTTTCAGGGCTTTCTGAGCTCTCCTCCTAGCGCAAAAGCTATCCTTTTTAAGCTCCGCGATTTCGTCCGTCCACCAGTATACCTGGTGTTTTATATGGCTGCAAGAAACCCTTGGCATAGCAGCGTCGCAGAGCTCCGTTATGAGTCGCGTAGTGCGTTCTACCAACGCTTCTGCTATTTCGCGTTTTCTCAATTGGCGAGGAAGCCTGCTTAATGGGAGTTCAGCCTCCTGAATCGCATCCACAAGTCTTTCTCGGTTCATACGCCGGGTATTCCAGCACGGTATCCACTTTTTTCTTCCTGTAGTCCTATTTACGCGGTCGTCCTGGATGTTGAAAAGAATATACTGGTGGTTGCTCGCAGTATATTCCTCCGTGACATATTATACGATTACAGTAACTTTACTTCTCTTTAGGTTCTAATTAATTTCCAATATTAAACAATTATTTTCAGCGACTTTTTTTGAAAATTTTTTGGAATTTCTGTTATTTTGATATGAACTCTCCATTTTTGTGTTAACACTCAAACGCTCTGATACATACGCTCACATCGCGTGACCATTAAAAAAAAACTAATTATTATTTATTACATAAAATAGGTCACGACGTACCTATAGACAGAGGTTCTTTTCATGCTTTTGTTTAAAAAAAGTACATTTTTACGTATATTCCTTCAATGACTAGTAGCTCACCTTTATTTCAAATTTTTTTTCTAACGTTCGCCTTTTCTTGTATTCTTATTTGTTCTCTTGCTTCTATTTTAGTTTTTTACTGCTAGATATTCACCCTATTTTTTCAAATTAAAATATGCTTAAGAAATTTTACTCATATAGGTCGGAACCAATTACAGAGATAATTCATTCTACTCCAACCTTTTCCCTTCTACTTTATATTGGATTATGTATAGTGTACTTTTTCAAAGTAATTTGTGGTAACTGTACAGTTTGATAAATTGAATATGGGTTATGAATAATATTTCAAGCATGATTTAAAATTGTGTATTCTATAGGTGATTTATTTTTTTATTGTTACGATCATCACATACATATTTTTAACAATCTAATAGTAATTCAATTAAAACTCTTTATTTTTAGCTTACATGGCACCAGAAGTATTTATGAAGAATGAAACAGGAGGTCATGGTAGAGCAGCTGATATTTGGTCAATTGGTTGCTGTATTATTGAAATGGCTACTGGTAACAGACCATGGGCTGAATACGATTCAAATTATCAAATCATGTTTAAGGTACTCTATGTGTCTTTTTTATTGTTCTCGTAGTCTTATCAAAAACCAACCAGAATTAGATAATATTAAACCGTAATTTGCTTACGTAAAGTTACAGAGATAAGTACTTAATACCTGTGGTGGTAAATCGCTTTTCTCAATAATAATGACTATTAATGAAAGATTATGATTATTAATGGGGTCTTTAAAACCGGTGTCAACTGACCCTACTGAAAAAAGCAGAACATCCTGAATGTAGGTTGATTTGAAACAGTATTTACTGATTCCCCTACTGAAAAAAAGCAGATGACAATGAACTGATTATTATGATAGAAAAGTTTTCTGAAAATAATCAACAAAAATTATTTGAATACTTTAAAAAGTAACAAATTTTATGTTAATATCCAGATAACTTTTTTAAATAATATTTTTTTGTAAAACCCCACACTTATCTGGAAACTATATGTGTTCGAGCATATCTATTAGTATAAAAGTGACCTTCGAAGCCCAAATCTTAAGTAAGTCTGCGGTAGCTGAAAAATGGAAATTCTGAATTTTGGCCTTCGAAGAAATGTCATACCTGATAATATGGCACATATGAACATGGTTTTATGTTTCTTACATTCTACTTGAATATATTTAATAGTGTTATTCATTTTTTTAATAATTCGGGAAACATATAAACAAAAAATTGAATTTTTCATTTTTTGACTATTTAAGGTGTCTGTCCCCTTAATGGGAATTGTTCCGGACGTAACCGAGGGCTACTAGAGATAAGAGTAGTGCGACGTATTTATTTTTATTAATATTTATTTTGCCTAGTATTATTTAGTTTAGCGAACGTTTCTACGCTATTTAATTCTCACATGCGCGAATCGACAAGGCGATTCGTGGAGATAGGCCAGTACGGTTAGGAGTGGTTTTATAATCATTTCTAGACTGCCACGACCTCAGTAGGGAGTTTTGAAGGTCACTTTCAGTGCAGAAAAGCTAAAGGGCTGATCTGTGACTGCCAGGCCAGACAGTTGAGTGGTGGGAGGCGTTCGCGCGGGTGCATTACTGCGCTTATAGCTATAGATATAGAGGAGCGCGCACTGCTTCGAGTCCCTTCGGTAGTCCTCGAAAAGCGCCTTTGTTTCAGCGGGCCCGGGTTTTCGGCGGCTCGAGTGCTCGGGTCTGCAGGGGCGCGTGTCTGCGACGCGTCGTCACTTCGCTCTAACACATCATCCAGTTAGCTCGAATCCTAAATCCATTCACGTTTTATATTGATCAATTTTTAATTAAGTACTTTTTAAGTTTGCGTTTTAGTTATTATTCTTTTGCGTAGTCTATTTTCTCGTTTTTTGTATTAGATTTATAATTTATTTCAATATATTTTCTAAACTTTATAATAATCGAGATAACACCCGACTATCGTACAATCGTAACCATAACTCGAACGAATTTGAAAGAAATTTTTTTTATATTAATTACTCTTGCGATAATGGGTCCAATATTACAAATAATACTTGCTTTGACAGACCGAGTGAAAGGAATAACTGTTCTTAAAATTGCAATAGCAAAAATAATGTTGATCAAAGTAATTTTAATAATTCTAACAATCACTATAATCAAAATAGCAGATCAACCTCAAATTTATAAGCGAACTTTGTTTGTCATTACTGTCAAAAACCGGGGCATTCTAAGCGTAATTGTTATATGTTAATGAGAGATATGCAAGAAGGAATCTTGCCGACGGAAAGCGGTCGCGGCAATCCTCGCATGGGCGGAGAGGCTGCCGCTTCGAATGCTCGCCCGATCCCAGACAATCAGGTAGAGAGTAAATCCTCTACGAGACAACTGTCAATTTAAATCAAAAGAACTATGTCCCCAATGTTGAAATTAATATTAAAAATTTAATACCCCGGGTGAGGGTAAAATTTTGAAAAATAAAAATTATAAAGGGTAATGATTAGAAATTCAAAATGTATAACCTGAGATTTTGAAATTAATAAATTTATAAAACAAAGATGTTAAATTGAAATATTAAGAAAGGTGATATTTGTAGTTAAAATTGCAGAAGCGATATTTTAAGGAATTTCCAAATTTAAATTTTCAAAATTATAGCTTTCCAATATTCTGGGACTTATAATTTTAACATTCATTATAATGAAATCCGTAATTTTTTTCTTTTAAATCTTTATTTTTCTAAAATTTTACCCTCACCCGTTCCGCGATTTTCATGTTAGATACCGGTTCCTCACCGAATTTATTAAAAATTTTACAAGTCCCAATTTATTTACCGATAAATTCACAAGAAATAATTCTGTTAAGAGAAATAACTTCTAAATCAATAATAACTTTAAGAACCATAACAGTTAATTATGACGGTTTGAACATTTATTTTCACATAGTCGCTGACGAATTTCCGATTAGAAAAGCAGGAATATTGGGCAGCGATTTCTTTCAACAAACGAGTGCAAAAATTGATTATGAGAGGAATTGTCTTGAACTAGCAAATATAGAATATCCGTTTATTAACGATATTCAGAATTTTCAAAATGATGAATGTAATTGAGCGATGGAATTAAAAGAATAATGCAAGCAAGAGAGTCGTATCGGAGAGGCTCTCTAAGGGAGATAGTACAATCGATTTTCGAAGAGAACGTGCCAAGTCTCTAGAAAATATTCTTTTTGATAATGCAACTCTCAATTTAACAACAGAAAACCAAGTCATTTTCGAAAATTAACTAGGTGCGAGTAGTTTTGTGCAAAAGGACGAAGCAACCGCTCCACGAGGAGGCGAGATCGTGAACTGCGCATATGTACAAGAGGTGCCGTCGGCAAGCGCTGAGACTCTACCAAGCCTAGAGAGCGGGAATGAGAATATAGTTGAGGAGTCTCTATTGGAAAAAGAGACTGATTATTTTGATGATTTCGAGAAATTTAATGATGACCTTTTTGTAAATTCCCTAGGAGTGAATGAGACAAAAGGTATAATGGATGATATTGAAATGATTCAAAGCATAAATATGACGCCGAAAAAGTGTATGTGTGCCAGAATAAAAACGATGACGCCGATCCGACGGAGAGATTAACAAATGAAATTATAGGAAAAATCAGGTTATGGTCAACGCGGACAAGGCAGAGGCTGGCAACCACATGCAGAAAGAACGAGTCAATACGATGCAAGGTACACGTATAACGAAGGTTATCAAGAAGACGAAACATTTTTAACACAGGTAGAAAAGAAAATTGACGGTGAAAGCGAAACCATAGTGTATAATTGCGATAGGGGTAGAATCGAGTGGATTTTAGATAGTGGATGTTCAGACAACATTATAAATAATGACTTATATTTTTCTGAGAGTATAATTTTGAAAAAGCCTATTAATGTTGAAGTCGGAGATAGTAGAATTTTAAAGGGCACTAAAGTGGGTAAAATTATAACTTATTTTATGATAAACAATAAGAGAATTCAAATAACGATAAATAATGTATTCTATGTAAATTACAGTGATAAAACCGAAAAAGTGTATAAGCTTGAAAAAGCGTTGTATGGACTGCGAGAAAGCCCGAGAGCTTGGTATGAATGTTTCGACAAATATATGCAAAAATTAGAATTTAAAATAGTGTAAGCGATTATTGTTTGTACACAAAATGTGAGAATAGCGAAACAATTTACTCGATTCTACACGTTGATGATCTTTCGATTTGCGGAAAAACAATGCGAAAAATTAATGAGATTAAAACCAAATTGTCACAAAAATTTTCAATGAAAGACTTAGGCGAAGTAAAGTCTTATTTAGGAATAAATATTAATTATGATTAGAAAAATTGTAAGATGACAATGGACCAAAGTAATTACATAGAGTCAATAGCTACACAATATAATATTGAAAGTAGTAAGTATTTAAAACACCGATAGAACAAAATTTAAGTCTAGAATCCGCACAAACAGCATCAAGTGATTTAAAATATAGAAATCTCATAGGAGCAATATTATATATAAACTTTGGAACAAGTCTAGATGTTAGTTATAGTGTAAATTATTAAAGTTGATTGCAAAATAGCTACAATGAAACTCATTATAAATATGCGTTGAGAGTTCTAAAGTATTTGTATTTGACTAAAGAAACAAATAAAAAGTTAACTTATAAAAAGAATGAAAATGCTGAAGTCATGGGCAGTTTTGTTGATGCTGATTGGGCAGGAGATAAATCCGATAGGAAATCCACCTCAGGAATCTTATATATTGGAATCTCCGAAAGCAGGGCAGTGTGACAAAGTCGTCAACAGCTGCTGAGTGCGTAGCTTTATCAGAAACTGTAAGTGAAATCAAAGTTGTTAAAAATTTGCTAAAAGACTTTAGTATAAATTTAGAAAATCCAATAAAAATATACGAGAATAACTCAGGAGCACAGCAATAGCAAAGTTTGGTAATATGACGAAAAACTTGAAGCACATTGAAGTACATTATCATTTTGTAAATGAGTGCTACAAAAAGAAAGAAATTGAAATTGTAAATGTAGACTCAGAAAATAATATTGCTGATATTTTAACAAAGGTTCCGGGTAGAATTAAATTCGAAAATTTTAAAATGAATTTAAAATTTATTTAAAGTTTGAGTAGCATAAAAATAAAGGAGGTGTGTTGAGATATGAGTAATTTACATGCTACTATCCGTATACACTATAGAGAATATGTAAGCAGACATGCGTGCGCGACTATAGCAAGCAGGATAGACTAGCGCCCGGTAGCGGTAACTATAGGTGTAGAGTGAGAGCCTGAGTATAGAGTAAGAGAAGCAACTCGACCGCCGAGAGCGTAAGATGGCTATATAGAGAGCCCGAGCATATGTTAAGCGTATCCGAGGATATAAGTGTAATCTCTAACAATGAGTATTAAATAAAGTTACAACACTAACCCGAAGGGTCCACTGGAACAATGGGTGATATTATTTATTGCACCAAATTCCTCATTTATTAACAACACCTTAATAATAAAAATTAGAATGTTTCATCGACAAACTATAAGACGACGGGACGGCTAATGTGCAGCAAAATAATATTTTTGAAAATTTCTAACCTTTTTTTTTAATAAACACTAGTCAGCTGATCATATCTCACTAAAATTGATTTCACTACATTCATTAGCGTAGGGGAGGGTGGGGCGTCACGGACACCCTAACTTTCAATAATAATTACGCAATATATAAAAAGTCTGAGGCATTGAAAAAAATACAGAATGTAGAAAAGTATGTAAGGAATCAAATATGGTAGTTTTTAAATCATTTTATTGTTTAACTGCTTAACGAAAAATCAAATATGAAGATCTTGAAAACTGCTCTACGTGCCCCACCAGGGGGCAGCAGTGACATACTGATGGGGCATGAGTGTCACATGAAACGGTTGGCTATCGCGTCGCAACTTTTGTCAATCAAAATACCTATATATTTCATTTATTTAAAAAATGAAGGGTATTTAATAATTTGTTTTCGTAATTATTAGTTAATAAATTCAAATTTATTTTATATTTAATATTTCAAACCTCAAACATATTTAAATTTTCAAAATTTTTTACATTTAACAAAATTTAAATATAACAAATTTGTACACTTTGGTCTGTTAAATTAGCACTTAAAGTTGAATTTTATACGTTTGGAATAGGTACAATATTGCAATAATCTGCAGTAAAATCCATAGGCAATACGAGTGTGCCATCTTCTAAAGAAACCACAGCATTTTGAGATATTTGGTAAGGTTGATCTTGCGCTGTCACTAAATCAGGAACTGATTGAATTTGTAATTTACTGTTTATTTCTGTAAGTGCATTACGCCTTTTTCTTTGTGCATTGGAAGCAGATAGCTTGCGCTTGGCAGGCTAAATGTGCTGACTTGGATCTAAAGCAACGTTTGATATAATCTGGGGTTTCGATGCACTGCTTTTCTTGTCAGGTTTTTCTTTTTTAATATTTTTGATCTTTTAGCCAACAAATTTTCATTGTATGAGCCTTCAGTGATGATAGCTGCTTTACCACGTACTCTACCTTTCTTCTTTTGAACTGATGCAGTTTCCGTTGGCGTAGATGAGCTTGTAGGTGTAGAAGTAACTCTTAATTCTATCGAAGTACCTCCATCCTCAATCGATGAAAGTAAATCAGGTGCATTCAGAGCAGTATCATTGAAAGAATTCCCAGGCTGGTTGTCGACTCGTGTTTGATGAGGTATTTCATTGTTAATAGAAGCATCTGAATGTTTTTGTGGAACATCGGTTGAATTGGCCTGAAAGATTGGACTCTAAAAATGTAAAGTTATTTCATCAAAAATTAAATTATTTCCAAATAAAGTAGTGTAAGAAAATATCAAATATATTTACCAAAAAATCAAAGAGTGGTCTTGCCTGTAGAATATAAGATAAGGGAATCCGAACTTCCTCTTCTGCTTTCTCTTGCTCGTCATGTTTGTTAAAAGTCGAACTTTCCTTAGAATTTAATTGACTAGGCTGAGATACCTTTTGACTAGGTTGCGATACCTTTGGACTAGCTTGCATTATCAAGTATTGAATCGTACTGGAATAAGAAGCAATAGTTGCAATGGACTCTGAAAATTATATAATAAAATAAATTTATATTAAATGTATAAGATTAATTTATACCAAATCTTATCATTAACATCTTTAATAAATTTATTGCGTTTACCTGCTCTTCTTGGAGTGGATGAAACCGAAGGGTTGTCTTCTGGAGTTAAATGGATATTTTTTTAGCTGTAACAAAGTCAGATTCCTTAAAGATGTTTGGATTGAAAGGAACAATGCCACATCTCTTGAACGAGTTGACTGCAGTGTCCATTTTAGCCGCTTCAAGAAATGCTTTGCCAAATACAGAGAAAATATTTCTCATTGTCATTTGCATTCTTTGTCGTTGCAATGCTGAGACTTTTTTGCCAAAAGTAATGCTCAACGGACCCATAAACCCAACATCCAGGGGCTGCATCTTGTGCGTGCAGTGAGGAGGAAAACATAATATTTTCACACCATGTTCTTTTGCCATCTCTATAATTTCCAAATTCTTTACATGCGATGCATGCCCATCAAGAAGAAGAAGCACAGGATCTTCTGGTTTGGCGTGTGAAAATTCAATGAATTTCTTGAACCATCTTGCAAAGATCTCCGTTTGCATGTAGCCAGTCTTGTGAAACTCCGCCCATGCTCCAGGAGGTGCATCATTCAAGAACTCCTGATTGACTTTCACTCGAGGAAAGATTAGCAATAGTGGCATAAACATTCCTGCTGCTGACATGCATACTTCCGCTGTCACTGTCTCACCTCGCTCAGCTGCAGTCAAGCCTCCGACTTGTCGACGTCCTCTTCGGGCAATTACCTTGGGTGATGACTTTGGCACTACGGATACACTTGTTTCATCCACATTGAAGATTTTTTCAGGAGCAAAGTTCTGTTCATCTAATAGTTTTTTTAATAGCGTGTAAAATTCTTTTACTGCTTCTTGATTAAAGCCATGAGCCCTGGCGGCTGACGTATGCTCAGCTTTTCTAAAAGATAAGTCATGGCGTTTTAGAAAGTTATGCACCCAGTCCTTGCCAGCAAGCCCTACAAAAATATTAACAAGGATAGAAAATATATTCATAGATAAAGTTTTTAAAAATTATAGTTTATAAGTTAAGATTAATACCTTCTGTACGGTTAAAGTTATGAGGAATTCTTAATTTTTCAGCAAAATCAAACGCCAGTTTTCTGACATCATATGATGTTAATCCCATCATGCACTTCTCCATATTTTCAATTTCATTTTTTAAAGCAATCTCTTGCTCATCGTCAAAAACACGCTTGAAACCTACAACTAAAATAAGCATTTTCCTGCCTTACTCATAATCTTCATGACGTTATGATAGTACCTAATAATAATTATAAATTACCTTTGATTGGATGATCATGGTTTCGTAGTTTACACTTTTTTAAAAGAGTAGTTCTTGGTACTCCGAAATCACTGGCAACACTCTTGCAACTTCTACCCTTTAGCACTTTTTGGACGGCTAATTCCATCTACCCCTCGTTCCAACTTAACCTATTGGACTTTTTTTTGTAAACCCTTACCATTTTTTTGCTTAAAATTAATTACAACTATCTTAAAACTAATTAAGATGCGGAGCACCAAATCAACCCATCGCAGCTAAGAACTCCGAATTGTAGGTTAAGTTTGATCAGCTGATTCGCGCGGCCGCCGTTCAGCGCCGTCGTCGTGTGACACTCGTGCCCCACCAGGGGTGTCACACGTGCCCCACTTTAATGTCATTTTGTTATCAATGTTATATTATTTAAAAAACATTTTATCCAAAAACAGAACACGTACCTCAAAAGTGCACTATTTGAAGTACTTTGCGACGCTGTGCCTCCCAACATAGGTGCGCAACACCTAGAGCCTCGCATGCACTAGGATTTTTCTAAACGTAGGATTTGACCGCGATCATCACGTTTGGGAGAACGCTAGGGAGAGGGGAAAATGATCACACACAATGGTTAAGTTTTATTGCACATGTATTTCGCCCAGCCCTTCCCTACAACACGGTGGCTGTAGTGCCTCCCGCGCACAGTTTAGCCACGCAGGGCTTACACTGGGACGCTCAAACACGAGCCACGCTCGTGCAGCAGACGGCGGGCCACAGGCCCAGGTCCAGTCCGCTGACGGCTCTCTCTCTCTCTCTCTCTCTCTCTCCCTCACTTTCTCTCTCTCTCTCTCTCTCTCTCTCTCTCTCTCTCGCGTCTGCACGTTAGCCCCCAAGCCGTAGCCTGTAGCGTCACGTGGTACGCGCTCGCGGCCTCGCTCGCACACGTACGTGCTCGACTCGGCTCTCGCCGATCGCCGCGCGGCCAGTGTGATCTCTCTATCTCTCTCGCGCGCGCGCGGGCTATGCCTCCCGCTTGTGGCAAGCCCGACCTGCTGCAGCCGCGCAGCTATAGGGTTTTCTCTCGCGCTGTCTCTATCTCACGCACACGCGTCTCCTCGCACTGCTCTCTCTCTCTCTCTCTCTCTCTCTCTCTCTCTCTCTCTCTCTCTCTCTCTCTCTCTAATACTTTCTTACTCGCTCTCTCCCTGGTGGACGTCCGTCGGTGCTCCCGCCGGCGCCTCCCTGACTCTCGTGGACCTGGTGACGGCTAGCTTCCTCGGCTCTCCCACGCCAAGGCTGCTGGTTGCTCTGGTCCTCCGGACGATGATGGCGGACTGGCTAGCTTCCTCGGCTCTCCCACGCCAAGGCTGCTGGTTGCTCTGGTCCTCCGGACGATGATGGCGGACTGGCTAGCTTCCTTCCTCTCGTGCGGATCGTTGCTGGCTCGTCCGGGCGTCGGCACTTGCTCGTGCCAACGCGCTGCACCTATGACTCTCTCACACTCTCGCACAACCTCGGGAGACTCTCCCAATTCTCCTCGTAACAGAGGAGGCCACGTATCTCTCTCGCACGTCGTCGTACTCCGTCGACAGTCGTGAGAGAACTCCCCGAGTTCCCGCTGATTGGCTCGCGACATGCGGAGGACCAATCAGCGCGCGCGCCGTCGAGGCTCACTCTCGCGCCAACGATGCTCACTCTCACGCTAACGTGGACGGTTAGCCGGCCCATTCCTCGAACTCGAGGTCAGGCTGGCACCGACAACAACAATCCAACTCGTTTGTTTCTTCCGCGCACTCAGAGCTTGGCCGCATCGAACGAGATTCCTCGTATCGACGCGGCTGCGACGTTTGCAACGTCGCAACTTAATTGATAAAGTTTCAGTATTGTAAGTGTTATATAGGCGTTTTGAGAAATGATTGAAAAATGGATCCAACCTTTTTTCTCAACTCCGATTTTTTATCTTATGCCATCAACTTATACTGCATTTTTTGTGCAATGACTTACTGAGGGTAAATTGTGGGTGTATTATTAAAGAATTTTCATGAGCGTTTGTTTAAATAACATCGTTAATTTTTAGAATATTGGCATGACAAACCAACCCGCCTGACACGGCATGCTCCGCCCTCCCCTATATTTATGCCTGGTAGAAATGCTTATCAACGGTAAACTGTTGTCTAAAGTGACGGTTTTAGCAGGTTTGTTGGCCAACCGTAATCAATCGTTGGATTATTTTCTGCCAGGGTGGAGACCAAACTTATAATTGCCAACATTTTACCTTGTAAAAGGTATTTTCATGACACGTGCACGAAAAAGGCCACTTTCCATGAATGTTAAATGAAGGGGGCACACCACCTTTGAAATTAAAATCAAATTTTTTCATTAAAAATTTATAAATACTTATATAAATGAACCAAATTTTTATTACTATTCTTAGATATAATTACCTTTATTTTGATGGTTTTAGACCTTCTATATACCTCTATAATACCTACGTATAGTAGGGAGTCCATAATTCACTTACCGTAAGATTCCAAAGGAACGAATGGCCCAAATGAGCTCAAACTCTAGGATATTGTTTAAAAGTACATTAGTTATGGTATGAATGAGGGGATTTGGTTTAAATTTCATAGAAAAAAAGTTACATGATAGTTATGTTAAAATTAATCAAAAATTGATAAAAAAATCAGTAATATGTTTATAAAACTTTTTCGTGCTTGCGTCGAGTCTTGGCAGTCGTTCGGCGCCTAAATATTAGACACATTAATTTGGTTGACAGGTACACTAGCGGTAGCGCGAAGGTTATTTGATAAACGCGCGATCATGCACAACCACACACAACACTGTCCTCTCAAACAAACACTGATGCACGTTTGTAAACGATGCAAGAAAAACTAGATAAAGACAACTAGACAACTTCTAGTTTAAAAAATCTAGTCCTTTTTCCTCAGAATCTTTGTGTAGATAGATGCTTACTCTGTGCGTTCGGCTCTCTGCAACTGCGATTTGTTTCGTAAAAGACAGCGACGCTTAACAGACACCTTCCTCACTCTTTTACTATTAGAGTTGCACATGATTAATATGTTCTAGAGATATTTGCGGCGTAGTATATTATATTGCACTGATTGCTGAAAGGTAACCTTAATATAACCTATATTATCATGATATATCTTGTATTGTTGTGCTTAAAAAGATGAGAATCACACATGACCTAAATTTTAAGAAATCATCGGAAATTAATTTTTAATTATAATTATTTTGCGAAAGAAAAATTTTTTAACCAAATATTATGATCAGTAGAAAGTTCTTATTAAAATCTTTAAGATACATCACCCAAACATAAGCATCTGACAAGAAATCATTGAAGACAATGAAACGCATTTAGGTTATTTAGTAAATTCAAAGTATAATAGGGTCGCGCTGCTCTCCGACCGTACAGTGTATAAAAACTTACACCTGCCATCCAGGCGCTACCGCGCCCCTTGATTTATCTGAATATTTATTTATTTATTAATACCAGAAGAAATTTACATACTCGGGTCTCTCCTGTTTGCGCGGGAGCACGTGCAATCAGTTCTGACATTTCCTCTCGAGTAGTTTGTTGACATTGCGCCTTTTGTACTTGCGATTGCAAAAGCCTTTGTAAATTGCGTGCGAATGAAGTCGTCATCATCGTCCTTTTCAGGACGATCGACACTCTTTATTATATTACCGTGCGTTGCGTAGTGTGTGTGCATTTCGCGTGCGGTGTGCTGTTCGTGTGAGTTCTTCGAGTGTTGGGACTCGGACAAGTGCGAGCTTCCTCGCCGTGTCGATCTCCACCCGACAATTGCTACCTACGCGGCAGGGCTGAAAAGGTCTGCCCGTGGTCCAGGATTGGTTCCCTCGAGACGTCGAGGCGTCCTGCGACCGTGGAAGGTGCATCCCACCAACGTGCGGCCAGGGCTTTACGTCGCGCCGTCCACGTCTCGTTCTGCGAATAAGGTAGGAGAGCTCTCCAGCGTGCGAAAGGTACATCGCGGCGATAGTATTAAGTTACTTGTGTATCTTTCTTTTTGGTGCCTATAGTAAAGTCTCTTTTTTTTTGTATAAGCGTACATTGTAATTGCCTTTGTAACGGACGGAGAGGAGACGAGTCGGAAAGCGAAAAAGAGTAGACGCGGGCTTGAACCGCGGACCCCGAGATTAACAAGCGGGAGCTCTAACCACTGAGCTAACGTCTACGATTCAAGCGCATGCTATGCATCGTAGTACGGCTCTGCGAACTCTTATCGCTGACTCGTCTCGCAGCTCGCGTTGCAGACGTGTGCGTCTGTAACACGTTTCTCTCTCTCTTTTTGTTTAGTCTATCCTAGAGTCACTTTTCTTTGTATAATTTCCTTATTTCTAAAATAAAGCTATAGGCTTGTCCTGGCTTTTCTCACTACTCCGTGAGAGTTTTAACGCCGAGGCAAGTCGTCTTTTTTCTCTCTCGCGAAATTCATTGTGTTTTGCATTGATTTATTCACCCAACTTTCCCTCACTTATTCCACCATTTTGATTTAAGATATATATATATATATATATATATATATATATATATATATATATATATATATATATATATATATATATATATATATATATATATATAATATGAACTCATTAGCTTTTGTTCATGGTGCCCAGGGTGAGGAGTGAGTGATTGTTTGGGTTTTTAAAATCAATAATTTCAAAGCGAACTTGTAAGCGAGCGAGTCGCTGCCGGCGTCGGTCGGCAGTTCGCGGAAGTGGCCATTGTCGGCGAGCGGGCTACGGCCTCGTGCGTTATTTTCGTGTTTTAGCTTCGCGCCGTAGACTTGCGGTGTAAACACAGCGATTCTGGGAATCGAGTCGTGACTAGCACACTCATACAGCGCATTCTCAATTATTATTTCGAACTTCACTCTCATTGCTGCATTTGATAATTCCTCTCGAGTTCGTTTGTCGATTATATTTCGGTGTTTTCTTTTCTCGTTCGAAATTTGATTTTGTCCTCTCGTTTGCGTATTTCAAGGCCAGTCTACCATGGCTCCACCGCTGAGGAAGTTGGTAGCTTCGCAGCCAAGACGCTTGACGGAAATCAGGGGCTTGCGTAGTCGTTTACTCGCTAAGCCCCCTGCGTCTCTCAACAAAAACATCCTCCAGGCTCGAGTCGACGCTTTGAAGGAGGCCTGGGATGAGGCTCGGAGGACTCACTCTGAGATCGTCTCCAGAGATGAAGCTGAGGCGGATACGTACGTCACCGAAGATAACTTCGGAGATCTCCAGGGGGCTTATGAGGAGGCTCTCGATTAATTTTTGACGTTGCTGTCGCAGTTTGAGGTCGCTGATTAGTCAACAACTTCATGTCGGATTGCTGAATTCTACTGCGTCAGATGCTGGGTTCACGAAACTTCCCAAAATTAACCTTCCTTCGTTTGCAGGCAACTACGAGGATTGGGGGAGTTTTAGGGATAATTTTAGGAACATGGTGCATGATTTGCCTCGGATTTCTGATGCTACTCGGTTACAGTACTTGAAAATGTGCTTGACCGGTAGCGCGGCTGATTTAGTGAAGGAAATTCTAACTACTAACGCTAACTATGCAAGCACATGAAGGCGTTGGAGCTTCGTTACCATAATCCGAGGCTCATCATCACTAGGTACTTGACGGCCTTTATGGCTCTTCCTCATCTTAAGAAGGAATCAGGTGATGAGTTACGCTTTTTCATTTATGAGGCTACGCGTATCGTTCGTGCTCTGGAGAATTTGAAGATGCCGATAGACCAGTGGGATGTATGGTTCGTTCTTCTCTTGTCTGAGCGCTTCGATCCGGAGTCTCGTAGTCGATGGGAGTCCTTGCTTAGCGAGAAGAAGCGGGAGAAGATCGAGTCAAGGGCAGGCGTAGGGCAGGAGGCTACTGAGTCGTCGTACACTCCGGCGACATTCCACGAGTTTATAGAATTCCTTGAAACTCGAGTTAAGAAAGCCCTTTATTTATAAAAAAAGCTGTTGCTTCATTATGATTAAATATAATAAACTTGACTTTGGTTGATTGATCTTAGTTCTTTTTTATCTGTTATTTCGTTGTGGAATATATCAAACTCGCCTAACATTTTACTATTTTAAAAGTTAATTTTTTTTAGAGATTTTGACTTATTGATATCTGTCATTTAGATAGCTGGAAAGGAGATTCAACGCTTGACACCTGATTCCAATACGATATAGTTTGGCCAGTAGTATACTGTGGTCAACAGCATCAAAAGCCTTCACCAGGTCATGAAAGGTTATTATCGTAGGCTTACTTTTATCAATATTATTATATAATACATTGGTTAAGTAGTTCAGAGCACCCTTTATGAACCCAAATTGTTGCTTAGAAATTATATTGCTCTTTTCTACAAAATCATTAATTCTATTATACATAATTCGCTCAAGAATTTTTGCAACATTGGATATGAGAGAGATAGGTCGATAATTCGTGATCTTATGTTTCTCGCCTGATTTATAAATCGGTACTCTTTAGAGCATCAGGCCATACCGCTTTTTCTATACACTTATTGAAAATATGGGTCAGAGGACCTGCTATATGATTCCATAGCAGTTTTAAATTCTTGGCATTTATCTTATTATCTCGCACATTTTTCAGTTTTAGCGTATTGATTATACTTGGGTAAGGGTAAAAATTTTGAAAAATAAAAATTAGAAAGGGTAAAGATAAGAAATTCAAAATTTATAAACTGAGATTTTGAAATTAATAAATTTATAAAACAAAAATGTTGAATTGAAATATTGCGAAAGGCGATATTTGTAGTTAAAACAATGCAGAAGCGATATTTTTAGGAATTTCCAAATTTAGGTTTTCAAAGTTATACCTTCTCAATATTCTGGGACCTATAATTTTACATTTAGTTATAATTAAATTCGTAATTTTTGCCTTTCAAATCTTTAGTTTTCAAAATTTCTACCCTCACTCATATATACTTATTATTTCTGCCATGCTGGTTGGCTTTAAGTTGTGACGTGACACGAGTCTTGCACATGTAAATACGTGTGAAGGCGGTCCCAATAGACGTGGCATGCGCAGCGAGCGCGCGCGCGCAACGAACGAAAGGCGAATCCGCACGACGCGGATTGAGCGCGCGCGCAATATTCGCAGGGCGAGTCCGCACGAGCACGGAGCGCGGCAGCTGGCGAGCGACTCAGCGACGACGCGCCAGGCGGCGCGAGCGGCGCACGCGGTGCACCGTGAACACAACTATACACATCCGCGCCGCGCGCCTTTATAAGGCGGATCGCGCGGCGCAACGGGCAGTTCTACTCGAGCTCCACTCCGGGTAGTATCGTGCGCACACGTTATTACAAGGAACAAGGAACAGCGAAAGATAGACCTACGCCGACGAACCGAAACCCGAAACTCCGAATTGCCATCGTGAGCACACGAGGCAACCCGGAACACCCGAGCGACATCGAGCCTCGTCTACGTGAGCACACCCGGTGCCACCGTAAAATCCTAAACTACATTCCGACACATTGCTGCCACCCTCTGCCACTGCCACAGGGTTAAGGGAGTAACAATAGTTCCGCCGGCGATTCGCCCGGTCGTGCGCTCACGTCCTGGTGAAACAAAGGTAAATTCCTGACCAACAAAGCCAGCCTTACGCCGGCCTTAAATCGACATAGGATTCATGTCAGGGAGCCTTACAGGTTTCACGATATTTGCACTTAGTTTTCTCCCGATTTCGCAAAAGAAAATATTCATGTTTTGTGCTATTTCGATTGTTTGCTGTAATTCTCCTATCATTAACTTTAGATTTTATAACTTTCCCGATTTTTGTATTTATTATTTCCCATAGATTTTTGGGGTTATTAAAATTATTTTGCACTAGGTTTAATTAATTTTTTACTTTGGCATTGGTAATTACCTTATCCAAGATTTTAGCATAGGCTTTATACTGTATTTTCAGCTGTTGATTCTGCACATCTAGTTGCTATAAATTATACAAACATTCTTTGGTTTTACATGATCTTATTATTGCGTTTTTAATCCAGTTTTTTCTTCCATTTTGATCTCATTTAGCAATTTTTCTACAGCCAAATTTGGATCAGGTATCGACCTAATTTCATCCCAGTTTCTAGCATTAGCATTATTTATTAGTTTTTTGTAGTTTAAGAAAACATACGGTTCTTTAGTTACTGTCTTCAGCATATTTACTGCAATTATAATCGGGTAATGATAAATTATGCTTAAGCTTGTATGTGGCTGTGTTAATGTTATGAAATTTAATGAAAATTGTAAAATGCTCACTTTCTTTCGCATTTTGATACATTAAAAAAAAAAGAAAGGCTAGTTATTGTAAAGTAAATCAATCGATACCGTTCCCACTAGAATGCAGCGTATAATAAGATATAGCAAACTCAAAATATGTGGGTCACAAAACGCTCTCAATAGCACAAAGTATAACACTATACTTGGCATCGGGATACTATCACATTATCATTAAACAGAAAATACGAAATCGATAGTATTTGACACATCCAATAATTGAATAAATAGATAAGAATAAGAAACGACAACGTAAGGTGAAGTAAAAATATAAACATAATTAAATTCGAATGTTGACAAGTAAAATCAGTTAAAAAAATCGATAATAATACTAGACTCACGTAAGACAATAATGATAAAATTGAAAAAATATATAATAATGTAGAGACACGCCGATACTCACGTACACATTGCGATTCTACAGCAGAGGCACAAGACAAAGCGAAGCACACCGATATGCACGCACACATGACGACTTTACGGCAAGAGACCAAGCGAAGCACACCGATACGCACACATTACGACTCTACGGCAGAAGACCAAGCCGAACACACCGATACTAAAACCGAGCCACAAAAAGTGTAACGAACACAGCACAGCACAAGTAGAGAGAAAAATAAGAAGCCTACTGCACATCAGGGACCGCGCATACCAAAAAGCGATGCACGTGCAATGAAGGAGAAACCCACAGAGCGCACAGCGCTATAGGCAAATGACACATAATTTACGCGCTCTGGAAGCTCGAGAAGCCGCCAAAGAGAACACCGCGCAAGCAGGCTCAAAATGCATAGAGGAGCTTCTATAAACCTGCAGATAGGAACAGTTTATCAGAGGCGAGTTTGACAGGAGAAGATCACAAGGGGACTCGATGTACTAGAGGAGAGGATTTTTACTCTGGTTTTCTGATCGGCCCTCCCTGCAACGTCACATACATTAGAGGCTTCAAATAAAGAAAGAAGCTGCATCTAGGCCTTCTAATTGGCCAAACACTCACCCCGCCAAAGAGACGAAAAATTGGAGATCACCTCTGCTACGAGGGCATAAGAGAGCCCAGCAACAGGTCCGCACGTTCTTAGTCTGCTTCAAAAATCGTCGACACGTGCAAGCTCTGCCCGAATTCGGTCCGGTATAGCATCTCGGGACTTTTTGGGGAATTTTTCGACGGTGCAGGGACTTAGAATATTTCTGATCGTTTAAAACTTAGAAAGTTTTTAATCGTGACAACACTTACAATATTTTCAACACTATTGGAATTAGTACACTGACGTTGTCGTTCGTCGTTCTTGATACAAATTAAAATTACTTACGATACAGGCGTTAGTTGCGAGCGAACGTTAAACCAAATCTTGTGTCATTTGAATAAATTTGATTGAAAGTTAAATCGCAAGTACACATTTAAATCCTAAAACTACTGATTCCTGACGTGCCCATCCCTACTCGAATTCGCACCCCCACCCATTCGCTTTGAAAGCTGAGTCGACACCACCGAGAGGACGGGCTGCTAGCGGAGCAGATCGGCAGCAGTAAATAAAAAAAGGTAGGTGACACATTCTTAAACAGGCTGCACGCCTCAATTGCGCACTATTTCTCTCTTTCTCTTTTCGTTGCATAAAAAGTCAATCGCAGCTCCCAAAAGCATAACATAATATTAGCCCGCGATATAGCCGTAACGATAAGAGTGATATCCTACTTAACCGGCTACTAAGGGAGGATTAAATTGAATTATGGTCCGTGGGTCTTCACCAGTCTCAACTACAACATCTGACTCCTTCTTTAATGACATCAGGAGAAGACATGGACACGACGCACACCAACAACTAAAGAGATGGGCAACACTGCAACGAGATCTTACAAGAGCCAGATCACAACGACAGTTTCTACTGCCCTACAAAACCAACGACACACTGCCTGCACACATCATGAACATCCCAAGTAACGTAAATTATTTCACCTTTCACAGTGACTCGAAAAAGAAAAAATTCAACAAACTCATTTAAAACTTACAAATCAAAATCTTAAATACAGAAATAGAAAACATTGATAAAAATTACCGATATACAGGACACAAAAAATATCCGAAATCGTGAGAAATTAAACAACAAACACAACATAACATTCAACAACACAACCATAGCTATTGTTACCGACTCGAACTGTGAAAAATGGTTTAAAAATCTCACAGACACCGACATTCCTAATAACGTCAAATTCATAACATCGTTAGGAAAAAAATTTAACCCGAAAAGTGAACTTAAAGATACAGAAACCATCGAATGAATAAAAAATTTAGAAAACTTCATCAGCTTTAAAGATATTCCTGTTGACACTGCAGAAAATCTACGAAACACACTAATAAATAAAATCACACAACACACTTACAAAACCAAACATACTAAAATAGAAGATAACATTTTTGAAAATAAACTAATAGAAATAAACTTTATCAAGAACAACAGGAACATTATGTTTACTTTAGCTGACAAAGGCAACGTAACCGTAGCGATTAAAAAAACAGACTACATCAAGAAAATGGAAAAACTATTGTCCGATAGAGAAACGTATACTGAAATACCAAAAAATCCACTTAAAAAACTTCAAACAAGGTTTAAAAAATGTATGAACACGTGGAATAATAATGGGTTTTTTGGCAAAAAATACAGCAAGTTCAAATTTACACAAACAGACACTACGATTCTAAAATGTTACGGCCTACCGTAGATACACAAGAAAGATATCTCAATGAGACTAATTATATCAACAATAGGTTCACCGACTTACTCATTATCAAAAAACCTTGTTAGCATCATACAAAATAGCATCAAAAAACCAAAATCACACATAGAAAAATAGCTACTAATTCATAGATAAAATAAAAAATATAATTGTTCCACAAAAACTTTTTCCGATATGTCGATGGCATTATCACATGTATCCCGAATGAAAAAATTGACGAATTTCTCAAAACATTCAACTCATACAACGATAGACTACAATTCACTTACGAAATAGAGAATAATAATTCCATGAGCTTCCTAGACGTTCTAATAATAAAAGACGAGAACAAATTGATAACAGACTGCTACACTAAACTAACATTCTCAGGCAGAATTCTAAACTATTAATCTCAACATCCAAACACACAAAAAATTGCCATGGTGTTCAATCTCGTCGACAAAGCAATAAAACTAGCAAATAAGAAATTTCACAATAAAAACATCGATATCGTCAAGAAACTACTGTTTGATAATTGATATCCAAAAGTATTTATAGGAAAATACATAAGGAAAAGATTGTCCACAATAAAATCAAAGGAACAACCACAACAACAAACAAACAGTAATAAAAACATACGTAAATGGTTTCTACGAGCATATCAGTCATAGTTTTAAAAAGAAACAACATTGATACTGTTCCAAAAATTAACAGTGAAATGTGCAAGATCATTATGAACGGCAAAGACAAAAAAGATTAAAATTCCGAGAACAATGTTGTTTATAAATTAAAATGCAATGACTGCTCTGCTACATACGTGGGGCAACGAAAAGGAATGTTTGTATACGCGCTGAAGAACACAGAAAATAAAAAAATAATGTAATTTTCGAAAATCAAACGCACCATAATCACACATTTAATTTTAATAATTTTGACATAAAAGATAAAGAGCCTAATCCAAATAAAAGATTGATTTCCGAAATGATACATATACACCTACAAAGTAATAGCATTAATAAGAAGGAAGACACACAACTACTCAGCGACGTATATACACACCTAATACGCCGATTAAAATGTAAACAAAACAAAAGCGATTGACGTCAGAATTGCCTGCACATTATATGAGCTCGTGAAAATCAAAAAGCGAACGAATTCGGGACTGAACAGCTAAGAGTGCAACACCTCTATCTCCTCTCCCCCTGCCGTCCGGCGGGGACGAGACATATTCCGCAATATCCGAATGTAAATACCGGCGATCGACCACTAATTCTGTAAGTGTATTCTTAACTACTCGCTATTGTTTTTAATACCATGATTTCATGTACATAATATTAATATGAAACTAGCAAAAAACGCTCGCATTGCTCGCAATTAACAAATTAATTAATTGTGATGATATTTAAGGGGATGTCGTCCCAAAAAACACTGTTTTTCTATTACATACAACTTTTTGAATAAAGTTTGCTAATGAAAAGCCGAGTCTGTAGCGCCATAGTGTTAAAGTAGTTCACTTGGCCCAGTGGTGCTCAATTCGAGGTTGAATTAGAAAATTAATTTTTTTTAATATTATGCATTGTTATCAAGTGTAAAAACTCTAGACTTTTTAGTTTTGTATATCAAAATATTGATAGAAAGTGTTTAGACCATCAAATATCCTCAAAACTTAGAAAAGTGAGAAACACTGCGAACATATATAGATATACTAATAGCATAAAATTGAAACTTCCGATTGCTGTAACTTTTCAAAAAGCACCGCTTGACTATCGAATTTTTATTTCCTTGATTTGTATTATGATTTTACATCATGACCTAGTTTTTGAAAAAGATGTAAGATTTATTTTATTCGTAATTAAACAAAATGTACACTAAATTTAGGCTTAGCCTATGCTTCCCATGTTAAAATACACAACTTCAAGACCCGATATCTTAAAAAATCATACCGCTTGGGGGGTAAAAAATTTTACCATGTTATAGAGGGCACTTAATAGGATGTATTTACAAAATTGCAACTAACATTTTTTTAGTTTCTGTCAAACTTGCGATTAAGTTAAAAAAATAAGAAAATGGCGGCGATTTACGGATCAAAAACACTAAATCAAAAAATTATAAAAATTTATCAAAAAAGTCACAATTAAGGGGTCTAGCCTGGGTTAAAACATGCAAAAAAACAACAAAATATTCGTCTGATAAAATTTTTTTCTTTTCAAGTAAATTAAAAAGAAAATATATCTACTGGAAATATTCACAATATACACTATTTCGACAAAAAATGTCATATATATACTATACAAAATCACTGACCAAAATTCATGACATTTTACTATATGAGTAAGTGTTTTTAGTTACTTGACACAGCTTTGTAAAAGATCTGGATCGTCTATTATACTCTACCAGGGCTCAAAATGTACCTCAAACATGCCCTCTCAAATCTAAAGAAAGACATTTCTATAAAATATTAATTGAATATTATTATCCATACGTTGTATACGTAGCTAATAAATTTAATTAATATTTTTTACACTGTACTTGTTGCTAACAACAATAAATTAATATTTTTCAAAAATGTCTTTCATTAGATCTGAGGGGGCATGTTTGAAGTACATTTTAAGCCCGGGTAGATCTGCACAACTATTTAATCGCAGTATCCCTTTCATATTGACCAAATTTAAAATAATCTTTATTTATCCATGTATATATATATATATATATATATGTACATATATATATATCAAAAATATAAAAAAATTAATTAATTGCGTCTATTTTTTTAAATTGTTTTAACAAATGTTTTTTAGTAGGAATGTATATTTTTATCATATGTACCTGTCTATACCATTAAATAGTTTTTTATTTATAAAATACATCAAGTTTTGTCGAATAAATACAAAAAAGAATCCGGACGGAACGCCAACGTTTTTCCAGAGTCGATGGTGACAACTGATCTCATGCTCTTTAAAGAGACATAGAGCTATTCGTATCTAAACTCTAAACATTTCTGAAGAAGACCTCCGTTCAGTAGAATTTGGAGCTGATGATCAGAGAAACGAGATTTTCCTTTTCTTTTCCTCTTTAGCGATGTTGAGCACTGATGTTATGTCCTCATGATGAAACAGCTATGAGGATGTTCGTCGGCAGCAATCGTTTAGTGGTTGAGATGAGGTGCTGCTATCTCCAGCTTGCGAAAAAATCCTGTAGGCTCATAAAACACACGAAAAGTCGTGGTTTTTAGCGCTAGCGTGCGAGCCAGATAGAGGATCCTTGCCGCTGTGAAAAATCACTTAATCGAGTAAGAGAACACATTAAAACGATGCGAACAAGCAAAGTGACTTGTTAATGCTGCTAAACTTACAAAAAAGAATCCGGACGGATGGACGGACATTTTTTAAGTTCTTTCACTGCTAAAAACTAATTAAAATTTGATACATTTGACTTTTTTCGGTGACCTAAATGATTTACGTTCAAAGAACATTTCTACCGCAAAATAGATTTAATTTGTTTGTTTTTACGAGTTTTAGAGGGTTTTTACAAAATTGACAAAATATAATTTTTTTTTTAATTTTCTTCACAGCTTCCAATCTACCCGGACCAAATTTTAAAAATATTTTTTGGTAGAAATGTATATTTTTATCATATGTACCTGTCTATACCAATAAATAGTTTTTTATTTATAAAATACATCGTTTTGTCGAATAAATACAAAAAAAATTCGGACGGACGGACATTTTTTAATTTTTTAAGATCTTTCACTGCTAAAAACTAATTGAAATTGGATTTTTTTCCGGTAACTTGAATGATTTTAGTTCAAAGAACATTTCTACCGCAAAATAGATTTAATTTGTTTGTTTTTACGAGTTTTAGAGGGTTTTTACAAAATTGACAAAATATAAAATTTTAATATAGTGTAGATAAACAGTTTCCTGATGAGGGTGGCATTGTCCACCGATAAGTCGAAGGAAGAATAAAGAAAAACCCTGGTTTTTTCTCTCCTTCCTTACGTACGAATTGCCTCGGAAAGACCAATAGATCCAAGATCATTCTATTTTGAATAACCGCCGAGGGATCGAGTCAAAGTAGAAGAATTACTACTCTCTCTCTCTACAAATGATTATAACAAATTGTTGTCGATACATGATCCTTTAGCTCTACTGATAGCTAGCTTTGTAATACCAACAAAACCCGAAATAAATCCCTAATCAAGAAAATTACATAGAAAATATTGACTATAGTGATCACCATCTAGCAGGTCAATATTAAAATCACCCATGACTAAGTGATTCTTTACATTTTTCTTATAAATTAAGTACTTATTAAGATCTAGTATAAATTCTGTTTTCGCTATTCCATGTGACCTATACATGGCTGATATTTCAAAACCGCTTTTATCATTTAAGGTTGTCGTAGCATTTATTACAATTCTCCCTGCTTCAACAACTTTGGTATTTTGGACTAGATTGCTATTAACAAAAACAAAGACTCCATCATTTCTGTTTATCCTATTTTTGTTATAATAAGTTTTATAATCATAATCTGAACCATTCAGTTGATATAAATTATAATTAACTTGCTCAAAAGCTTTTGAACTATCACAATCGCTGGTTTGATAGTTAAATTTTCTATTAAGATTTTTAGTTTATTGATATTGCATTCATACTTCAAATGTTTACATGCATGATTAACTCTTTCTTATTGTTTATAGCCGTGTTAAAATTTTCAATATTACCGCATGTCCTTTCTTTTTCCATCGATTCATTTTGAAACCTATCCAAATAATCAAAAATATCCATTTTTACTTATTGCTTCATTCTTATTTTTATCACTCTTTGCGGTGTGCACCAGGTTTGCGGATTCAAAACCCCTAACCAATTAAGAAGCATGATTTCAAAAACGTTTCACAAGAATCAACTACCACCGAGTGTACATACTATTATATTACATTTGTAACTCATTACACATTATGTTATTAATATGCACAGAAAAATAATCAAACTCGCGCAACCTTTTAATTTTTTGTGTATAACATTACAATATTATTTTCTTTAAATTTTCCTTGAAGCTATGAACATTTATACCTAACATCAACCAAGCGACGTAGGAGTAAGGTGACCCTGCTAGTATATATATATATATATATATATATATATATATATATATATATATATATCCGCCTATGAAATAATTAGCTACCGAAATACTTATTTTTATAACCAAGTATTTATACGATGGGCTTACAAACTCTCAGTTCTCTTGTCTCGTCCGGTTTTGCGAACATTCGGTTTCAATGGAATTCTGCTAATGGGGCATATTAATTATATCGTGACGTGTATTATCAATGTCAAAAGTGCGTTAGAGACATATTATGTATAGTATGCTTAAGTAATTTCTGTTGAAACCTCTTGCTACTTTTTGTATGGCAGTTATAACCACTATCTCATCGTCTTAGACTAATTGTGTGACGTGGCCAATCTGGGGTGAGAACTCGCGCCTCAACCCCGTCCCGAAGCCTCGACACTATTATTTTTCTGTAGATCAGAAATCACAACTCTCTAAATTCTCTTACCCTCTTTATTAACTCCGATTCGGCTGACACTCTCGGCCGTCAGCTTCGCGGGCGACTCGTCTTGTACGCTCTCACACACACACACTCATGAGTGCTCTCGCACTATCACGAGGCTTGTTGCCTCCGTACACTTCACGTCGTCGTCGCTCGCTTGCGCTCGCGTCGCGCACATTCTAGCGCTCACTTACACTCTCTCTCTCTCTCTCTCTCTCTCTCGCACACTTCGCCCTCACGGCCTGTTCGTCTGCCCGCCGATAAGGCAGGCCCCCGCTGCTTCCGCGGCGCCCCTCCGACCCCGCTGCGACTCTCCCTTCTCTCGACCCAATGCTCGCGCGCGATTCCTCGAACCGCACCCGCGCGGCTCTTTGTCTGGACGGATTCGGCCGCGCTGTCGTGACGCTTACGATTTAGGCTCCCGATTTCCTCTCACACAAAACGCAGATAGCTTTCTTTCTCTCTCACTCTTTCTCTCTCACTCACGCACTCACTTCGCGGCACGCAATACCAACGGCAGGCCTCAGCCTGAGTAAGCTGGACTTACAGGTTGCTCGCAATACGCTGGCCTCCCGCTGTCTTCCGGCTCCGTCTGAATGCTGATATCCCGTCTTCTTCCTCGCCCTCATCTTCTTCCTCGCCTCGTCTTCTTCCTCCGCACCTCCCTGTCCTGGACTGGCCCTGCGTCGCTGGACGTCTCCTCACGATTCTCGTCACCTTGGCCGGTCTGGATTGGAAGCAACGTCTTCTTCTCGCCTCGTCTCGCTTGACTCTCCCCCAACTCTCTCACACTGGCTCTCTTTTGACTCCTTGCACACACGAACGCGCTATCCCGACACTCACGATCTCGATCCCCTCGAATTCGCGATACCACCGAAAAGCTCGTGCGACTGTCGCTCAATACGTGCGTCTTGGGCAACAGTCAAACAAGAAGTGCCGCGCCGCACCGACCGCTTCGGCGATGCGCGCTCTCTCCGCTCCGGCCCGGCCAATCAGCGCGCGCGAATCGGCCAGTCCCCACGACCGCGCTGAACTCGCGCCCCGTCTAGCCTGAAATCGGGCTAGTGGCCGTCGATACGGCCCCTTCCTCAAACGGCTCGACTCCCCGGTCACGCTCTCCCCTACATTGCTCGACACACGTACCCGCACACTCTCGCTACATATTTCCGCGAATTCTCCGGACGCAGCCGGAGTTACAAGTGTTCCGCGAACTCTCTCACACTTCTTCTCAAAATCCGCTGCTTCCCTGAAGCCTTGTCGTCGCTTCTTGTCCACCGGCTTCCTAGATTCCTCGCACCAACACTCGCACGAGAAAAACAAGAAAACACACACATTAGCTCAAATCGCGCACTCGACACAGAGCCCGCCGAAGGACACGACGCACGACGAGTCGCCTCGTCGCAATTGGTATACATCTATGATGATCTGGCTATGTATATCGTTGTCTGCAGTATCACTGTTGTTTTGTTATTGGCGATTGTTCGTTGTGGTCGTTGATGTAAGCGTTTTTTGGCTCCTAGTTGAAAAAAATTGTTCAAAAAAATTTCCAAAAGCTTTTTATGATGCAACGCACTTTGAAAAGAATGGTTTTCCTAGATATCTTCATCGTAATAATGAAAATAAAAACTATGTCTACAACAAAAGGCTATGGGAAACCTGGAACGGTTGATAATAGAATGATTGTTCCCTATAATCCAACTCTTGTTAGAAAATATAACTGCCATATTAATGTTAAATATCGTGCATCTATTATGAGCAATTATCAAATATTTATACAAATATTTACACAAAGGACATGATCGTGCTTTTATTAAAGTGAGTAAAAATGATGAAGATAAAGTAATATACGATGAAATAACAGAATACATTGATTCTAGATATGTAGGGCCAATGAAAATGGAGTATTCAAGAATAACCAATTTGTGCTTATTCTCATAGTGTAGTTAAATTAGCTATTAATTTACAGAATCAACAAAAAATAATTTTTTATGAATACAACATTGATATAGATTCTCTCAATTACAAGACAACTTTAACAGCATGTTTTAAATTAAATAAAATTGATGATTATGCCAGAAATTTTTGGTATTGTGATATACCAGAACATTATGTTTTTACGAAAAAAAGTGGATTAGACGTAAAAACTATTCAAATACTTTAGGAAAATTAATGTGTGTGATTCCTAATGAACAAGAGTTATTTCACTTAAAATTAATACTACACAGAGTGAAAGGGGCAACCTCATTTGATGATTTAAAAAACTTTGAAAATAAAACGTATTCAACATTCACTGAAACAGCAATAGCGATGGGACGAATTGAAAATGATGAAGAAATTTTTCATATATTTGATAAGGCATGTACAATTATGTTACCAGAGCAATTGCGTTTGTTTTTTGCTTGGTTTTAACAAATTGCCATTAGCATGAACTGTTTGGGAAAAACACAAGAATTTTTTTTTGTGAAAACTTAACGATTGAACAAGTAAGCCAAATAAAAATTAAAAGTTTTATAGCATAGCTTGCTTTTCTTTTTTACCTTCGCTTTACTTTTTAAATTTCTGAACCAGCGGTAGTACAATTTTTTTTATTTAAAAAAAAGCGTTATCCTTGAAGACACTGGCACGCCAATTTGCAACGAACGTGAGGGTTGGCGAGCGAAGCGAGTAGGGGGAATACCCCCCTAGCAATAATAATTCTGGGTTATATTTATATTCAAGTAAGCCAAATAAAAATTAAAAGTTTTATAGCATAGCTTGCTTTTCTTTTTTACCTTCGCTTTACTTTTTAAATTTCTGAACCAGCGGTAGTACAATTTTTTTTATTTAAAAAAAAGCGTTATCCTTGAAGACACTGGCACGCCAATTTGCAACGAACGTGAGGGTTGGCGAGCGAAGCGAGTAGGGGGAATACCCCCCTAGCAATAATAATTCTGGGTTATATTTCAACATATGACTCTAAAAGATAATTTAGGAGTAAAGAAAAATGACATTAGCGTCAAACAATGGCTATTAATGTTGGTGATGGAATATATTCAAGTAAATTTAAAAATAAAAATTTAGTAGTAGAAATAATGAAAGAAATTTTATGTACTAACATTATTAATGAAATGTATGGAAATAATTTTAATGAAAAAAATACTAATTGTTGAAATATTAAATTTATTTTGTCAAGCGTATGTCGACTAAACAGTACAATACACTGGAAAGAATGACACAGCTAAGAAATGCGATGAACTGAGCAGCAGAGAATGCTGAATTGTAAAACTGTGCCAAATGAAGAGTGGATTTATATTTATAAGCGGTAGTGTAAGTCGAGTGAGTTAGTTGGAATGTAGTCGTCATAAAAAATTATGTATCGGTGCTTATATCTGTATCAATAAAGAATATTGTACACATATTTTAATACGAATAAAAAGCTATATTAGCACGAAGAAATGCAAATGTACTTGATTATGAACAATGAAATTTTATTAATAATGGAAAGTAAAGTAAAAGAATATATTAGTATAGATTCTGCAGAAGATGATAACAATTAAAATTTAGAAGCTTCTTTACTAGTATAATTTTTAAATTCCTTAACTCTAGATGGCTTCCCTGCTAAAAATATGCGATTGAAATCGATGGACAAAAAATTAATTAAT
This sequence comes from Nasonia vitripennis, assembly GCF_009193385.2. Taxonomy (NCBI): domain Eukaryota; kingdom Metazoa; phylum Arthropoda; class Insecta; order Hymenoptera; family Pteromalidae; genus Nasonia; species Nasonia vitripennis. The sequence continues at coordinate 3,600,841 of NW_022279643.1, read as the reverse complement.
TCTGAGTCTATATCTTAATCTTGCGTTTTACATTTGAAAGCGATTATATTTAGGCTACTGCGTATGCAATATATTGATGGCATTTCAATCGATTTAAAACCATAAAACAATATCGATTAAACCGGATTAGAATACATAAGTATTAGGGTATTCACTTAATCGATTCAAGGCTTATTTAAATCGGAACTAATGTATCTGTGTTCACTAGAAAAAGGGTTTTAATGATTTTTTATATCTAAAATAACATTTGATATTATTCATTCGTGCTGTATTCAACTATGCAATTGTTTTTACTGATGTATATATTGTGGTGTTAATCGATTCATATTAACATGCATTTTTTTTAATTATGTGTCGTTTAATGAAGTCAATCGATTTTAATAAAATTTCAATTTAAATCGATTGTAGTTAATGAATCTATTCTGTCTTCTACTGTATTTGACCTTTCTTATATAGTAACGCAGAAGAAATCTTGTTACTTGCGAGTATGAACATTTGAAGCGACACCAAGCGGTTATATTAAGAAACATAGGGTCGATTAAAATCGACTAGTTTTGCAATGAATGTAATCGATTCTGATCAAAATATAAAGGTTTTTTTATAAGGGGTATTACAAAACTTTGATCATTAAGGTCACTTAAACTGTTGTAAAAAATCCTAATTGAACTGCATTAAAATAATTGTCGCATAAAAGTCGATAAAAATATCTTCATTTTGATATTTAGATTGCGATTGAGACTGATTCACATCGATAATTTAAAACGTCGATTAAATCAATCTAGTATTTTTAGCAGGGATTCTTTTTTTGATTATTTTAATCGATTGAAGTATAATTGAATCTTACCGTAAAAAAGTATCAAGATCGATTAAATATTATATAAACGGATTAACTTATGAATCAATTCAAATTTATTAATTAAATCACGAACAAATCATATTAGAAAAATAATTATTATTTGTATTATTCGAATCAATTAAAGTACTATTAAAACCAATCCTAAAAAAAAGATTAGGGTCAATTCAATATTTTACTTAGAAATTACCATTCAAAAAGATTCAAGTTTGTTGACAAAATTAAATATTAAAAGTATGATTATTGTTGTGATCATTTTAATCGATTAAAGTAACATTAAAAGCTAATCCTTGAAAAATAGATTGGGATAGATTTAATATTTTACTAATAAATTACCATTCGAACAGATTTATATATACTGATAGAATAACAATTAAATGATATTGCAAGAGTGGTATTCATTTTGGTTATTAAAGTCTATTAAACTATATTCCGAGCTATTCATAACGCCTTCGGCGCCCTTGACTCCGACTCGTGCTAAACACCTCACCCTCGCTTGATATAGCTTATTTTCTCCCCTTGTTGCACAATGTACTATTGGGCAAGGAATTTTAAGCTCAATCTGCAGCTTTACTTGTGACACTTGTTGAAGCAGAGTTAAGTCGTAGATAATAAAATTCTATGGAAAAAAGAGTCATTGTTTTGGTGATACCATACATATGATAGGACTGACATTTATACAAATGAAAGTAGACTTAAAAAAATAGCGCGTCACACGTGGCCTGATGGCTGGGGTTGCTTGCCACCTTGCACCGCTTCGCGTTTTGCGTCTAAGGCACGACCGCTGACGCTCGCCATGACCCCCCGACGCTCGCGCTTTGCGCTCGGCATGCCCGCTGGTACTCGAGCTGCGCGCTCGCTGTCTAACGTTATTTTAAATATGATTGAAAACCATTATTTTTTCGTAAAATTAAAAAAAATAAGTTTTTTTATAGTAATCAAATTTATATCAGATAGGAATTTGCCTTGTTAAGCCACAAGTGGCGCACAAAACACTCGCAAAATTTCATAAGGTGGTCAAGATCGGAACTATCCTATTAGTGGAAAAAACATTGGTTTGTATTTGAACTGTGACCTCACGCTTAACAAGGCGAATTTCACCCCGTTCCTAAAGTCATGAATTTTGGACAGTGATAGTTTATTACATATTTCAATCAGAAAAAATATTAATAATTGATCCAACTTACCGACAGATCAGCTAACCCATGTTACCGACCGAGTAACGATAAGTTATCGACCGGGCTGATGACCCAAGCTATTGACCCCGGGAAATCCCCGAGGGGGTATAACTCAAGTTTTAGATAAACGAATCCTAACCTCAAATTCGAAAATTTTTTTCCACTATTAGCTGGACAGTGCGAAGTCAGACCCCCCCCCCCCCCATGTATGGGGTGAACATTTCGTCCGTTTTGCACGAAAACGCTTTTCCTGATGATATATAGAAAAAAAACGTATCCTAACCTCAAAAATTGATAATTTAATCAAAACTGATGACATCAATCGACAGAGGGGGCCGAAACACATCGATACCACTTATCACCTCCCCCATAGCTATTACAGATAGCGAGATACAAAATGACCCCAAAAGATGAATGAAATGACGAAAGGTGATTTTCAGATAACGGGTATACGAGACTGCTCGTCGAACTCGTAGTATCCGATATCGCGTATGCAGGTTCAAAGCTGCTCGTTAAACTCGTAGTACCCAATATCCTGTATGCAGGTTCGGGACTGCTCGTCGTACTCGCAGCGTAGTACACGAGCTTGGTGGCAGCGGCTTCCCCTTTGGAGAAGGCCCTGCTGGTGGGAGACTCAGTCCCCCGCCACCCATCGACGAAGAAGGAGGTACCGGGGAAGTGGGCTCTGCTGGATCGCAACCTCTACCTCTCCAGCAATAGCGATCTCGTGATGCAAGATGTTGGCGAAGGTGTGCCCTCCTCGTCAGCAGAGCGTAACGTCAAGTGACGACGAGGAGAAAGAAAATTCTTCCGTGCGCTCTCCGGTACCCGCTGCTGATAAGAAGCGCGCACATCGTAAACGCTCCCCGGAAGGTCCCTGCGTACGCAAGGCCACCCGACCATCGCAGGTGGTTGGCGCCAAGCGCTGCAGATTAGATTTTAAGGACTTCAAGTTTGTCAAGGGTACGGAATTCAACTTCCGTTTCATCGACTCTTACCGCTTCATGGCGTCCAGTCTGGAGAAGCTCGCCTCCTACTTCGAGAAACTGAGCATTGCAGAGGGGGAGTTTCAGCTGGATTACACAACTGATCAGACGGAGTTGTTGAAGAGGAAGGGGGTGTTCCCCTACGACTGCATCAGCTGCTTTGATAAGCTCAGAGACTGTGCGACCTACCAAGGAGTAATTCTACAACAAACTGAATCATAGTCACATCTCCGACGACGACTACGAAAACGCCAAGGCTGTGTGGCAAACCTTCGACATCCAGACTTTTGGAGAATACTCGGACCTGTATCTCAAGACGGCCGTGCTCCTTCTCGCCGACGTCTTCGAGAACTTCAGGGACATCTGTCTCGAAGCTTACGGCCTCGACCCCGCACACTACTACACCACCCCTGGCCTCACGTGGGACGCCATGCTCAAGTATACGAACATTGAGCTCGAGCTGCTGACTGACGTCGACATGCTCCTGTTCGTCGAACGGGGCATAAGAGATGGTGTGAGTCAGTGCTCCAACCGTTACGCTAAGGCCAACAACCGATACATGGGAGAGACCTACAACGAGGCAGATGAGTCCAAGTATCTCGTCTACTACGACGTCAACAATCTCTACGGTTGGGCGATGCGGGAGTGTCTGCCATACGGCGGCTTCAAGTGGGTCAACGTCGCCGTCGAGACGTCTGACTTTTTCCAAGTGCCAGACGATCATCCCGTGGGCTACATTCTCGAGGTCGACCTCGAGTACCCTGAGGCACTTCACGACGTCCACAAGGACCTGCCCCTGTGTCCCGAGCGTATGCCAGCTCTAGGCACCCGACAAGAGAAGCTGATGACGACTCTCCACGACAAGGAGAGATACGTCATCCACTATCGCAGTATCAAACAGGCTCTCAAACATGGGCTGCGACTGAAGAAGATCCACAGAGTCTTGAAGTTCGACCAGAGGGCGTGGCTGCGATCGTATATCGATTTGAACAGCGAGAAGATGAAGCAGGCTATGAACGAGTTCGAGAAGCTCTTCTACAAGCTCTTCAACAACGCCATATACGGAGAAACGATGGAGTACGAGCGCAAGCGAATAGACGTGAAGCTCGTCACAAAGTGGGGTGGGCGATACGGTGCTGAAGCACTCGTAGCCAAGCCCAACTTTCACAGCTGCTCCATTTTTAAGGAGAATCTCGTTGCCGTAGAACTTGCACGCACAGAGATCACCGTGAGGAAACCCATCTACATCGGTCTCTGTGTGCTTATCGAAGTCGCTCGTCTACGACTTCCACTACGAGTACATGCGAGACCGAGTGGGTGATCGTTGCAAGCTCCTATACACTGACACGGACAGCCTCGTGTACGAGGTAACGGATATAGACATGTACGAGGTCATGAGGCGGGATATCGACCACTTCGATACATCGGACTATCCCGAGACGAATCGGTTCGGCATACCTCGTGCCAACAAGAAGATGGTCGGCCTCATGAAGGACGAGTGTTGCGGCCGTGTCATGGCGGAGTTTGTGGGCTTGCGCAGCAAAATGTACAGCGTGAAGATCGAGGGCCAAGATGTCATCAAGAAGGCCAAGGGTGTGAAAGCTGCCGTCGTCCGACCGACCATCACGTTCGACGACTACGTGGAGTGTCTACTCCAGAACAGCAGGCAGACGCGGCATCAGTGCAACATCCGCTCTCGACTTCACGTTGTACGCAGCGAGAAGGAGAGCAAGATAGCGCTGAGCCCACACGACAACAAGCGCTACCTCGTCCCCGGCGAGACGGACACACTGCCCTGGGGGCACTACGCCATATCGGAGGAGGAGCTCCTGATGAATCTTGTCGGGGCGCGGGCGCACGCGGACCCGCCAGCGCGCGCGAACCCGACGGCCGAAACACCCGCGGTCCCGTCGCCCGAAGAAGTGGTGGGGACAGCCCTACATAAGGCGGAGCGCCGCGGACCTGGCATCATTGAGTCGTCCGAAGAGCGAGAGAGCAAGAGGTCTCGAAAGGAACATTGAATACCATCTACGAGTTTGATCAGAGGTAAGTGTGTGTGTGTGTGTGTGTGATAGGTGTTTATCGTAGAAAATCTCGATAATGACGATTTATTTGTTTCAGAAAATGGATATCACCAAGCTGAACCAGATTGCACATGGAGGCGTTTTGCCCACGAAGAAGTTCTCCGAGTGTGCGAAGAATCAGCAATTCCTGGTGACGGCGCTGAGGAATGTGAGCACCAAGTACGGCAAGAGAGTCGTCGCGGAGCTCAACAACGAGTTCCAGATGTTCCTACCCAGCCGAGTGTCGGATGCACTCAATAGGAACGAAGACTTCTTCGAGAGCCTGCAGGAGTCCATCCAACACTACAAGTTATTTGTTAAATACACCGATCACAATAACATTAAATTTAGTGATTAATATTCAATAAACTGTATCATTTAGTGATGTTCAATAAAAAAAAGTTCAAAATAAACTGTTTTATGTATTGTTTTGTAAAAATAAAAAAAAAAGAGATAAACGGAGAGGTATACGAGTCGCGCGTGTGCCTCTCACCATCTTTAAAAAAAATTTAGGATTAGAAATAACACTATCATATTATAAGTTTAAAAAAAAATTCTTTTTTTCAGCCCTTTTTTTACACCGATGATTTGTCAGTCCAGCTTGACGTAGACTTGATTTCCTCGTCTCCTCAAGACTTTCTCCATACGTCGTATACGTCGGGATACTTGGTCTTCGAGAGTTCTTGTTCGTAGAATCCACCAGCTATGGGCTCGTCTCGATAGTCCTTCAACTTGTAAGTCACTGGATTGTTAGGAATCACGTAGCTGACTGTGAATATCTCCGTGGACCAGTTGGGTGTGTATCCTTTATCGAACACTTGCTTGGCGTTGTTCACTCGTACATTGTCGCTAACCTTGAACTTCTGCTTTTTCTTCGTTACTCCGGACTTTTTACGAAATCGTTTCAGAATACAGCTCGTACGTTACTCGGAAGTAATTCACCATGTCGCCTCTTGCCAAAGACTCGGGTCTTGCTGAGAAGGCAGCTGCCTACACTATAACCAACGCTATGAAGCTGAAGTCCATACTCGGTATGGAGTTCAAGCGCAAAAAGAAGAACCCACCTGTCTCGTTGAACAAGGTGATCAAATCTGTGCCAACCGTACCAACTAGTAGTGCACGCAAAGCCATTCGTGCTGCTCTGGAAAATGCTCGCGATGCCGTCAAAAAGGCTGAGGGTAAGAGTAAGGTCAAGGTGCCGCGTATTCTACCAATCCCAAAGAAGCTAGGTGGATTCTTACTTTTTCTCACACCTCTGTTTGCCGGCTTGAATGCAACGGGTGCTTTGGCAGGTGGTGCTGCTGTAATAGCAAAAGCTGTCAACGATTTCAGAGCAGCTCAGAAACACTTGGCCGAGAGTCAACGCCACAACCAGACGATGGAGGCCATCGCTCTTGGTAAAGGTCTCTACTTGAAACCATACAAAACCGGACTTGGCCTTCACATGGTGACGAAAAAAAAAAAAAGATCCTTGAAGTGAGATTGCCGCAAAGAGCACTCTCCAACGTCGACCTGATGAAATTCGCCAAACTGCTGAAGATTCCTCACTTCCGCGGAGTGTACATGCGTGACTCGTTGCCTGATGGTCCGCAGTATCGTGAGTTAGCGATCGTTAACCTGGACAACGCGAGTGGACCTGGAACGCACTGGGTGGCCTATCGCAAACGTGGTAACCATGTCGTCTACTTCGACAGTTTCGGTGATCTACAACCACCTCGGGACTTGATGCTGTATCTCGGCGTCGATGAGATCTATTAAAATCACGAGAGGTATCAGAACTTTGACACCTTCGACTGCGGTCACCTCTGTCTGAAGTTTTTGTGCAACGAGCTAGAGAGGGGGAAGCTTATATAAAGACCAGCGAGAGTAGATTCACCTCATTATGAGTTCATACATGGAGCAGTCATCACTGACTCTGACTCTGTCAGACTACTCCTCCGTACTCGAAGTTGAGTATTTTCCACCTATCGAGCTCTCACCGAACGAGACGTACGTTCTCGGTTTAGTTGAACTTCTCACCTTCAATACCATACCGAATATCGATACAGGTGAGAACAAGTTCTACGTGGGCGAAGAGGAAGTTACTGTAGCGACGGGTAGCTACGAGATCGAAGACATAGAGAACTGTATCCACGAGTTACTCGCTCTTCACGAGTTACTAGCTCCAAAAGGTATATCGATCAGTCTCAAACCAAATAACAATACGTTACGCAGTGTCGTAAAGTGCAGTCAAGCCATTGATTTCCGTCCAGTTGACTCCATAGCTTCGCTACTGGGCTTCAAAAGACGCATCCTCGAGACAAACGTCACTCACAGCTCTGATCTACCTGTGCGTATCCTCAAGGTCAACCAAGGTCAACGGCATACGCGGCGAGTGCAACATCACATCAGGTGCCTATATAAACAGTCAAAGAGTCCACACGATATACGAGTTCTTCCCAGCAGTACCACCAGGATACAAGATCATCGAAGTTCCATCGCAGGTAATCTACCTTCCAATCGCTGTCAAGAGCATAGATCACTTGCAAGTGCGCATAGTCGACCAGGACGGTAATTTGGTGAATTTTCGAGAGGAAGTCATAACTATCAGATTGCATGTGAAGCAAGTCTGAGGATGGGTATTGTGTACAATCACAGAAGCAGCTATATAAGGAGCTCGAAACCTCGACCAACGATCAGTCGTCGACGAGCAGTCAAAGCGCTAACACGGCCAAACATTCAATTTCTGAGAAGTCTAGGCTTGCGAGTCGTTGGTGGAAAAGATTGAAGTGTGTATTCATCTGTCACTGGCATGGAAGAGATTCTAAACATTCAGACACCCGTCGCGTTTGACGAGTCAGTCGCGCACTACGATATTCACGCGCACCAGCCGTACACAGCCAGCACTAAATTTTTTATTCAAAAAACACGCAAATAGTGAACAAATTGTGTTCGCATTTCAAAAAAGAAACGTAGACGATCAGGATAAAAAAAGTCAGTGTGTAGGTTGTGCGAGAGGAGACTGCTCCCAAAATTTCAGTCAGATCGGTCGAAAATTATGTGAGATATCTCATCTCACACATTTTTCGATGACAAAACTAGGTATAAGGCACTTCTGTGTCGGGGTCGTGTCTAAAAAATAGTTTTTTAGTTTGTGCGAGAGGATACTTCTCCTAAAATTTCATCTCGATTAGTCAAAAATTGCGTGTGGTATCGCACACATCTCACGTCGTGCCTAAAAACAAAAGACAATATAATAACACTTTAGAGTTTGCATAGAAAAAAATTAAAAAATAATCTATTGTAGTTTTCAGTTTTGATTAGTAGCATTTATAAGGCTACTTCTCTTTCAATATTTTTCAAATATATTTTACTATTTATATTATGACGAGGAACGTTGTTGACTCGTCATAACCTCCCCAGCATACAATAATTGTATTATATTAATGTACAATAGTTACATTTTACAGGTAAGCAGCGGCCGAGCAGCGAAAGAGAGCACACTTCGACAGTGAGTGGGGGGAGAGAGAGCTTTGCGCGCGAGACTACGCCGTTCGTCTGCGTCTCGCACACCCGCGTGTGTGCTCGTGTAATATATTTTGAAGTTATCACTAATATACTCTCTCTTTATTCTATCTAAAGCTTGTGTTCGGCGTCGGTTATTTTCGCGAACCCGCTTCCCGTCTCCTTATAGACAAAGTTCTCTGCCGCCTCCGCGGGCGCGCGTATCGCTTCACGATACACGTGCATGAAAACTGCAGCTAGTCATAACTTAACCTTGGCCGGTCCACTACGAGCCTCGAAACAACACGAGGAAACGAGACCTTGTCTCAATTATCACGAGGTGATCATCCCGACGGAAGTTGCATTGCACGCAGCTAACGTCTGCGCGGCTACTGTCGAAAACTCTATCCCGTTATAATATAAACAACTTAAGCGTGGGAAGTAGCCTTAAGCCCTATCTGCAAATAATATACATGACTCGCTGTACAATTTGCAAAACATTACGCAAGAAAATGTTTAATGCCTCACTGATGAGTATAAAGAACAGATCTGAGACAAAACGCATTATAATTTTTAGCCATAAGAAATTTGTAGGATAGCTGTAAGTCTAAAGACATTTTTACGGTCACTTTCAGTCTACTAATAGTTTACCCTAAACTCTTAAAAAGGGTAGTGTAGTAGTAGCGATGAAGTGAAGTATTCCGGTCCACTTTCGGTCTACTTTCTGTTAACTTGAATTGCGGATTCTACAAGTGCTTTGGGTTTTGCGAAATTCACAGTAATTGTGCAAAAAATAATGTTGATTTAACTGGCGGCTCCCCTCCACGCTCTCAACGCTAAGTACATGAATACGCGACAAATTAGCACAGCTATGCTATAGGTGCGGTGACAATGATAACCGAGGACGTGTAGTGGCGCCATCTGGCTCCGGATTGCAGGGCAAACATCCTCATAGGACTAAAGAAAGAAGAGAGTTAAGATTTAGTTATACTCAGCGCGAGGAGAGCTCGGCACTGCACGCAACGGAGATCTATATTTAGCACGGATAGTAGAGAGTAATGCGTCGCCTTATCCGAGGTTGTTTTACACCCATACCTCGTCATAAGATGTTTCACATCAAAAAACACACACACGCGCTCACACACGCACACACACATGCACATACTTAAAGTAGTATAGTGCCACAAGTGTTTAGAATTTGAACGATTGAAGGACGGGCTTAAGGGCACAGATAGGACGACCCTTTGCTTCAAGTGCGGAGGAGACGGATACCGCATGGCTTAATGTCAGATGGAACTAAGCTGCTTACTCTGCAAAGAAATCTGTAAGTATGTCCCTAGCGATAAAAAAAATCGCGTGATTTATTGATCACTTGAATTCTCACGTGATTTATCACGTGGCTATTTGGCGTGATTTATCACGTGGCTATTTGGCGTGATTTCTCACGTGGTAAATCACATCAGAAATCACACATAACATTGAAGTATTTGTTTAAATTAAAATCAATTATTTTGATTTTACTAAACAATTACAACAAATATATTTGTTGATACTAATCCAAACAAATTGAGCGCAAAAAGTGAAAAAAAAGTCTGTCCTAACCGAGACTTGATCGCTGGTCCTCAACTTCACGATCCATTATCTTACTCTCTTAGACATTTTTACTTGTCCTAATAATCATGACTTGCAGATCATACATGAATCTTAGTAATATATCAATTACGCGTATAGACTATCTGCTGTTATTTGATAAAATAAGGAAAATAATTTTATTACATAATAAAAGAAATTAATTTATCAAGTAAACATACATTTGTTTTGTGTTTTAATCCTTATAAATTAGAATGATTTTTCTATACTAAATAATAGAATGTTAATATCAAATTTAGATTAAAAATATCAATTTTAACTTCGAAAATATTTTAGATCTTTTTAATTTTTATCTTAAAGTATACGTGTAAACTGTACAAAGTTATAAATCTAACATATTTTTAGGTAAAAGTAGCATAGAATTTCAAGGCTTACAACAGCACAAATAGCTCAGGCAGTAAGATAATGGATTGTGAAGTTAATGACTTGGGTTCATTTCTCGATTAGGACAGTTTTTTTTCATTTTTTTTTTAACGGCCACGACTCTTGTCAGTCTTGTGTGCGTATATGATTTTAGTTTTTAGAGAAGAACAGTAATCATTTACTGATCTGCGTCGTAATTATGACGACAGATCATAGATAGAAATTTGATTCTATGTTATAATATATTGTTATAATAAGAGAGGTCCGGAGTACGAGGTAATGAAAGGATATTACAATAATAAAAGTTTTGTTATTTCATTTCAATAACCAAAATAAATATATTATATAAATAGTGTTTTTAGATCGAATATTGCGTAAATTGCAGATATTCTTTGTAACAGAGAATTTTATGTCTTCGCTTTGATTTTACGGTATATTTGTAAGACAATACGCTTCACTTTTGCGTTATTGACTCTAGAACACGATTGCATAAGTATAGTAGATATTTGAAATTATTCTGAGTTCTCGACTGATACGCGTCAGTTGCGTTATCAGTTTTGACTCGACAAATTTATAAGTATTTTAAGTTACAGAAATTTTATAAGTTTAAGAAATATTCGAAAATATTTTAAGTGTTTTACCTGCTCAAGGCGTAAGTTGCTCAAGAGCAGGAACTAGGCGCTTAAGTTGCGCTTCGGCTAGTGAGCTCAAATACACCTCTTATAAAGGCAGCGGAGATAGCGGGTATCGCGCTGCCGACAAAACTATCACATTCGTACTTGCACTTGTACATTCACACCTATATACAAAAATTATTCACACAAGCATATTCTAATGCACGCGCCGCGCCGCCGCTGCGTCGCTACTCATTCTCTCGAGCCGCTGCGCTCGCCGCTCAATATATATAGATATCGCGCGTGTCGCGCGCTTTCTCCGATCTATCGCTGCTTCTGCTGTCGTCGCTCGCTGGTTCATGGCGCTGCTGTTGTGAGCTCAGCTGTGGTCTGGAGCGTTCAAATGAAGAGTGGGGGAACACGAAAGGACTCGAACATCTCCTGCCAATGTTTTTTAACGTATTTTAAAGTCTAGTGATTTATTTAACCATTCATCTCTGCAATCCTATTTTCACCCTTGAAATAGGAGATGATCGCAGTACGGTTGTCAAGTTCGAAAGGACTTAAACATTTCCTAGGCATATTTTTTAGCATTTTTTAAAATTTTGCTTCCTTCCTAAGGAAACCTTGTAATAGTAATTTTTAGAGTTTAAAGAAGTGTTTTTTGATGCATTTTTAGTCGAAAAATAGTATTTTTAGAAAATGTCCGTATGGATGTATACGAATACGCGTGTATCTCAGCTTCTACTCAGCAGATTTCACCCCACCAAGTCTCATTTTCTTTGTTTCTACTAGTACATAGTGAGAAAGCAGTCCGTGCTCACATTTTCTGGACGCGTTTTTCATTTACAGTAGTCTTTTAGTTTTGAGATTTTAGTTCTTTCTAATAAAGTTATTAAAAAAGTTGATAAAACTAAATTGCTTGATATGTGCCTAAAAGAGAATAAAATTACCTATCTTTTTACTGCGGAAAATTTATATTATCGTTTGTCGTTCTTGTATTATACAACATGAATTTTTTTAAATCGTTTTGACTTCAAAATTAAATGTCAAACCTTTCTAAAAATTAACATGATTATTGAAGATCATTAGAACTATAAATCACTTTAATTCAGACTCATATTATGGGACAGATCCGCAGAAAAACGCCAAAAGCTAAAAAAAGTCGTTTTTCTATAGAATTTAATAACTGGAGTAAAAAGGCAATAATCAAGTTCAAATTTTAGATTTAGTTAGTATTATACAGTACAATGGGCCCTTTCCTTGAGCTGTTTACAATACCAGTTAGTTTCGAAAATATTAAGGTTAAAAAATTTGAATTTGTACCCTGTATACTCTGTTTAACTAGAAGCTGCATCATTTCTATCTCAGCTTCTATAAAATGAGTTTTCATTTACCTAAGCTCGGAGTATATCACCTGTTAATCTACCCCTTGCGGAGAGAGAGAGAGAGAGAGAGAGAGAGAGAGAGAGAGAGAGAGAGAGAGAGAGAGAGAGAGAGATATGATGATGATGATGATGATGATATCATTTTATTAACACCCTGGCCTAAAAGCCGTAGGGCGAAAAGCATAATATACATAATTATTATTATCAAAAACATACGTAGAAATATATAACAAAAGTATATACTATAGAGATGTAGCAACTAATTTTTTGCAAACAAACTGCGAACATTAGCATCGTTAAGGATGTTCTATGGTTAATAAAGTTAACGAAATCCTTTAAAATTTTACAGCATGATTGTATAGATAAAACTAAACCTATTTTCTATCATAATAAATTTTGCATACCGAGGATTTTATCGAGTAATTCGATTTTGAAAATTCGCAAAATAACATGGACTCTTATACAACGGATGAAGATTCGATTCAATTTCATGTTCTTTTTAATAGAAAAAGTTAAAAGACAAAAATAAGCATTCAATTTTTAAAAAGTATATTTTCCATAGATTTATTCCGTGCACTTATTTACATGCCATTCCGAATGATTTAAAGAGCATTTAAATGTTAAAATTGATTTCTGGTGAACGGATACGACTACGCGTTAGAGATTTGGCAACGTTGCGGGGAGGTAATATACGTGTATACGTCTGTAGGTGCCAGTATATAAACTTAGCAGACGATTTTAGCAAACATAACCATGCATTGCTTGGTTCATGATATCATGATGTATGTATGCTTTATTTTTTAGTGCAATTATTTTCGTGATCATGAAGGTAATAAAAATAGATCCAACATTGTTTTTATTGAAGAACATTATTTAACAATACTTTAATTGTTTATTATCACATTTTTGAGTCATTGATACACAGTTTTAAACAATACTTTCATTGTTAACCATATATAAAGTTTTTAAGTTAAATAAAGTACAACAACTTATTACAGAATATATTAATATTCTAGAATTTCTTCCATACACATTTTAGTTTAAATAAGAGTACACTTTCCATTGACTTTTCTTTCTAATAAAGATCTCGTTTCAATGAGTCCTTTGGTTTTAAAAGTTTCAATGATATGCTCGTAAGTTATTAAATTTAGCATTTTTTATGTACTTTCAATTAGTGAGGGGCGTTTTTTAAAATTTGGTTCCCAGACGGAGCTACGCGTTCCCTAACCTTAAAAAATTACTACTTTAACGAAATGATCAAGCTGTCAGAAATCACAGGGGCTCAGAAAAATTCTAAACTACGACTATTTTCATGTATTTTGAGCTGCTGAACAAGAATCCGACGGTATTTTTTACCGATACCTCAAGCGTTCGTCCCTAACCTCAAAAACACCCCCCAAAATTGATTTTTCACGCAGTTGAGAGGTTTATCCTGTGATCGACGGGAGGAAAATTATTGACAGAGAGTATTTTTATGTATTTTGTGCTGCTGAACACGAAACCGGACGTCTTTTTTACCGATACCTCAAGCGCTCGTCCCTAACCTCAAAAAACCATCCAAAATGTCTTTCTTACGCGGTTAAGAAAGTTACATCTAGAGGAAAATCATTGACGAAGGCTATTTTTATGAATTTTGGTCCACTAAATTTGATCACGAAGCTAAATTTTATTTTGTTACTTTTACTTCAGTACACTTAAATAATGTAAGTGATTACTGACAATATGGTTTATACTGTGCAATTTTTTTATTGATTCCTATTAAAGCTCTCTGCATTTTACAGGGTTGAGACTGTCTTTATTACAAAGCCCGCATTACTTTCTTTTTTTTATTTTTTTAAGTTTTTTAATTATTACTTTTATTTTTGTATATTTATATTATTTTGTTGAACATATTTTAAATTCATTTATTAATATTGTACTATTGATAATGGACTTGGTGCATTAGAGTATCTAAACACAGTAATTTTTTTGTCGGGAGAAACTAAAAACGCATGTCCTTCTGAAATTTTTGTAACAGACGGTGCAGCCGAGAATCTTTTCTTTAGTGATCTTGAAGTTTTTTCGTAATCTTTTTTGGAATAGTGAAAGAATGTTACTGTTTGAAACTTTTGTCTCACCCAGTCATAAAGTTGTTTTGAATTTAAAATCGCTTCCGTAGCTTTGGCCTGCAAGCTGGTACGAGTAGCTTTTCTTTTTAACACGGCTCCTACTCCGTTACATGAACCCTTTCCATAAGCGTAGAATGGAAATGCCAATCCGCCATTATTTGGAAATCTGACTCATGTTTAACCAAGTTCATCATTTGATATATATTTTTATAGTGCTGCTTTGCACCATCTGTGACGTATATAATCTTATTCATTTTTGGGAATCTTTTCTTATAAAATATAAACTGCGGCCGTATCATCAGTAGTACATTCAGAAAGTGCTATAAAACTACAATACCTTGTTTAATTATCTTCTCTGTAATATAGTACTGCAACATTTATTGTACACTGATCATTGTTAAAATGAAAGTGCTGAGCAGCATCCTGAACGACGTAAGCAAAATTTTCAGAATAATCCATATCCAGAAGCCCTTCGTTCTCTTGTAAATTGTTCTTCTGATCTTTTATATATTTAGATTGATTTTTTGCGATGAAATGAGTGGTACAAGTTTTTTAAAACTCAAAGACAATTCAGACGTAAAATTATCCACCGAAAGACATTCTCTTTTTAAAGTACATTTATTTGTTGACTGCCAGACACTAAAAATTAATTCTTCAATCTTATTTTCGTATAATACAGAAGATACATGTTCTTCAAATCTTAAAAAATTACCACATTTTTGACAACTTCCTGAAAAACAAGCAGGATTCTGATTTCTGCATAAGATGAACGAAAAGCAATCGATATAACCATTTATTGGATCACCAGATCCCTTTGTGAGAATCATCAATTTAGATGCTTCAAGCATGGCCTTGAAATTTTGGTGTATTACACATACACACACGCTATGCGTGCCTATTTCACCAGCCAAAACACACCATTTTGGACGTAGTTCGGCGAATTTACTAAAGCTGATAGGAAATTGTGGACATTCATCTTTAAAAGTTCGATACAATACTTTAATATCACATAGTAGCAATCTTTTTGGAACATACTGAGTTTCACCATTTTCGTTAATTTTAACTACATCTTTCTTATTCGGCATAACGCGACTGTTAATATCAGATTCATAACATTTGTTTACCTCTTTAATTGTAATTTCAGGTAAACTTTTCGCTTTTTTCGGATCAGGAATCGCTAAGATACCGAATTCATCTTTCAAATCTCTCGGCTTTTTTGCAATTCTTAAAGAGACATTAAACTCTGATTCAATATCGCATAATGTCCAGCATTCAGGTACTATTGTCAAAATAGAAACTATCAATGGATCATTTGGAGGTAAAGAAGATTAAATGGATTAATACATCTGTCAACATGAACTGTTGGAAAAGAATGCTTTGCAGTAGACTCAGACATTAAAAATATTTTAGAAGCTTCAATTAACCATGGACAAGTATACATAAGCTATATCAGCTTAAAAGTTCATTGTGTCTGCTTCAAACTAATTTTTCTGTCATTAAAAATACCATATGGAAAGTATCAGCTAATAAATTTTGTAGAATTTGAAACAAAACTAAACTATAGAGAAAGATTCTGGAATACAACAGTATACAAAATAATATTATTTTAAATATATTTGAAATCAAAATTTAATAAATTAACATAATAATCTAAACTTTGATTTAAATATTTTAAAAGAATTCTAGGTAAAACAAGGTGTGATACAATTATTACTAAAACTTTACCGTCAGA
Organism: Nasonia vitripennis; assembly: GCF_009193385.2. Classification (NCBI taxonomy): domain Eukaryota; kingdom Metazoa; phylum Arthropoda; class Insecta; order Hymenoptera; family Pteromalidae; genus Nasonia; species Nasonia vitripennis. The sequence continues at coordinate 3,584,423 of NW_022279643.1, read as the reverse complement.
AAATATATCAAAGACAAGAGTAGCGTCTGCAACGTTTACACAGTGGTAGCAAGAACATCTCAATTAATATCATTAAAAAAATATAAACTTAGAATAATTTTAGAATAATTTTTAAAGTTTAGAATCTTTGTTGGTTGCATGGACAACAGATGAAGTTGTTTCGATGAGAAGGTTCTGTAACTTATATTTCCAAATAAACATACATAGCAACGAAGTATCAAAATATTATCATAGTTTGATAAAATGCGTTTTATGCGAAACATATTTTAAATATAATAGTTAAGCAATTCCTACAATAGGTAACATAATTTAGAAATATTTTTATATTTTTTATTATAAAAATTCTGATTAGAAAAATATGTTTACCGCAAGCGAAGCGAGACCGAACGTGCAGGTGCTATGAAATTATCTTTTAACTTGTATTCGTTTTTTTAACAAAAATGATAATGCTATTTATTTCTTGAAAAAAAAAATTAAGTAACCTAACTTTACTATATGTCATAATATTTAAAATTAAAATATAATTAAATATTTTGATATTTTTTACAATAAAAATTCTCATTAGCAAGTATCAAAATATTACCAAATTTTGATAGTATTAAGTATACTGCAAACATAATATCTTATTGGCAATAATAATGATAAAATAAATAATAAATATGTTTAGTGAATGTTTTAATGCAGCCCTAACATGAAACGGTTCTAAAAACATTTTAAAAACTTTTAATACCACACTTTAAAACGCTGGAATGAAATTTTAAGAAATATTGGAAATAACGACTTAATTTAATGATTTTATTAAATTTAATGATCGTTATTAAATCATGATGATATTATGATTTAATAACGATCGAATGTCCACACTTTTTGGATTTTATTAATTTGATAAAACGTTTATTTAATGTTATAAAGTTGTACACTGTAAATTGTAATAAAATTCTAATAAAAATAGTTAATCACTATAAAAGATTGTTTGTATTTAGACTATGCTTTACAGTTTTTTACAGAATAATACACTTTTTACATTTTTTTTTATTTTTTTTTATTATTATATTTTTACATTGTTTTGCAGTTAATAACATTTCTAAATTTGATAAATTTTAAGAATTTTAAACTTTAACAATGTTATAAACTGCAGAAAAATAAAAAATTAGAAAAGATGTTTTATTGCACAAAATGTGAAATACGTAAAAAAAATATATAAAAGGGTAGAAATCTGTAAAATCTTGTATAGCATGCTTCTTTACGGTTCTCTACTATTTTTAGTATAATTTTATAGCTAAACAGCTAAATTTCTTTTTTATTTTGGTAATTTTTAGAATATCCCAACTAAGACTTTTCAGAATAAATTCGATTACAGCGCGGGCTTTGTTCTGATTACTTATAAAGTTTAGTAATATTTGGTCATTATGAACGCCATATGGAATTGACGTAATCGAGTTAACTAAATCAATAAATTTTCTAAAATGACAGGTATTTCAATCATTTTCCAAAAGGAATCAGTCCACTTCATCTATGATGAATACATGTAAACACGCATGTTGAAAATACATATGTATAAGCAGAATTATAAAGTTTGTAATACATACCATGTCGTCAAACAGATTATACATACAATTACTGGCAACAGTTAATATAATTATTTAGTGATAATTCCACTGTATAAATATATTTTAATTCTATTAGAAATATTTTTGCAGCAGAAATTGGTAGGTACTTAAATTTTTTGCACTTTTCTATTAGATAAGTAATAATAAACAACCAACAACACTAAAAAATGTATGTTCATTATTTAAACTTGTACAATATGTAAGCTGTAAAATATTGTATTTAACACGATAATAATTAATTAATAACATACATATTAATATAAAATATTGCATCTAAAGTTATGTTAATGTAAAAAAATTTTTATCTAACGTAACAGAATATTTATTATTGTTAACAAATGAAGATTGTACTTTTTACATCATTTCATTTAATATTAAAAATAATACGAATATACATTTTCTATTAAAATTTTTGTATTAATGTCTTGTATAAAAAAAGTTCTGCAATACGTAATGAAGGTATTTCTTGAAGAATCAATTTACTTAAAATTAAAAAATGTTTGATATAATTTCAAGTCATAGCGATTATTCTAGAAAATATTGTTTAAGAGCTAAATATTCCGATTAATTACCCATATTTTAAATGTATGTATAAGTTTGATTTCACTTCATAAAATTTAATAAGTTAAAATAAATCTTTTACTAAAATACAATTTTAACTATTTTATAAGTTATCTATTAAAATTTACTTTTAACACTTTTGGAATTACAAAATATTTATTTATTATCTATTTCATAAAAGCTTCCTAATCAATAAATTATTTTATAATAAAAAATTAATAATTACTATTTGCAATTAAATAATTGTTTAAGTAGTTTTTTATTTATTATTTTTTGCAGAAAACAGTCTAAGTTCTAGTAATGCAGTAGAATTTTTAAATTTATTTAGATATTTATCGACTTCAAATACTAATTTAATAATTGAAAATATGTGATTTGAGTCATTTTTTTTATTTTTGTAATATTTATAATCTAAGTAAATATGCCGGACTATAGTCGAAGCGAAATTGTTGATATTTTATTGATTTTGGGAGAGTGTCGAAGAAATTATAATGCAGCAGCACAATTATATCGGAGGCGTTTCCCAAACAGAAATCATCATCCATCTCGAAGTACGATCCAGAGAATTGAACAGCGAGAGAGGCGAGGACCTCAAAGATCACGACAACGTCATAGAGTAATGACTATCGAGCGAAATGATCCACGAGTATTGGTGGTGCTTGCTATGATTTATTTAGATCCTCATATTTCAATTCGACAAATAGAAGTACGATCTGGCATCCCGAGAGAAACAGTGAGAAGAATAACAAGACTCCATCGTTACCATCCATATCATATTACTTTGACCCAAGAGCTAACAGAACGTGATTTTGAAAGAAGGTTACGATTTTGCCAATGGGCACAGGAAAGATTGCAAAACGATCCACATTTTTTCAGGTACGTCATGTTTTCCGATGAAGCCACTTTCCATAATACAGGTCAACTAAACCGACACAATTCCCACTATTGGTCCATTGAAAATCCTCATTGGACCCGTGCAGTCGATCACCAACATCAATGGAGTCTTGTAGTATGGTGTGGTATTGTTAATGGCTATCTAATTGGGCCTTACTTTTTTGACGGTAATGTTAACAGAGATAGATACCTCCATTTTCTGACAAATGAATTACCAAATCTGTTAGAAGATGTTAATATACAAACCAGAATGCGTATGTGGCTTCAACATGATGGTGCACCTGCGCATAGAAGTTTAGATGTTCAAGATTTTTTAAATCAAATGCAAAGAATCATTAATACTTGCAGAGGCATACCAAGGCATGTGCTTCTGTCGACTGTTGGAAGCTTTGAGCGAAGAATTCAACTATGTATTAGACATCATGGAGGGATTTTTGAACACTTAATTAGGTAAAGCTTAAACTCTATTTATAAAGTGATTTTTTCATGGTCTTGCCTTCATCTGCCGGTGTCTTCACGTCTTGCCTTCATCGGCCGGGCTATGATTCTTGCCTTAATCGGCCGGTGTCTTCACGTCTTGCCTTCATCGGCCGGATCAAAATGGGACCTGAAAATCCACCCTGCTACGTCCTCGTCGTGGGTCCTGGACATCAAGTTTTATAATGATGACAAAACGCAGGAAATGGTACGCTAAATGATTAAAATCTTTTCTTCTATTTTAAATTTACTACTTCGTTTAAAGTGCAACATTTTACACGCTTTCAGGATCCGGAGTCGAAAAAGTGGGTGCTGTTTGAAAAAAAATAATTTGACCCTGAAATGACCTTGTAGGACTGGCTCAAATTCGAGGTCACAATTCTCCCCCCCCCCCTATACAACAACTTTGGTCTCTACCACTTTTTTTTAATTTGGCGTTGCTAGAGGAATTACGTAGGCGGGGTTTCATTCTGGCTGCAGGACATTGAGATGACCTTCAGTGCCGCAACCGAACATACCATTCTGAACGTAAAATTTACCGCTCTTTCCATTCCCGCAATAAAAGAATGGGGTTCCTATTTAAAAATCCAAAGTTGACCTTCAAATGACCTTGAAAAACGCGTTCAAGGTCAAATCCAAGGTCACCATCGGGTTGCCCCTTCGATATCCTACAACTTTGGTCTCTACCATTTTTTTCGATTGTGGCTGTCCCTGACGAGTTATGAGCGGTGCCCGTTTAAATTGGGTCACCCTGTATATAGCATAGAATTGAAACTTCCGATTGCTGTAACTTTTCAAAAAACACCGTTCGACCTATCAAATTTTTATTTCCTTGATTCGTATTATGATTTTACATCATGACCTAGTTTTCCAATAAGATGTATGATTTATTTTCTTTATAATTAAATAAAATGTACACTAAATTTAGACTTATGCTATGCTTCCCATGTTAAAATACACAACTTCAAGACCCGATATCTTAAAAAATCATACCGCTTGGGGGGTAAAAAATTTTACCACGTTATAGAGGGCACTTAATAGGATATATTTATAAAATAGCAGCAATCTGTAAGAATATTGATTTTTTGAGTGAACTACCTTAAAAGTATGGGAGCACGGAGGGCGAAAGAGATTCTAGATGATAGATCTAGGTGCCGACGGTGTTTAGTTATCTCCGCGATCCTGAAGAACAGCTGGAGGCAACTGTCCAAGTGCACTTTTGAAATGACGAAAGCCGATACGTGAACTAATAAAGTATTAGGACGTGAACCTTTGCCGTCACGTCATTAATTTATAAGAAAGGGAAACTACCCGGATAATAATGATTTGAAAGAGAGAATATAAGAGAAAGAGAGGGATGCGTTATTGGCCTATTGAATATTGTTGTACTGAATGACACTTACCTTTATCGTTATCGGGTTCGAACTCTTCCGCTACCTGCTCGTCCTCTCAGTTGTTGTTGTGAGGCGTGATAAGATCGGCGCAGAAAGATTTAAGAGGTTGCAACACACACACATGATAAGGGTTCCAGCTTATGTTAAATCCTGCTAAAAAACGAAAAAATATTCGTCTAATAAAAAATTTTCCATTTCACGTACATTAAAAAATAAAAAATATCTACTGAAAATATTTACAATATACACTATTTATACTGAAAAATATCATTTATATACCAGAGAAAATCACTGACTAAAATTCATGACATTTAACTATATAAATAAGTGTTTTTAGTCACTTGCCACGGCTTTGTGAAAGATCCGGACCGTCTGCCTCACTTTACCTGGGCTTAAAATGTACCTTAAATATGCCTCCTCTGACCTAATGACAGACATTTCCAAAAAAAATTAATTGAATGGTGTTAGAAACAAGTACAGTGTGAAAAATATTAATAAAATTTATAAGCTACGTATACAACGTATGACCACGCTTGGACCCGTACCCAGCAGTTTATCTACCCGATACGGATCTTACCTACTTTTATTAGGACGGTGGCCTTGGTCTGATCCATTTTAACCACTGACACCCTCTGCTCCCTCAAGTTTGGTTCAAAAAGATGCGCACTTTAGCATCTTGTTCGACGGATCCCGTTGTTGCATGCAGCAATGGCGTCGCAAACTTCCTCCTTTATTGTGAAGCCATCAATATCCTTGATCTCTAGAGTGGTTTTAGAGATATGTCCCTTGGTAGTGCCCGCTCGTCCAACTGCAGCTTTGATGGCCTCTTGAAACGACTTCATTTCGTCGTCACTTTGGCCAACGACCACCAGGACACCACCGTCTCTTGTTTTGCTGATGAACTTAACCTTCGTATTCAGTTCATCCGGCTTTACCTTAGCCTTGATTTGTCCAAAGATCTCGGCGTAGTGTTTTCTCGCACTTGGTTTAACGAGGATTACATTTCTCTTTCTTCGCGGGGCCTTCTCTTTTTTCTTCTTTGGTTTTTGGGGTAGGCTTTGCTCCTGATTTTTCTTTTCTTTCCTTTTTGCCTTTATGTCAGTTACAATTTCTGATAGAGGGTGCGCTGCTTGATTCATTTTTGTTTTTCTTGGCAGGGGTACCGCCGCCTCGGTCGGACGATGCTTGTTCCCTCTTCTTTTCGTTGATGCCTTCATAGTTCCTTGATTATTTTCTCTTAATTGGGTTAGCTGCTTTTTCGCAGCGTCCTTTATATTTTCGAAAAGCTTAAATGCCTTAATATTAAGCCTTAATATCAGGTATCCACTATCAAGCGTTGTTTGCACCTTTAAGGTAGTATGGGATCCCCAGTCGTTCTCAACTGCGAGAAGTAGTCCGCGATTGATATTGGTATACAGACGTTTCAAAAATAAGTTGAGAAACGCTAGAGTATATATAAGTATACTCGCAATACTCTAGTAGGGGCCGCGACGATCTGGCAACGTCGCTTTTTCTGTTAGGAACGCCATAGTGCATGCTTGTATAGTATTGATGGTGTATTTTTGACAGTAGCTGAATAATGTATTAGTATAAATATAAAGGAAAATTTGCGAAAGAGAAGAAGATCACCGGAAGAAAGAAAGCAGTTTTAGCGATTAAAGTTGAACTAAGCGGGACAAGGTTCGTTAACCTCAAATCATTCGCGAAAAATCTGAAGTGCAAAAAATGTTCAGATTTATTAGATTTGGAAAAATCGCGAGGTGAGATAAAATCCGGATTTGAGAGTATATTTTTCATAACATGCAAGTGTGGAGAATTGAATAGATTGTCGACAAGTAGCTGCAACAAAGTTGAAGGAAACGGCAGTAACTCAAAAGTCAATACAGCTTTTGTACTTGGTAAACCATACATTTGGTTCTATATAAAAAGATATAACGAGTGCATTTTATTAAAAAACAATTCCAAAATCAAAAATACTTCCTGTGTATGAGAAAATCTTAAAATTAACAAAAACTTGTGCCTTCAAAGGTAATTATTGCCAGTTTCAAGATCTTCTTATACACATGAAGCATTTTCAGTCAAATTCACTTGTACAATGAACAGACTTCAAATCATGATTTTGGAGTATACTGGGAAGAAATACTGAGATTTTGTCAATTGCAAGATTTTCTTATACTCATGAAGCATTTTCAATCAGATTTACTTGTACAATGAACTGAGACTTTAAATCATGATTTTGGAGTACACGGAGAAGAAAATACTGAGATTTTGTCAATTTCAAGATCTTCTTATACACATGAAGCATTTTGAATCAGATTCATTTGTATAATGAACTAAGACTTTGGAATTTGTTTCAAAAACAATGTTAACGAGAATGGCCAAAGCTAATTTAAATAGTGAAAACTTAATGAAAATATTCAAAGAACAAGGTGCAAAAGCAATTGTAAGTGCCTTTACAGAAAAGTTGATAATAAGCCAAAAGTAACAAAATGTACAAAAGTTATCGAAAAAGTCATTCATTATTTAAAAAGTAGGTTGTAAATGTTATTATAATAGTTTGTTATAACGTTCGAATTAGTTTTATAAGAAAAAGTTAAAAAATGTTAATATGTTAATATGTTAAAAAGTTTTTAATTAATTATTTATAATGAAAATAGTAGGGGCTATGCGGGTTCTGCGCCACTTATCAGCTGATCTGGCATTTCTACCATACCGACGCCGGTAACTGTCGATATGGCACTTCTGCCTTATCGGACCCCTCCCCTGTGTCATCTCACGTCCAGCGGCACCCTGCATTTTCAGCAGCCCGCGTCCCCTGGGTAAAAAAAATCGATGATCTATAACGAGTATTCCTGCCATGCCGACGTCTGTAAGTCGCGGGCATATAAGCATTTGGCTGCTTATCTCCGCGTTCCCTGGGCAAAAGAATCGATGATTTATAACGATTATTCCTGCCATGCCGACGTCTGTAACTCGCAGGCATATAAGTATCTGGCTGCTTATATATTTTTTTCATCCATAGGTCCGATGCCCGAATCCCGCATCCCGATTTTTTCTTCACGATTACAGGCTACTGCCCGTGGGCCTAATCTTACTACAAACTTGATGTTTATTAAAATATTAATCACTCCGAGTCTCACTACAAACTTGATGTTTATTAAAATATTAATCACTCGAGTCTCACTACAAAACTTGATGTTTATTAAAATATTAATCACTGAATTTTTTTGCGAGGCTAGCTCCCCACTTTCACGATCACTTTTTTTATATTCACTTTATATTAATTATAAAATAACACTGTTTTATATAATATAATGAATAATTCATCAACTGAATTTGGAATGAAGAGGAGTATAGATTAAATAAATAAAATTTGCAGGTAAGATAACTTCTCTTTTTTTAGTATCTTCTTTAAAATTATTGTACGCCTCTTCTTTTTCAACGAGTATAGCGTTAACTCTAGTTGGTAAGAAAACATCAAACAAAGAATCTAGCTGTAACACAATTTTCATTCCAAACCTAGTAGCAACTTTTTTCACGTCTGTAATCAAATACGATTTATTAACTTCCAAGTCTCTTAAATTCTTAGTTGGAAGGTAACTTGGATTTTTTTCCAGCCTGATTTAATACATCCATGGTTTTGTTGATCTGTAAAAAGAATATATAACTGTATGAAACAATTAATTTTATGTTATTCACTATAACTGCACATATATAATTAAACACTTACACTTTATATAGCACAAAAGAGAATTCACTGAACGCACAAAATCGAGTGTGCACACTGGCGGTCTGCAGCCGATTTTATAGGTCGAGATGAAGGGCAATCCCACCCGTTCGCGAATTTTATGCGCGCGCAGTGAAGGACACCTCCCGCTCTCGCGCGAGGTCACCTATCACCTCCTACTCACGCACACATCCGAGGTCACTCACGGCTCCCCGCTCTCGCGTCATCCGCCACCTCCAGCGTTCGTGCACGGCGAAGGCCGCGCGCTACCCCCTCCCCTCTTTTCGCGTGAATCAAATGCGCGTGCAATCAAGGCCGCGAATCCCTCTTTTATGTGTGCGCTAACCTATGAATTTGCGTATATAAGTTGTACGGAGCGCGCCTACGCGCACACGTGATCGTGATTTGTTTATCTCATTGTAATGATTTTTGTGATGTGATTATGTGAATGAAAGTATAGTGAAAAAATTATAAGTGGCCGCATTTTTAATGAATATCATAAGATGTATGATATTTTAAAATTTTTTTAATGATACGTTTGATAGAAAAAACGAGTGAAAATTAAATTTTAAACTAATTGTGCAAGACATTCTGTAAAAACGGGTAGTAGTGATTTTGCTGGAGCATAAATGGAACATTGTGCGCGACTCCAATTCCCTCTAAAACTCTGCGTCCACTTGAGTTAGCCAGACGAATAGTGTGTTTGTGTGTCTACAGCGTTAGAGGAAGCAGAGGAAAAAAGCGCAGAGTGAAAAAAATGAGTTCTGAACCGAAGGAAGTATGTAAAAAGCAAGCTGGAACACCGTTAAATTTGCAACTACCACCATTTGCTGCGAATCAGAAACAACAGCAGCAGCAGCAGCTTCTGCAACAGATTCAACAGTTTCAGCAACAGCTTCAGCAGTTACAGCAACAGCAATAGCACCAGGTATTAACATTAACGTGTATGTGTTTGTACGCGTTCGTGCATGCGAGAATATGCGCGCGCGCAGATGTGTATGTGTGAATGTAGTGTATGTATTAATATCAAGTCAAAAAATACCTTGCTGGTTAATTAAATTTTCTATTTCAGGTGGATGATGAAGCGGATACGCCGGATTCACCAGGTGCTGCTAATCGTGGCGGTTTTAGCTATACTAATGATTCCAGTGATGAAGATAATGGTTATGCAGGGATGATTGAGCATTTCTTTCTGCAGTAGTGTTACAATAGTTTAAAAAAAAGACGCTTATTTCTAGTGCATTTTTTCGGTATGTGTCATTTTGCTGCAGTGTGAATAGGGCATTGTGCGCGAGTAGAATTTCCTTAAAAACTCTAGGCAATAAAATTTTCACCCGCTTGAGATTGCCGGTGGGCTAGTGTCGTGCAGTAAACGCGTACTACAGTTGTGTGTCTACAGCGATAGAGGAAGCAGAGGAAAAGTGAAAAAATAATGAGTTCCGAAACAAAGAATACGTCTCCAACGATAGTTGTATCGATCGATAATACAATCATCTATCAGGAGGTAAAGAGTGGTGAAGTAATTGTGAGAGAAGTGCGACCACATCCGAGGCGCACGAAAAAGCCGAAAACACCTTGCTATTTACCATTACCTACGTTTGCTCGCAACTTAACATTAAAGTTTTTTCGTTTATACGAAGACCCCGCTGTTCCAAATACAAGTGAAAGACAGGTAAAGTGTTAGTGTGCGTCTATGTGTGTGTATATATGTGTGCATGCCTGCGTGCGTATGTGTCTATGCGTGTAAACGCAATGCGAGGTGGTAGTTCATATATAATTACTTAAATTTATTAAAGAAAAAAAAAGCTTGTATAAATGTTAAAAATACAGACAATCAATGTTTTAAGTGGGCAATTTTGTCCGCGCTTCATCCAGTTTCTCGCCAAGATCATCCTGACAGAGTCATTAATTATCTCAGATTCGATGGAGAATTAAATATGAAAGGAATTGAATTTCCAGTAGCTTTGAAACAAGTATCTAAATTCGAAAAGCAAAATAATCAAATTTCAGTGAATGTTTTTGGTTTAGATGGCCGAGAGATTGTACCACTTCATCTTACGTCGGAAAAGAAAGTAAATCATATTAATCTCCTTTTGATTGAAGCTGGAAAAGATATGTATGATAGTGATGATGATAGTATCATGAATTGTAACGATTATCATTACGTTTACATTAAAAATCTATCAAGATTGGTGAGTAGTAGTCTGACACGTACAAAGAAAATTCACATATGTGACCGATGTCTACACTTTTTTTCTACTCAACAATATTTAGAAGCACATCTGCAGCAATGTAAGCTGATTAATGATTGCAAGGTTAAATTACCAAAAGTTGGTAATGATATCATAACCTTTAAAAATGATAGATTTACAGAAAAAATACCATTTGTTATCTATGCATATTGTCAATGTTTATTAATACCGATTAATGAATCAGAAGAAGATGAACCAAAGAATACTACAGCATATAAAAAAAACATGATATGTTTAGTATTGGATATTTCTTGAAATGCAGTTATGATGATTCTTTATTTCGATTTAGCAGTTATCGAGGAGAAGAACCAGCATTGTGGTTTGCTAAGGAATTGAAATCGATAGCTGAACAAATAGATAATATATATGGAAATCCTATACCAATGGAAAATCTTAGTTTAGAGCAACAAATATCTTTTATCGAGTCAGATACCTGTCATATTTGTGAAAAATCGATAGATGGTAGAATTAAAGTTCATGATCACTGTCACTTAACCTCAAAATATTGAGGATCTGCTCATGCTGGATGTAATTTGAACTATCAAGATTCAAGAATAATTCCAGTGGTTTTTCATAATTTAAGTGGGTATGATGCTCATTTTATAATCAAAGATATATCTAATTGTTTTCCAGGCAAAGTTGATCTTCTTCCCTTAACAAAGGAAAAATATATTGCTTTTACTAAGCATATTGAAAATTGTGTGATAAAGCTCCGTTTCATCGACTCATTCCGCTTTATGGCATCATCTCTCGGTCAATTAGTTTTTCCCTACGAATACATTAATTGTATGGAAAAACTAAATGAAACTGAGCTGCCTGCTGTAGAGAAGTTTTTCAGTTCACTCACAGATTCAACAGTATCGCAAGATGATTATACTCATGCGCAGAAAGTGTGGACAGAGTTTGAAATAACAACTCTTGGAGAATATTCAGATCTTTACATGAAAACAGACATACTACTATTAGCTGATGTTTTTGAAAATTTTCGTGATCAGTGTTTGACTGTATATGGTCTTGATCCAGCACATTATTATACAACACCTGGCTTCACCTGGGATGCAATGCTTAAAATTACTGGTGTTAAATTGAAACTGATCACGGATATTGATATGTTACTTTTTATTGAGCGTGGTATCAGAGGAGGATTAAGTCAATGTTTTCATAGATATGCTAAAGCTAATCATAAATATATGAAAGAGCATTATAAATGCGATCAAGATAATGTATATCTCATATATTTAGATGCTAATAATCTTTATGGTTATGCAATGACACAATCTCTACCATATAATGCATTTGAATGGATTCAAGATTTTACAAATATAAACGTTCAAACTATAGACGATGATGCACTTGAAGGATATATCTTGGAAGTAGATCTTAAGTATCCTAAGGACATTCACAGTATACATAATGATTTATCGTTCTGCCCAGAGCATATGAAACCTCCTGGATCCAAGCAAGAAAAACTATTAGCTACTTTGATGAATAAAACAATTATGTTATTCATTATCGAGCTTTAAAACAGACTTTAGCAAATGGACTTGAGCTTGTTAAAATTCATCGAGTGTTAAAGTTTAAACAATCTCACTGGTGGAAGCCTTACATAGATTTAAATAGTTCCATGAGAGCTAAAGCAAAAAATGAGTTTGAAAAAAAGCTTTTTAAACTAATGAATAATGCTGTTTACGGCAAGACTATGGAGAATGTACGTAAGCATGTTGATGTAAAACTCATGACAAAGTGGGAAGGACGATATGGCGTGGAAGCTCTCATTTCAAAACCAAATTTTCATAGCAGTGCAATATTTAGTGAAAATTTAGTTGCTATAGAAATGAGAAAGACTAGTGTATATGTGAATAAACCTTTATATATTGGTTTGTCAGTATGGGATATTTCAAAGACTGTTATGTACGGCAAAAGTATGAAAATAATTGTAAGTTGTTGTACACAGACACTGATAATTTGATTTATGCAGTAACCTGTAATGATTTGTATGAAGATATTAAATCAAATATTGAACGATTTGATTCATCAGATTATCCAGAAAACAATGTTTCTGGAATGCCACGTATGAATAAGAAAGTTGTAGGACTAATGAAAGATGAATGCAATGGAAATATACTTACTGAATTCATTGGATTGAGAAGTAAAATGTACAGCACACGTGTTGATAATGTCGATTTTGATAATGTCGATGTCGATTTTAAAGAAAATCAAAGCTATAAAGTCGTCGTGAAAAAAACTATTTGTTTTGATGACTATGTAGACTGTTTGCAAAATCAAAGAATTTTGAAAAGAAAGCAATCTGTTATTAGATCAAAATTACACAATGTTGAAACCATACAGCACGAAAAAATTGCACTAAGTCCGTACGATGATAAAAGATTCCTGATACCAGACAGCAATGAAACACTGTCTTGGGGACATTATAGAATAAAGTGAGTATGAACCTTTACAAAATCAATAATGATATATCATGTTATTAGAAATATTATGAGAAAATTTAATATTATCTTGTTTTTCACAGGCAATATAATCAAATATCATTCTCGAATTTTCTCGAGCTTTGTCTGGTGATACAACAAGATCATGTTCACTAAACGGTAGATATTGAATCCCCTCGATAGGTTCAACGAGTTTCCTTAATAGCTGATACTTAGGTTGATTCAACGACTTTGAATAAACGTAAATATTCTCAAATTTCAATCCATTTCTGTGGATGTGTAATAAGAAATAACAGAGCATTTGTTTTACCACAGTTTGACGGTCCACAAAAAACTGCTCGGATGTTATCTGGTGAAAGATCCCCATGTCCTTTTCCCTTACGTCGATCTGACTCTGTCAGAGTGTCAAAATTTATAACAGGAAGTTTGAGTGATTGTTGTTTCACACCCATACTGTATGAAATCTAAATCGTAACTGACGTACGAAATTATAAAAAGTAACATTTTATAACTTAAGTCCAGTAGTGTATAAATCATTGAACAGTCATGATCGTGCATCAAAGTCAAGGTTTAATAAATAAATTTATTAATAAGTTACCGTTTGAAATGAATATTCCAGGCTATCAATACTGTGGTCCAGGCACAAAGCTATATAAACGGCTAGCACGAGGAGATCCTGGCATTAATCCTCTAGACGCAGCGTGTAAAGAACACGATATTGCATACTCCAAAAATCGTGAAGATATAAACGCTCGGAACGCTGCAGATCGAGTATTGGCTGAAAAAGCTTGACAATGTGTTAAAGCTTCAGACTCTAGTTTGTGTGAAAAGGCTGCAGAATACGCTGTTACAACTATCATGAAAGTTAAATCAAAATTTGGAATGGGGTTAAAGAAGTGTAATAAGAGAAACAAGAAGTTAACCTTGAAAAAAATAATAAAAACTGCTTCGAAAGCGGTAACACATAGCAATGACTCACGCGTTGCTATTATAAGTGCTCTTCAAGCAGCTCGCACTATCATGAAAAAAGCTGGTGGTAAACGTAATGTGAGTTTACCAAGAATACTACCTGTTCCAAAAGTAGGCGGCTTTCTTCCTGCACTCATTCCACTGTTTGCAGGACTAAGCGCAGTTGGTTCATTAGCTGGTGGTGCTGCTGGAATAGCGCAAGCTGTAAACAGAGTGAATGCTGCTAAGCAACAACTAGAAGAACAGCAGCGACACAATAAAAAACTGGAAGCACAAGCACTTGGAAAAGGTTTATATTTAAAACCTCATCACAAAGGTTACGGAATACTATTGAAAAAACAGGTTGTCGAGAAGAAAAAAATAGCTCGACGAGGAAAAAAAAAAACTTCGTTGAAGTAAAGCTGTCTAAGCATCCATTGACAGACTATGATCTACAAAAATTTGCTAAAAAACTACAAACATCTAACTTTCGAGGAGTATTCATGAGAAATGCACTTCCAGCTAGCGGACCTCTGTTTAGAGAGAGCGCTATTGTAAATCTTGATGATAATACTGGCCCTGGTACACATTGGGTAGCGTACCGCAAGAATGGTAAAAACGTTTTGTACTTCGATAGTTTTGGTGATTTGCGACCGCCTATAGATTTAATTAATTATTTTAACCTTGATACTATTAAATATAATTATAAACGTTATCAAGAGTATAATACTTTTACTTGTGGTCATCTTTACCTCAAGTTTTTAAATGATTTATTAGATCATCCTGATAATTATCATCTATATAAGCTGTTATAAACCTCATATATTTTTAGTTACGTTTGAGTGTTCAAGATGAATGAATCTCTGACTCTCAGTTTATCAGATACTTCGTTTATCAGATTTTTCTGGAAAGAGGCGTCCCCGCATGCCCATATCGCCGCTTTACCAGTACTGTCCATATCCCACGATGGTTTGTCCAGGTCTCTGTATTGTTCACAGACGATGGCTATGTCGATTTCTGTTTCATGGACATACTGGCTCAGTAGGTACTGTGCAGTTGCGCTGTGATTCATATTTAACTGCACTATTTTCATTTTCTTCGTCTGTCAGTGGCTTCTACTGCAGCTCGGTAAACTGGGCATGCATAGCTACCAGCTGCATGGTCACTCTTATCACCTGTGCTTCCTTTACACTCTTTTGCTTTGTGCCCATATTTTCCACATTCAAAGTAAAGCATACTATTGTCTTCAGTTACTGTGCAGTTTCTACTGATATGGCCAAAACCTAGACATTTATAACACCTAAGCAGCTCGTTTTTGCGGTTAGCCACTCGGATCCTACAGTTGACCCATCCTATTCTCATCTTTCGTAGCTTAGTGATCTTAGCCGCTATCTGAGCTGGTACCCGTATCACTGCCATCTGCGTGTCACCATACGTCTTTCGCAGAGATCTTATCGTAGAGACTTCTATGATGTTCTTCTTGCCAATTTCCTTTTGTAGTTGTTCTAGTACCTCCTCTTTTGAGGTAAGCATGTCCAGATCTCTTACTTTAATGGTTTCTTTTACCTGGAGTGCTTTTATTGTGGCGCCTTCCACTAGTACCGCTTTAACTGCTTCTTGGAAGTCCTAGGTTTTGACTTCTCTTGTATGTCAAGGTCTATCAGAAGATCTCCTGTAACTGTTCTGCGTATTTTATTTACGGGCGGGTGTGTATGCGTGTTGTATGTGTGTATGTGAGTGTCAGTACATGTTTTAATCAATTTTACAAATTTTTCAAAAAGCTGGCAAACAAAGATTTTTTGCCCGGATTTTTTAGCCGGTCAAAAAAGGTCACTTTAGGGCTGCCTTTTAGGTCTAATAAACATGGAAATCGTGCATGTATCACAAGAAAAGTTTTTGCCCTTTTTCTTTTAGCCGGCGAAGAATAGGTCACTTAAAGCTTGCTTTTTAGATCAAAAAACGTAGAAGTCTTCTATGTGTTGTAAATATAGTATGTAAATTATTATGTTTATTAAGAGCGATACCTGCTAGTCTATTGACATTAAAATTCTATTTTTTCGGAAAGATAATGATAACATTCTTTTTTATTGTAAAGTAATCAAAAAATTACATATCTAAGTATTGTACTATTTAAAACTTTTCTGATTATATATTTACCATCTACCATAAAAATTTCAGGTCGGCATGGGAGAAAGTCCACAACTACCAAAGCACCTATCATTGGAAGGTATCGAATTTATTAGCAAATGTCTTGAACACGATCCAAGAAAGCGGCCAACAGTCAGTGCTTTAATGACGTTTACTTTTGCACGATCATACGAAGATATAAATTCTGATATTTCTATGCGACCTCTATAAGGAGTTAACAAAAAATATAATTTACATGCACACCAAAAATTTAGAATAAATAAAGTATTATATATCTCTTTATATAATAGAAAAAAAATGTTTGACACTGCCACCAGTTAAAGAATTTTACCCTTTACTCATTCCCTATCAATTACTCCTCCTCATTTTCTTCCTAACAGTTATTCTGTCTCACTTACGTCTACTGCTGCGAACTTACATACCTAGATGCCATCCATGACACTTACCGATTGCCTTTATATATAAATAACAAAATCTAGCAACATTTTATAGCACTTGGCCTGACTTTTGTCGGTTTTTCAACCATTCTTTTTCAGGGCTGTTAGTCAAGCTTTATCTGTACCTCTTAATCCTAATACTTGCTAGGTCCATGTCTTTGAGAAGCCGTGCTCGCATATCTCTCTCTCTCTCTCTCTCTCTCTCTCTCTCTCTCTCTCTCTCTCTCTCTCTGTACAACAATAAAAACATATAAATCTAAATCTAAATCTAAAATCTCTCTCTCGTACTGCGTGTCACGTTTCACAATAATCAATGTATTATTTATAGCATTGATTTTTTTTATCTCCTTTATTGTAATTTTCTTTTCACTTGGTCAGCAGAACTTTAAGTTTATCTACTTCTTTAAACTCTTCTTTGCACTTCTTATCTTCGTTGTGTTCTTTTTATGGCTTTTTGCCGAGACTTTCTATGATCTGCGATTTCTTTGATTGACGAAGTGCTAAGCGCTGTCTATGCTTTTAGCACTGTTAATGCTCGTTAAAACTATCCAAACTGCTCCTTCCTAAACCGAGAGATTCTTCTCCTATATGACACTTTGGCACTTCGATAGAAACATGTGGTAATGTAATACGATATGGGCGTAGGTGGAACACAGTGGCCTTCGCACGAGGACGTGTCAGTCAAGCAATTAAACATTGTACTGTGTCTTCTAAACCTACTTAAACCTTACAACTTCTTATTGATGGCTGCGGAAATAAGGCATATTAATGCCAAGTTAAACGCCCTTAATTACTCTGTCCCTGTTGAGGGACTATCTGCACCCTCTGTATCAACCTTGCGTGAGCAGGACATCTGCACAGTAGGTCAGAGGTGGTCTCCTTCTGCAACACCTGCGATCCTCAAAATGTGCAAGTCTAAATTTTTGCCAGGTTGTCCCTTACTCTCCAGTGCCTGCACGGAAAGTAATATTGAAGGCTAGGATTGCCAACATTTGGGAGTGTCACACTCTCACATACTGTTGAACTGTTATAATACCAAAATTGGACTGCTGGGGCACCAAATGTGACTGCGCGGTTTCAACGATCAATTGAAATGTGATGGGTTTAAAATTGTACTGCTACAATCGAAACGTGGTAGTGCAAGAGTTCAAACATTTTTGAAGCGGCTGGAACACGAAGGTGAGCACGCGGCGCTTCAACGATGGGAGCGTCAGACTACCAAGGTTTGGAGCGGCTACAGCGCTGGATGTGTTGGCGGCGCCATACTCCCATAACGTTGTACCGCCGAATTAGACAAAACGAAAACGGCTTTTTCGTGTATAATATATTATATAAAAACATATTCCATTCGATACTTTTTGCATATTTCCCTTCGAATGTTGTTATAAGCAAATATTTTTTTAAAAATACGTCGGCACTTCGGAGAAAGTACGAGCAAATAGGAAAATATATATTAAAAAATACGTCGGCACATGCGGAAGAAGCCTAGGAAAACCGTCAATTAACTCTGAAAACAAAAGCCCTGAACCCAGCTACCCTCCGAGCCGTTATTTTTAATAAGAGAATGTTTATTCAAAGAATATCTCGACACAGGCGAGCAAAACCAAAAATTAAATCTAAAACAAAAGCCCTAAACCCTGTTACCCCACGCGCTGCGTTTTTTAATATATTTTTATTTAATTAATACGTCGGTACATCAGAGGATGGTGAGCAAAGACAAGGATGAAAACTGAAACAAAACTGCTTAAACCTCCCTACCCCACGAACCGCAATTTATAATGAAATTATATTAAAAAAATACTTTGCGTACGCACATTGGTGGAAGGCGACCAAACGCGACAATAAAATCTAAAATAAAAATGCCTAAACACACCTACCTTGCGCAATTCCAATCTTAACAGAGAATACCTGTTAAATAAATGCGTCAGCAGATCGGAGAAAGATCGCCTGTCTCCGAGTTGCCGCCAGTGTAAAAAAAAAAAAATATTTTGTAAAAATGGATGCGCACAGGGTAGGTGGGTTAAAGTGATTGGTTTTTGTTTTTACCTTCCCCGATTTTGCTCACTTGCCGCCGATTTACCAAAGCATTTTTTAAAATAAAATACGCTTGTTTGAAACTGCAGGCGCGTGGGATTTAAGTGTTTTTAATCCTACTTGATTTTGCTCGCCTTCCTGCGATGTGCCAAGGTATTAATACTATACAGTATTTTTGCTTTAGATTTTATCCTTGCTTTCGCTCGCCTTTCTCCGATGTGCTGAGGTACTTAATATTATACTTGCTACGCATAGGGCAGTTAGGTTTAGGCATTTTTATTTTAGATTTTATCCCTGCCTTTGGTCGCCTTCCTCTATGTGCCAAAGTATTTTTTTTTTAAATATTGTTTTACTTAAAATTGCGGCCGGTGGGGTAGGAAGGTTTAAGCATTTTAGTTTTAGATTTTATCATCGCCTTTGGTCGCCTTCCTTCTATGTGCCAAAGTATTTTTTTTCAATATAATTTCATTATATATTGCAGCCCGTGGGGTACGAAGGTTTAAGCATTTTTGTTTTAGATTTTATCCTCGCCTTTCTCCTATGTGCAAAAGTATTTTTTTTTAAATTTTATTATATATTGCGGCCCGTGGGGTACGAAGGTTAAAGCATTTTTGTTTCAGATTTTATCCTCGCTTTCCCTCGCCTTTCTCCGATGTGCCGAGGTACTTTATATTATAGTGGATACGCATGGGGCTGGTGGGTTTAGGCATTTTTATTTTAGATTTTATTCTCACTTTTTCTCGCTTCCTTCGACGTTATGGTAGTACGGCGTCGTTAACACACTCGGCGCTGTAGCCGCTCCAACCCTTGGTAGTCTGACGCTCCCATCGTTTGAAGCGCCGTGCGCTTGCCTTGGTGGTCCAGCCGCTCTAGAAATGTTTGAACTCTCGCAATACTAAGTTTTGATTCTAGCAGTACAATTGTAAGCCCATTAAAGTTCAATTGATTGTTGAAGCCGCGCAGTCACATTTTGGTGCCCCAGCAGTCCAATTTTGGTATTCTGAGAGGTAAAGACGATGGTAATGAGGGCAATTAACAAACTGTGGTAGTCTCACAGTTTAATATTTCTTTTCGTGTGGTTAGCCACCACACAGCTAGCCTTAGTCTATTTCTTCTAAATCCTCTGATCGTCATTAAGCCAACCTTTTATAGCTCTATTTATTTCACAAGCAGGTACGAAAACTGCGTGCCTCTTTGCACAGAGGCATCGACGTGGGCGCCTCTGCCTGCCAGCCTGTCCGCTTCTTTGTTACCCACCACGCTCGAGTGTCCTGCATCTACAACAATCTCACAACATTGTGATTTTCCAATAATTCCTTCGTCTTTCTACAGCTGAAGGGATCAAGCCTGAGTTGAAACCTGTAAATTATTGTTTTCGTGAAAATGGTGTTTTACAATACATCGACACAAGCTTTTCTTCCTAAAATCTTACATAAAATATGTTAATTTCAGCAATGATTATTATATGAATATCATCTTTTACCTTGAATACGATTTCTCTCATCTGAATGATCGAATAACACTAAATCATAGGGAAATTTTCAAAATAGTTACTTGGATTAATACAAAGACACTTCTAAAAAATTGCAATTTTCAATGTATTGATTACACCTTTTACAAGGTAAAATATTGGCAACTTTAAGTTTGGCCTCCACCCTGGCAAAAAATAACCCAACAGTTGATTATGGTTGGCCAAAGAACCTGCTAAAACCGTCACTTTGGCCAACATTTTACCGTTGGTAAACATTTCTACCAGGCCATAAATATACGCTAATAAATGTAGTGAAATCAATTTCATATATGTCAAGCATGAAGCATTAAAGTTCAGCAGGTGAGATAAGATCAGCTGACTAGTGGTTATTAAAAAAAAGGTTACGATTTTCAAAAATAATACGCGGGTTTGTTGTGAGTCCTGCGAGCATCTTGAGAGCGAACGATATTCGTCCGTGCGTTACCGACGAGTTGCTGCGACGCCCGTCCGAACTGTTACATCTCCACGTCCGAGACTGGACCACGTCCGTTGCGTCAAGTACTACTGCCACTACCGAGTTGTAAGTACTTGCACTCTCACTCTCTCACGTCGACAGGGTAATATCTCTCGTCTCTCTTTATCGTTCGTCGAAGTGTGCGGCGTTTGCACCTCCGTGTATAGTTACAATTGAATATAAATTTCCTTATCTAAACTTCTCGTGTGTTATTTCCTACGACCCGACCTACGCCGCCTCCGCGGGCTCGTGTAAAAACACGTGCATGATCTGAGTCGGCCGAGCCGTGCCTTCTGTACGCCCGACGTTAATTTACAATAAACAGGGCCCTTCTGGCCCTGGTTATAACACGGCAGGAAAGTATTAACTGAGTGTTATAATAAAAAAGTCATGACCGGATGAACTGAAGCCAAGAATGTTTCAATATGATTGTCTCATGTAGTGCGCATGCGTCAAAAGTATCGTTAGAATTTTTTGATTTGTTTTTGATTTCTAAAATTGATTCTAATATTAAAAAATGTAATATAATACTATAATACATATCAAATTATAATTTGTGTATTTATAATATTCTAGAGACATTCTACTCTCGAGACTATTCTATTCTCGAGACGTAACCTTAAAATTTTAAAAGAAAGTTGGCGACGAAACCACGGCAATTTTGAAATTTATATGAGCGCGAAATGAATCATATATTGTAAAGTTTGATATATTTCCGTGATAGAAAACAAATATTAAAAATATCAATCAAGTATTTATATTCCATTTAATAAGTTAATAAAAAAATGTTGTAATTTTAATATGATTTAACAGATTTACACCTTAATAATAACAATAAGAATGTTCCATCAATAAACTATAAGACGATGGAACGGCAAGTATGCATTAAAATAATATTTTTGAAAATTGTAACCTTTTTTTTTTAATAACCACTAGTCAGCTGATCTAATCTCACCTGTTAAACTTTAATGCTTGATGCTTGACATATATAAAATTGATTTCAGTACATTGGGTCATTTTCTGCCAGAGTAGAGACCAAACTTATAGTTGCCAACATTTTACCTTGTAGAAGGTGTTTTTCGAACCGATTTCATACCCGTTTAATGCGTTTCATTAAAGTTCAGAATTACTACGACTTCTCGAGAGCCTTATTATCTTGCGTATCTTGTCTTTGAGGGCCTGCTGCTGTTGGTATTGAGCAACCTAGATCATCTGGGGCGTGAGCGTCTTGATGATGCTGGCGGACAGCAGCGGTAGGCTTGGATTTGTGGCCGGGTGTCACGGATATGCTAAGCTTGAGGTTGGTCGGACTTCCGACAATGACAATCTATGGGGGCCGCGTCGACTCCTCATTGACGTCCATCGCCTTCTTCTCGTCCTCGAACTGGATCAGACGTTCCGTCGCAAACTCGTTCTCGTGCTCTCGTTGTCTAACGCGCCGTTTTCAGCTTGATGGTCTTGAGCGCCAAGTGTCATATACTGGTCATCGAAGCAGTTCCGGCAGTCGTCGTTGCGGCGCTCGCCAATTGTGGCAAACTCTGCTGCACTAATATGTGAGGGCTGACCGAAACCGCTGTAATGGAAGAAGAAGAAAGACCTTGTTGTTCATTGTCGACTTATTCCGAAGAAACAAGGATATAAGGTCTTGGAGAGGGCATATAGTTGCCGTTGAGGAGACTAAAGTAAGAGTCGAAAAACCATGAAACGGTCACGACTCTTCTCGGTCCATAGCGCATATGAGATTTTAACTTTTAGAGAAGAGCAGTAATCATTTACTGATCTACGTCCGAATTTTGACAACAGATCATAAATAGGAAAGTAATTATATATAGTAGTGTATTATTATCATATACGGCAGGTCTATGATACCAGGTAGTGGAAAGTCATTTCAATAATAATAGTATGTTATTTCTTTTCAATAACAAAATATATTCAATCAATATTCTTTTTAGATAGAATATTGCGTAAATTGCTAATATTCTTTAAAACAGAAATTTTTGTATGTTCGCTTTGATTATACAATATATTTGTAAGACAATACGCTTAACTTTTGCGTTATTGGCTTTGGATCATGATTTTTCTAAGTATATAAACGATTCCAAATAATTCTAAGTTCTAGACTGATACGCGTTAGTTGCGTTATCAGTTTTGACTCGACAAATTTATAAGTATTTGAGATACAAAAATTTTATAAGTTCAAGAAATATTCGAAGTCTTTTACCTGCTCAAGGCGTAATTTGCTCAAGAGCAGGGACTAGGCGCTTTAGTTGCGCTTCGGCTAGTGAGCTAATACGGGTCCTCTTATAGGCCACGGAGAGAGCGGGAATTGAGCCGCCGGAAAAACTATCGCATTCATACTTGCACACACTCATTCACACCTATATACAAAATTCATTTACACACACATATAATATAATGCGCACGCCGCGCCGCCGCTCGCTCTCTACTCCTACTCTCATTTTAATTGCGCCGCTGCGCTCACCGCTCGGTCTATATAGATGTAGGCGTGTGTTGTAGTAAAATTAGGTTGTCTGGCGCTCCTCGGCCGTAGGATAGTACAGGGGCCCGGGTCAGCCTAATCAGCATGACCTGGCTGCCCTATCAGCCGACGAAAAATCCCACCTGACCTTACAGTGCCGGTTGGTGACCAGATAGGCCCATGTTGGGTAGGGGGCGGGGGGGGGGGGCCTGCTGAGTCCACAGGTTTCGGGGTTAACTTCTCCGCGGTGGGTGGCTTCTGGGGGCGTACTGGTCCGGGATGCGGGGCGGAGCTTGGTCCACACACACTTACACACCCGTAAAACAAACAAATAAAAATGGAAAAAAATATGATACAGGAAATAATTGCAAAAGTGCCAGCAACAGAAGAGCTCCCCAGCTTAAACCAAGTCCTTACGGACGGTATTTTGAAAGACCGGGCGACTGTCGTCAAGACGGAAAATACCGGTGTAAGTTCCCAGGAGAGTCACCGGGCGGCTGCGAGGTCCGTCCCAGCGGCAAATACCGGTGCCTCCTCGGGAACAGAAAATAGTAAGAAAAAGAAAAAAAACAGGCACGCTAATAAGGAGCTAGCCTTGGGGGCGAAGCCAAGGACGAAACGTCTGGAGGGCGCTCCTGGGGGGTCTCAGGTTGGGATTTTTGCGGGCGCGTCCGAAAGACAGCACTCCGACAGCTCTACCCCGAGGGAGCCTAAAAAGAGGTCGATTGGGGATGCTCCAAAGAGTTTCAGCCGAGCGGTGGCTACTGACTTAAAGGCGGGTATCGTTCCGGTCAAGGCTCATCGTATCCGAAAGAGCGCCTTGACGAGGACCAAGGAAAGAAGGTCCCTTGGAGGGGGAGATTGATGATGCCCCGAACGGAAGCTATTTTCCAAGTTTCTTGGACAATTCGTTCCAGAGGGGTGCATAGATCTTCCACAGCAAGGACCCAAAGGACAAGGAGTGGTTACTCAGTAATGCTACTAAATGGTCGTGTAGGGAGGGCACCCAATTCAAGGCTATTAAAATAGGAGACCTCGAGAAGCTGGTCAGAGCGATAATCTACGCCCTTGGAGTGCATACTCCGGAGGTCGTGGTGAAGCGCTTGAAAAGGCAGAACACTACACTTACACCGGACTCCTGGGTGGTCGCCGAAACCAAAACGGTGACGGTGGGCACCGAGGGTGAAAAGAAGGAGGAGACGGCCATTTAGGTGCTGCTGGAAAATACTTCAGACCTTTCTGTGGAGGCAACAGAAAGCATGTCGTCCGGCTCAAGGAAAATACGGAGGAAGAGCCGCGACAGACGGGAGTAGAGGTCATGGAGGTCGATTCCGGCCTTAATACGGTAAACACATAGGTAGATGCGGGTAGCAGTGCTCTCGAACAAGATGGCTGATCGGGGGCAACGCAACAGTGTGAGCAATATAAATGGGACCGAATCTGTATCGGACACCACCATAGAGTTCACGCAGATCAATCTGCACCATTGCAAGAGCGCCTCGGCCGTTATGGCTAGACGTATGGCGGGGGTGCGTACAGGTATTTTCCTAATCCAAGAACCTTGGATTCACAACTGTAAAATTGCAGGCTTAAACGGAATAGGTACACTGATCAGTGGCAGTCCCGTCTCGATTAAAACGTGCCTTATTGTTAAGGGGCTTCAGGTCAAGACGGTGCCACAGTACTGCTTAAGGGATCCATGTATAGCTAGGGTAGACTACAAGGGTACCGAAAGTGAGCGGAAAGTCATTATGATTGCCGCAGCATACTTTCCTTGCGAGGAAACGTGCCCAATAGAGGAAATGGTCGCATTAATTAGAGAATGCGAAGCCGAAGGCACCAAGCTTATAATGGGTTGTGATGCAAACGCATATCACACATGTTGGGGCAGCACAGACTGCAATTCTAGAGGAAAAAGTCTATTGAAGTTCTTAACAGCAACGAACATGCACTTTCTTAATACGGGCAGAAGACCCACGTTCCAATGTGCCGTAAGGAAGGAGGAGGTCATAGACATCATCCTGGCCTCCAGGAACGTGTGGTCTAGGTTATGGACTGGAGAGTGTTGTAAGAAGTCTCTATGTCGGACCACCTACACATCGTGTTCGGACTTGGCGGACAAAGTACGCTCGGTTAGCTCATAAGGAACCCTAGGAAAACAAACTGGGTAGGATACAGAGAAGAACTCAAGGCTAAGATCAGTTGCTTTCCTGTCACATACGGGACGGCGGAGGACATCGATCACTGCAGTAGGATCCTAAGGGACATAATAATAAGTTCTTACAAGAACAATTGTGAACTTAGGCTGAAAAAGCCATCGAAGGGCGCTCCCTGGTGAAATAAGTCACTGAAAAAACGCAGGAAGAATGGAAGGCGGCTATACCACCAGTCCAAGCACACGAAAAGTGACAAGGACAATCGGGCGTATAGAGCGGATCAATAGGAATATAAGAAGGAGATTGAAAAGGCCGGGGTGGAGGGTTGGAGTTAATACTGCAAAAGCCGAAACACGGTATCAGACACGGCTAGGCTATTCAGTGTCCTGCAGCATCTGAAGAAGCTACTGACAGACTTGATTAAATTAGTAACAGGGGACTGGGCAAAGAATGGACAGGAGGCTCTAAAGGGCCTGATGAAAACCCACTTTCCAGACTTTAGGGAAGGGGCGAGGTCAGAGGCCGTTCAGCTGATGGCCCGCGGAGAGGACTGGAGACTGGCGAAACGGGTTGTAGGGACGTTTGAGCCCTACAAGGCGGCAGGTGCAGACGGCATTTTTCCGGCTCTGCTGTCGCAGGACATAGACGTATTAGTCCCAGCTTTGAAGAAATTGTACTGATCCTGTCTGGCACTAGGATATGTGCCGGAAGAATGGGGGCAGGCGAGGGTGGCTTTCCTGTCTAAACTAGGTAAGATACATCACCCGGTCGCAAGGGACTTTAGGCCAATCAGCATGACCTCGTTTTCACTCAAAACCCTGGAAAGGCTGGTTGACAGATATATCAAGTAGTCATTACTAGTAGAAGCGCCGCTGCACAACACGCAGCATGCCTACCAGGCAGGAAAGTCAGTGGACACAGCGTTGGTGGATGCGGTTAGCTTTATTCAAAAGGGCATGAGAAACAGGGGTTTGGTATTGGTGGCCTTCCTTGACATCGAGGGGTCTTTTAATTACACGACCGGCGAGGCGATCTCAGCAAGCATGGAGAAGCACGCAATATCAACAACTGTCGCCAGGTGGATCAGCGTTATGCTGTGGTCCAGGACAATAGTTGCTGCTTGGGGAGCGTACTCTTGCAAAGAAGTGGTGAGGGAGAGATGCCCACGAAGAGGGGTGCTGTCACCAACGCTATAGTGCCTGGTGATGGACTGCTTGCTCTGCATCCTGAACGAGGTTGGTATAAACGTACAGGCATATGCAGACGACATCGTTATCCTGATTAGGGGGGACGACGAGGACGTGCTAGCAGGTCTAATGCAGTTCGCACTGGGCCTGGAGGATTAAAGGTGTAATAAAGTAAATCTGGGGGTTAACCCCAACAAAGTCAGTGTCATGCTGTGTACGAACAGGTATAAGGAAAAATGCGAGAAAGCGATAGGCACATTCTGGGCCTGCAGAAGTGCTTTTGACAATACCTGGGGTCTGGAACCGGATAAAGTGAGATGGTTATATGATGCAATCATCAAACCAAGACTCATTCATGGGGCACCAGACAGGGTGCAAAGATTGGTTATAGGAGGAATCACGGGTTCCATGCAAACGACACTTACGGTCGCTTTGAAAAAACTGTTGGAACTCTCCCCACTAGGCAAGGTAATTAGGGCAAATGCGTGTAGGATGTTCTGCAGAATAGCGTAATTAACGAACTGTTCGGAGTTTAAGGATGCGACACTTCTGGAACAAGTAATGCCGCTAATGAAAGAAAGAGGTTGCGACAGAATGGCGGAAAGAATTTATTTCTCTAAACTTTTCTCGATCGTGATCCCGGAAAAAGAAGAATGGAAGACGGGATCACACAAACTCCTTAAAAACAGTGTAGTGTGGTTTACCGACGGCTCTAAGAATGAGAATGAGGTAGGAGCAGGAGCCTGAAAAAAGGGGGACACACAAGAGATTGTGTACTCGCTTGACCATCATGCTACGGTTTTCTAGGCGGATATCACGGCTTTTACAGAGGCAGCCAAAAGGCTGTTGGAGAAAGGCACAGGGCAAAGAAACTGTAAGCTTCTGCTCGGACAGCAGGGCAGCTCTAATGGCGCTAGATAGTATCAGTATCTCTTCAAAAGAGGTAGAGGCGCTAGAATTTCTGGTGGAACACAACGTAGTGAGACTAGTGTGGGTACCAGGGCACTACGGTATAGTGGGTAACAAAAAGGCAGACAGACTGGCAGGTAAGGGTGCGGACAGCATTCGAGCAAGAAGGTGCACAGTCGCCGTTTCTACCTGCGAGCTATACAGAGAAATCAAGGAATGGCTTAATTCGCAACAAAGCGATAGATAGACTAATGCCATAGGGCTAAGACAGGCTAGAGCTCTGATGGGCAGCAGCCCACCAGACGAGTGGCTGCGGACCATTAGGGGCCTAAGCAGGAGCAGGCTGAGGCTGGCCGTTGGCTGGCTGACGGGACATTGGAGAGTAGGATACCACCTGTGGAACTTAGGACTAAGCAACTCTGGGAGCTGCAGGTGGTTCGAGTACAAAGAGGAGACTACCTCCCACTTGCTGTGTGAATACCCAGTTTTCGCGGGGACGAGACAAAGGGAGTAGGGGGGTCCTATGTTGGGGTTTGAGGAGCAAAAGACAAACAGCTTGGCATCAATTTGCCAAGTTCCTCAAGCTATGAACAAGGGTTTATAAAGTAACTTTCAAAGGTACAGGAGGCACAGCACAATGAGCTTAGCCTGAGTTCTTGACCAGCACGTCCCTGTGCAGGGGCCGCCGTGGTTCAACTCCATCAACTATGACTATGACTATGACTAAGAGCTCAGTGGGCTTATTGGCTTCGTGAAGTTGCAGTATTCGTCTACGGCTCTTAAACGCCCTCGCCTTTGGCTCTGGCTAACTTGCCTTCTCGTTGACTCAGTGGTAAAGCAAGCGCCTTAAGATTTTGGGGATTTTGGTTCAAATTACCCTTGTCACTTTAGTTTTGTGCAACTTAGTTCCCAAAAACCCCGTTACAATATATACTTTGATGTTATTTGTTAACAAAATAGAACTTTAATTAGCTGTTTGGAGCTGGTCAAAATCATAGAAATATAAGGTTTTTAAAATGGTTTTAAGAAAGATTTTTGAAATGTTTAGACTTGGGTAACTTTTTGGGCATTCTTAGTCTTGCTCTCTTCACTATAAAAGCCGATTCGCTTCCCCCTCCTCCAGTTGTGTAATGTATTTTTTTTTTTTTGGATACAGTGAGCGTAAAAGTCGATTTTACGCACACTCTGGGTGCAATAAATCACATTTTATACCCCTAGTAAAAAAGTAATTTCTAAATATATTTATAATAAATCCGATAAAAATGTATGTAATGCTGTTTATAAAAAGTTTAGTCAAAATAATGTAAGAATAACTATGGAAGTGAATGAAATGACGTTTAGTGCATACAAGTCATGCATATATTGTATATCGGTTTTAAAATTGTTTAGTAGTTATTTACATTGTGTGTCGATTCACGCATTCTGAAATTTGTGAGCATGGCGGTAATGAAAAATGCAATTATAAGAAAAACGATTCTTTAAATCATTACATCTCTTGTACAAACCATACTGTTAATGAAATTGGCAGCAGTTTTACGAGTGTAGCGATATAAAATAAGTGAATCAGCAATTGCGTTAGCTATTTTTAGAACCAAACTAATGTTTCTTCTCAGGTCTTTTAGTGATAAACTATCCGGAGATGACACACTATGTATGTTGTTAAAGTTTGACGTCGCTTGCCGCTGCAACTACCTGCTTATGACCTTAGTCCTGGATATTAACTGTTTAGCAGTTCTGATTAGCATTTTTGGCTGCTACAACCACCTGGAAACGTCCCTGGAGGGCTAGTTGGCATTACCGGATGCTTGAACCACCTCAAGACGGCCCTCGCATTTTATCTGGGCACTTTAATGATCGTAATATAAGACTGGAGCTGGAGTACACAGTTTGGCTTGTCTGGTTGGTGTTTCTGGAATCGTCAATTACCTGGATACAACCCTGAAACCACATGTTCACTGCTAGTGGTACTAGTTAGCGTCGCTGGATGCTTCGACTACTTGGAGACAATCCTGGAGATGTAAATGCTCGTTCTTGCAGAACTGGATGGTATTTCTAGTTGGTTTAACTAACCGGAAATGACTCTGGAGCTGCTTGTCTAGAGTCTACTACGCTGTATGACTATGACTTACTGCAACTGCGTACCCAGTTATAATCAACACCTAGTATTTGTTAATAGTTTACTGCAGTTACAAGGACAGCTTTTATTGATACTACTCGAGTAGTCTACTGCTGCTACTAGGAATGCAGGGTCTACTGCTAATTCTCGTTTAGGCTCTACTGTATGTCTGATTTATGCTGTAACTTTATATTCAACGTCTACAGCTGCTGCTGACTCAATTGCCAAAAGAAACATAGTTAAGTATAATAAGATAGGTGTGTAGCAAATTACACATAATTATTTACACTATAAAAAAAACTGTGTAAACGAAAAACTTGAGTGCAAAAAAATGCACATCTACACTATATTAAAACACTAAAATAAGCAATTATGTGAAAATTCATTGGAACTAGTGAATCATTCTGGGATGATAATTATTTTATGATAGATATGTAATCCAACATAAATACATAATCCTGCTAAAAAAAATTAAAAATAAAATTATAATTAAGTACACTTTTTTGATAAAGAATGGTTCACAAAAAGTGATCGAATCATAAAACATTTCACATAAATTACATATAAAACGAAATCTGCAGATTTTGTCTAGATAAAAGGGATGCTGCGAATATTCATTCGTGCATATATGATCATGTTCTTAAAATATAAGACGTAATCATCAGATTTAGTCTTGATGAAAGGGATGCTGCAAATAATCATCTGTACCATAATGCAAATAATGACTCTTGCTCTATGTATTTACGCATATCACAGGACGTATTCTGCAGATTTGGTGTGGATGAAAAAGATGCTGCGAATAATCATCTGTGCAAATATCGTTGCTTCCTACGAAGAGTAGCACTGTTCAAATTTCCCGTCATAAGTAGCACATCTCATTCAACTTATGCTGGACTAGCACAACTAAACATTTTCCGCGAAGACTACCACAACTCGCACGTTTGTCGCGAAAACTAGCACAACTCAAACTTTCAACAACGATTTTTTATGAAAATTTCCCAATTTTTGCAAAAACGTCCCAAATAAACATTTTTGAGTGTTCACAAATTACAACTACTTACCAAAGGCTATAGCCAGGTTACTATGGTGAAATGGCCCCCTTGGAAAATGTATATATGTTATATACCATTCGATGGGGGATAAAAAAAAACTCCCATAGCCAAATTTTTAGCTCTCTGCCTAGTGCGCATGCGCAGTAACGTCGATAAACGTGTTTTTTTGATTTTATTTTTTTCTGAAGTCCCTATAGGATAAAAATTTTTTTAAAAATTCACATTGGTGTATTTTTATGTCATGAATAACTGCAATTTTTTTGGGATTACATAACCTCAAATATCGGATCTAAAAAAATTATTAAAGTTTTCAATCGATATTTTGACCCCCTTGTTTTTGAGGTGCAACTTTTTAAGTAGACTTTTTTTGTGTACTTTTTCCCGTTCTTTACGATGGCACTAACGTTTTTTCCTTAAAAATGGTGGCACAACTCGATTTGAGCCAAAAACTGATTTTTTTGCCATTTTTTCACGTTTTTAGCTGGTTATGTTACAATTTAGTTACTAAAGTGACTCCTTTTGAGTAGTTTTGCATATCTTCCCATGAAAACATAATCAAATGAAATATTTTGTTCGCTCCAAGCCGTATTTTTTATATTATCTTACGTTTTCAATGATGGTCTTATCAGAATTGTGATATCACCTTATTATAAAACGGATGGCTAATGTTATGTTCTTTTTAAACGTTCTGTGATTGGTCGAAAGTATTGTCTCTGTCGCACTTTTTTGTTTATTGTTTATTTTTATTTATAATAAAAGGTTATGCTTGGCCGCGCGGTTGACGCGGCGGCTGCAATGCAGACGATCTGCGTAGTGAATGGTCAATCATAAAATTAAGAATTATCAGGAGCATAAACAAATAAAGTATTTTGATTTCTTAATTAATTAAACGATGCGCAAACCAATGGCCAACATTGTTTTTTTCAAAACTAATTTTTTTTTTTCTTACAATTGTCTATATAAGGGAGAAAGTACAATACGTCCCGTCCCGTCCCGTACCGACCCCGGGACATACCGTCTGAAATAAGTCACTTTTATATTATTGGCTAATTCTGTTCGATAACCCAATCGACGGTACAGAATTAGCCAATCCCGTAAAAACAGCTTATTTCAGACGGTATGTCCCGAGGTCGGTACGGGACGACGGACTCAATTGTACTTTCTCCATAATATACTAATACAAGTGAATGGTGAAAACGCTGTTAGTATAAGTTTATAACTTTTAAAGTAAATTAAAATCTAGCAAATAAAAATTGTTTCGATTTTTCTTTTTACTATTTCGGCTTTTGACTGATAATTGATAGCAATACTAGAAAAAATAATAAAGTAGTTAAGTATTTATTTTCAAATAGATTGGAGTTAGTTGGAACCGAAGGCTGACGCGGCTACTTTAAATCTTTCTGCTGTTTACTTCAAAACTAACAATCTTGTATATTTAAAGTGAGTACTATATATTTTACATATCTTTTAAAAAAATGAAGATTTAACAAAGTTTTTCAAAAGTTTTGACATCACAGATTATATGCTTTGATATTAGGGTTATATGTATTTCTAATACATATTACACAATAAATTAATATTTTGTTAAATAACTTCTTTAAAATCAAAACCTATTATTAATATCTAAAATGTTATTTTTATGCCGACACTTTGAGTTTTGAAAAAAATACTGTAACCAACCTACTGATAAATAAAAAATCTCCCATGTATTTATAATAAATACACTTGTATTTTACCGGTATATGCAGAGTAAGACTTATTAATGGGTAGAAAAATAAAATTTTTATTATAAATTCTGTAGTATTAAGAGTAATTGTATCAAAAATAATGACAGATAATATAGTAATATAATAATATGATATAATAATATAATAATATGATATAATAATATAATATTATAATATAATAATATAATAATGTAATAATAATAACAGATAATTATTAGACCTTTTTATACGCTAAATAAGAAAAACATGTTGTGTACGTTATTAAATTCTTGCATAAAATCAAAAGTTTAAACCAACATTAAATTATAAACTGTTTTAGTACTCGCATAAAGATCCGATCTTATCCTAAAACAAAAATAGCAATCAGATTTTAAATCAATAAGCTAACAAAAAAGTAATTAATAAAAATGAATTTTCAATCCTATAGATATAGATATACGTACAATGCATGTAAGGGGAACGAGTCTTTATCTATTTAACTTAACCAATTTAGGCTAATCACATAAAGTAAAATGAGAAATTAGTTAAACATAAAGTTGTTGAAACTATTAACTAAATAAAATTAAGAAGGAAAAACATTTGAATAAAATATGACAATAAACTTTTGCTAGAAACGGATTTGACGATTGATGAGTTGCATGTTTTGATGTAATGCGGTATATTAATTATACAAGTATGATTAAATTGATAAAATATAGAAAGTCTTGAACAATAATTAATTTGTTTATGTATAAAATACTGTCAAATTAATAAAAAATGCACATAAATATCTGCATATGACTATATATGATGTGATTTTTACTATAGTTAATTATTATGAGATGAGAAAAAATATTTGGTTTTACATAAAAACAATACATGAGAAATAATAAAAATGAAAAATAGAACTAATAGGATGCGAACTTATTAATTGTCAATTAACTTTTAAGTTAAAAAAATGTAAAATGAATAAAGTAAACACAAGCCAACCTATGCTTTAAACACATACGTATATGAAACATCATTAAAAACAACATTATTTATTTATTTTAAAATACACTATTATTCATGTCTAGATACAAGAACATATTTTTACAAAAAAACAAATTGAATATAATAATTTCATAGGTTTGTTGATTTTATAAAATCACTAGGTGCAAGCACTTCAATACAGTTTTTATGACAAAAAAAAATTATTTGCTTAAAAAACTTATAAATGAAATACAACTTATTTCACTTTTACTAGGCAATATTATTTTTTTACTTTTCATGTAAAGCTACTGAGAAAACTGGATTATACAAGAACTTAGATTATAATATTTTTGTAATATTTATTATTCATTCTAGTTTTTAATTTAAAAAAAGGCAAACAATTTTTTTAGATTTTTAAAAACTAACTAACAGCATTTTTAAATGTATTGTAAAATATTTATATTTTATTATTTCAGAAGTGATCTTCTTGTCTAATGGTTAAATAAATATGGCATCTAATAGTAATGAAGAGTCAGATAACATCAGGAAACGCGATGATCGAAGATGTGCCATGTGTAATATTTATATTAGAAAATCAATTGGTCGAGAAAAGGAAATCGAATCTGAAGTTGAAATCGAATATGCTAAACAATTATCAAATAAAGATATTTACATCCATGATGTAATTTGTGATTCATGTAGAAAGCGATTAGCCAAATACATATCAAGCTCTAAACCTAAAAAGGTTAATGTTCCAGCAACTGCTTCGTCTCAAGATTCAAATGTTTCTGAATCATTTTCTCAGCTAACTGTCACTTCATCATCTCAGGAAAGTACACAATCATCTGTATACACAATAAAGGAACAAAAAGTACGAGCAACCACGGAATTACTTATTCAAAGGACGATTGCGACACATAAATATTGCTTTGTTTGTGGGTACCAAAAACAGACTAATAATATATTAGTTCCTTTAGAGGCCCGAATTCAAGTTTATAGTAAAATGAATGTTTTTATTCCACATGGCAATAGATGCTGTTGCACACATTTAATTAAAAAAAGATTTTATGAAGATGAACTAAATAAAATTAATATTTTTTCCACTACAAGTACGGTATATATTGATGAATTACTACAATTTTTGAGTCAATTATCAATGAAAGCAGACGAAACTTTATTAGATACAGTAGCTGAATTTTCCATGCCTGAAAAAAAATTGAAAGTTTTTACGGGATTAACGTGGGAAAATATTAATTATCTTAAAGATCAACTCACTTCTCTGAAGAATTCCTGTGTAAGGACAGCGACACAAGCCATTGTCGTATTTTTATTCAAAATGCGCTCTGGGAATTCTAACTCGCTCATCTCTACAATATTTGACATTGAAAGCGAACAACAAGTATCTCGTTTTTGTCAATCAGTATTATTATCTTTCGAAAAAGATTTACTACCAAAACACTTTGGATTAGAAAATGTAGACAGAAATGAATTGATTGAAAATCAAACTTCTAATATGGCAAAGAAATTACATCCTGGTAAACAACTTATTTTGATTGCTGATGGTACTTATATAAGGCATGAAAAAAGCTCTAATAACGAGTACCAAAGAAAATCTTATTCAGGCCAAAAAAAAGTTCCTCTGACTAAACCATTTACTATATGTACTACTAATGGTTATGTTGTTGACCAGTTAGGTCCATATCTTGCAAATAAAAATGATGCTACAATACTGATTGAAATATTGGAAGAGAAGCAGAATATTTTACAGAAACTTCTTCGCCAAGGGGACATTTTTATACTGGATAGAGGTTTCAGGGACATTAAACAAAAATTAGAAAATATGGGTTATATTGTTTTGATGCCTGCACTCAAAGGTTCAAAATCTCAACTTTCTACGCAAGAATCAAATGAAA
This sequence comes from Nasonia vitripennis, assembly GCF_009193385.2. Taxonomy (NCBI): domain Eukaryota; kingdom Metazoa; phylum Arthropoda; class Insecta; order Hymenoptera; family Pteromalidae; genus Nasonia; species Nasonia vitripennis. Next base: position 3,549,019 of record NW_022279643.1, on the reverse strand, counting down.
CAATATTCACGACAAAACTGCGATGGGTTGTTGAAGCAGTGCACGGAGTTCAAAAGAAAAAATATAGGTTATTAGATCACAAACTTGATAATAAAATGGTGAAAAATACTGGATCTTATTGTAAAATTTCTTGCTACTTAAATAACTTGTTTGGCAAACGCCTAGATTCTGATGAAGACATGCAAGATGAAATATTTAGTGCTATGCAATCTAGAAAAAATGTTGAAAATACATTAGCAGTTTTAGTAGCAGACAAAAGATGGAGTCGTCGGAAACTACCATTTAAAATAATAACTTCGGATGATTTACCAGACTTTCCTGAATTAACAATAAAAGATTTGAAAATTCTGTTTACAGGAACATATCAGCTTAAACAGACAATATCTTACTTAGCGGAAATGCTTGACGCAGATAATAATTTGAAGATTGGATATTCAAAAGAGACTAACAATATTCTCAAACTTGAAGTTCAATCCAGGCATATTAACAGAAAACAATACAAATGTTTCGTTGAGTATAAACCAAATGGTATTGGTTATTCTAGCATCTTAAGACACTGTTGTGATTGTGCTAACGGTAACCGTACTATAGGATGTTGTGCGCATATTGCTGCCATAATCTATTATCTTTCACATGGAAGATATTTATCAAAAATCATACGACCAGCTGAAATTCTGTCTAAAATGTTTCTTAATGATCAAATTGAAGTGTGTATTGATGAAGATAGTGACAATGATGAGTGAATCATTTTTTCTATTGTGAACATTCGTTATTTTTAAAAAGCTACTTGTATACGTTCCATAATTTATTTTAAATAGCCTATGAAGATAATAAATTATACTTTGTACGAATTGAACATACTTAACTTCAATTCCTTTTTACCTGATAATTATTACTGTCAATAGATTTTGAATAATCAATTAAGTAGAGGCAGATAAGCCAAATATGGCCTTTTTAAGACCACAAGACGCCAAAAGTACCCTCAAACGATCGATTTCAAGGCTATGTTTAGCTAAAAACAGGCTTTTTTGCGTGAAAACCCTTGCATTATGACATTTTTAGGTTAGTTTTGGGTTACATGGTACCAAAAATGGCCTTTTTCAGCGTTAAATCACTCAAATAAGGGCATTTTTAGGTTAAAGAGAAAAGCAGACACTGACAGCGGCGATATTCTTTTTATATATAGAGAGAAACCCTTTATTACCTCAAATTCTGATAAGACCATCATTGAAAACGTAAGATAATATAAAAAATACGGCTTGGAGCGAACAAAATATTTCATTTGATTATGTTTTCATGGGAAGATATGCAAAACTACTCAAAAGGAGTCACTTTAGTAACTAAATTGTAACATAACCAGCTAAAAACGTGAAAAAATGGCAAAAAAATCAGTTTTTGGCTCAAATCGAGTTGTGCCACCATTTTTAAGGAAAAAACGTTAGTGCCATCGTAAAGAACGGGAAAAAGTACACAAAAAAAGTCTACTTAAAAAGTTGCACCTCAAAAACAAGGGGGTCAAAATATCGATTGAAAACTTTAATAATTTTTTTAGATCCGATATTTGAGGTTATGTAATCCCAAAAAAATTGCAGTTATTCATGACATAAAAATATACCAATGTGAATTTTTAAAAAAATTTTTATCCTATAGGGACTTCAGAAAAAAATAAAATCAAAAAAACACGTTTATCGACGTTACTGCGCATGCGCACTAGGCAGAGAGCTAAAAATTTGGCTATGGGAGTTTTTTTTTTATCCCCCATCGAATGGTATATAACATATATACATTTTCCAAGGGGGCCATTTCACCATAGTAACCCGGCTATAGCCTTTAAAATTCTTTTCACGGATACAACAATTTTTTACAAACATTTATTTAAATTGTTCACTTCTTTAGAAATTTTCAAAACTTTTTATAACTTTGAGGTTTGTCTATCTTTGTCCAATGTTTTCATGAACACAACTAATCAAATAAAAACATTACGACGTGGTGCGTCACAGCCGCGCCGAAAAATCTCTTTTCGGCACGGCAGATCCCCTGCATAGAAAATAGCGTGCGAACGGTCGGCGACAAGCCATGCGGCTTTTTTGTCAGAGCCGTAGCGCATCCCAAGAATTCCCGGGCCGGGTGAGCTCGCGGCACCGTTCCACGAAGCAGCGAGATGAGCAACGTCGCGAGAGAGAGGCTTAGCCAAGCAGGGAAAGATAGCGTGGCCTGAGATGGCCCGGGCCGCCAATCAGAGTGCGGCTTCGTTGCGGCCTGAGGAGAAGGGAAGGTAGCGAGCGCTACTGGCGCGCGCCGGACCGGCAGTATCTCGTGAGCCCTCGTTAAGAATTGAGTAACGCAGAGGTTCGCGAGCGCGAGAGAAGTGGGAGAGTAGTACAGAGAGTTTGGAGAAGTCTTACGGTTTTCCGAGGTGCATCCCGGCGACCAGGGGAGCAGTGAAGAAGACGGGACGGGAGGACTGCCACGGTCCAGTCACCAGTGATCGAAGGGGATAGGGAAGGCGCTGAAGAAGACGGCGACCCGGTAAGTGGTTTTGAGAAAAAGGAACGCGAGCGAGGAGTGGATTAGAACGCGGCATCGAGTACGCTTGAGTGAGAGAGATAGAGAGAAAGAGACGAGTGTGTGCGCGTGCAGTGCGGGTGCACGAGGAGTTCGCCATACGCAGTGCGGGGCGTACGCCACGGAAAGAGATCGAAAGGCCTACGCCGGGCAGTCGAACTGGGAGTCCGTGGCGTCGAAACCCAGAGCCGTACGGCGCTGAGGAATTGGCCTGCGTCTCTCGTCAGTGAGGGACAAAGGAAGAGAGAGAGAGAGAGAGAGAGAGAGAAAGAGAGAGACCGGCATCGGGACAACCAGCACGTTGTGCGAGGTTGGCCACGCCGGACGCCTCAGACAAAGAAACGCCGCGGCGTAGCGAGAACCGAGCGGGAGAAGCGGCACGTGCGCTCGAGCTCGCCAACAAAGGAGAGAGAGAGGAGTGGGGAGAAGAGAGCGGGTCTTCGCCGGTGCGGTCCGACTAGGCCGAGCGCTGGGTCGACTGCCCGCGAGACGTGAGTAGTGAAGCGCAGTTTAGGTGCGAGAGCACCGGGACGGCGCGAGGGAAAGTATCGCTTACGCCCTGCGTGGCTAAATCGCGTGGGAGGCTGAAGCCACCGCGTTGTAGGGAGGGGTTGGGTGAAATATAGCGGATTTATTAAAGAGAATAAAGAGATTATTTATTTCCTGTCCTTTCTCCCCACGTGCTCCCAAATGTACGGCGACTACGGCGAATCCGCCGGTTAAATAAAACAAATTCGGGCGCTTCGGAGCGACAGGAGTTGCGCATCTGTGCTGGGAGGTACAGCGTCGCAACATAAAATACATACATTTTAAGTAATAAAAGTCGCGAGTTGTGCTAGTCTTCGCGGGAAATATGTGAGTTGTGCAACTCTTGGCGGAATTTCTGAACTGTGCTACTCTTTGCGGCAAATCGTGTGTTGTGCTAGTTTTGGTTTGAAAATTTGAACTGTGCTAGTCTACGTACGGAGCGACGATATGATCTTGTTTTCAAAGATATCTGATTATGAATAAGAAATGATGACTTCTCTATGTATTCATGCATGTTACATGACGTAATCTGCAGATTCGATCATGATGAAAGTGATGCTGCGAATAATCATCAGTGTAGATATGATCTGGTTTTTAAAATATATCTGTTTGTGAATAAGAAATGAGGATTGCTCTATGTATTCACGCATATTACAGAACGTAATCTACAGATTTGGTCCAGATCAAAGGGATGCTGCGAATAATCATCTGTGCATATAGAATCTTGTTCTTAAAATATATCTGTTTGTGAATGAGAAATGATGACTGCTTTATGTATTAAAGCATATCATAAGACGTAATCTGCAGATTTGGTGCAGATGAAAGATATGCTGCAAATAATCATCTGTGCAGATATGGTCTAGTTTTCTTAAGATGTCTGTTTGTGAATGTAAAATTAAGACTGCTCTATGTACTCACGTATATCACATAAAGCATTCGTCATCTCATATTCACAAATAGATGGCTTTAAAAAAACAGCATATCTGCACAAATATTTAATCGCAGCATCCCTTTCATCTGGGCCAATTTTAAAATAATCTTTATTTATCCATGTATATATATATATATATATATGTGATAATATACAATGTCAAAAATATAAAAAAAAATTTATTTATTATATATTTTTTAATTGTTTTAACAGCTTCCAATCTACCTGGACCAAATCTTGAAATTTTTTTTTGTTGGAATGTATATTTAAAAAGACCTAATGTAATTTTTTTTTAATCGTTTTCACAGCTTCCAATCTACCTGGACCAAATCTTGAAAATGTTTTTTGGTAAAAATGTATATTTTTATCATATGTACCGTCTTTACTAATTAATGGTTTTTTGTTTATAAAATACATCAAGTTTTGTAGAATAAATGCAAAAAAAATCCAGACGGACGGACGGACGGACGGACATTTTTTAAGTTCTTTTACTGCTAAAACTAATTGAAATTTGATATATTTGATATTTTTTTCGGTAACTTGAATGATTTAAGTTCAAAGAACATTCACACTGTAAAATAGATCTAATTTTTTTCTTAAAAGTAAAATATCGGATACCAATATAGAAGTAAATAGTGTCGCGGGCGCCAAAGCTTCAACTATAGCGGACTAAGCATGAATAATCAAGTCAGGTTGGACTACAACAATTTCTATATTTTCCCAATGTACATATATACATTCTACGCATGCGCAACTTTGTATTTAAATAGCTGGGACAGTTCTTTCATAGCTCAGTCAGTTTTTGCCCTTTGAAGCGGAGCGATCGATAAATCATAAAAATATTTCATAAGTATATCTTCAATTTTTTTCTAATTTATTTTTTATTCCGATGGACGATAAACGTGATTATTAAACTATAGGAGACTGAGTATTATCTAACAAATTACTTTAGACTACACTGATATCCATATTTCACCAATGTTTGTATATGCAGTTTACGCATGTCCAACCTTGTATTTAAATAGCCAGGACTGTAATTTTATAGCTTGGTCTGTTTTTGCTCTTCGAAGCGAAGAGGTAAATCATGAAAATATCCAAGAAATTTTATTTCAATATTTTTTTAATTTACTTTTTTTTTAAAAGGATAATTAACGTGATTATTGAACTATAGGAGACTAAGCATTAATTGACAAGTCACTTCAGACTACATCGATTTCCATATTGCCCCAATGTTTAAATATGCAGTTTACGCATGCGCAACTTTGTATATTAATAGCCAGGACTGTGAATTTATAGCTTGGTCTGTTATTGACCTTTAAAGCGGAGAGGTCGGTAAAACATGAAAATATTTCAAACGTATAATAACAATATTTTTCTAATAAATTTTTTATTTTTTTAGGATAATAAACGTGATTATTAAACTATAGGATACTGAGCTGTATCCAACAAGTCACTTGAGACTACATCGATTTCCATATTGCCCTAATGTTTAAATATGCAGTTTACGCATGCGCAACTTTGTATTTAAATAGCCAGGACTGTGCTTTTATAGCTCAGTACTTTAAAGCGGAGAGGTCGTTGAAACATGAAAATATTTCAAATGTATAATAACAATATTTTTCTAATTTATTTTTTATTTTTTTAGGATAATTAACGTGATTATTAAACTATAGGAGACTTAGCTGTATCCAACAAGTCACTTTTGACTACATCTATTATCATATTGCCCCAATGTTTAAATATGCAGTTTACGCATGCGCAACCTTGTATATTAATAGCCAGGACTGTGATTTTATAGCTCAGTACTTTAAAGCGGAGAGGTCGGTGAAACATGAAAATATTTCAAACGTATAATAACAATATTTTTCTAATTTATTTTTTATTTTTTTAGGATAATAAACGTGATTATTAAACTATAGGAGTCTGAGCTGTATCCAACAAGTCACTTGAGACTACATCGATTTTCATATTGCCCCAATGTTTAAATATGTAGTTTAGGCATGCGCAACATTGTATATTAATAGCCAGGACTGTAATTTTATAGCTTGGTCTGTTTTTGCTCTTCGAAGCGAAGAGGTAAATAATGAAAATATCCAAGAAATTTTATTTCAATATTTTTTTAATTTACTTTTTTTTTAAAAGGATAATTAACGTGATTATTGAACTATAGGAGACTAAGCATTAATTGACAAGTCACTTCAGACTACATCGATTTCCATATTGCCCCAATGTTTAAATATGCAGTTTACGCATGCGCAACTTTGTATATTAATAGCCAGGACTGTGAATTTATAGCTTGGTCTGTTATTGACCTTTAAAGCGGAGAGGTCGGTAAAACATGAAAATATTTCAAACGTATAATAACAATATTTTTCTAATAAATTTTTTATTTTTTTAGGATAATAAACGTGATTATTAAACTATAGGATACTGAGCTGTATCCAACAAGTCACTTGAGACTACATCGATTTCCATATTGCCCTAATGTTTAAATATGCAGTTTACGCATGCGCAACTTTGTATTTAAATAGCCAGGACTGTGCTTTTATAGCTCAGTACTTTAAAGCGGAGAGGTCGTTGAAACATGAAAATATTTCAAATGTATAATAACAATATTTTTCTAATTTATTTTTTATTTTTTTAGGATAATTAACATGATTATTAAACTATAGGAGACTTAGCTGTATCCAACAAGTCACTTTTGACTACATCTATTATCATATTGCCCCAATGTTTAAATATGCAGTTTACGCATGCGCAACCTTGTATATTAATAGCCAGGACTGTGATTTTATAGCTCAGTACTTTAAAGCGGAGAGGTCGGTGAAACATGAAAATATTTCAAACGTATAATAACAATATTTTTCTAATTTATTTTTTATTTTTTTAGGATAATAAACGTGATCATTAAACTATAGGAGTCTGAGCTGTATCCAACAAGTCACTTGAGACTACATCGATTTTCATATTGTCCCAATGTTTAAATTGCAGTTTACACATGCGCAACTTTATATATTAATAGCCAGGACAGTGCTTTTATGGCTTAGTCTGTTATTGCCTTTAGGAGCGGGGAGATCGGTGAAACGTGGAAATATTTCAAATGTTTAATTTCAATATTTTTCTAATAAATTTTTTATTTTTTTAGGATAATAAACGTGATTATTAAACTATAGGAGACTGAGCTGTATCCAACAAGTCACTTGAGACTACATCGATTTTCATATTGCCCCAATGTTTCAGTATGCAGTTTACGTTTGCGCAACTTTGTATATTAATAGCAAGGACTGTGATTTTATAGCTGAGTACTTTAAATCGGAGAGGTCGGTGAAACATGAAAATATTTCAAACGTATAATAACAGTATCTTTCTAATTTATTTTTTATTTTTTTAGGATAATAAACGTGATTATTAAACTATAGGAGACTGAGCTGTATCCAACAAGTCACTTGAGACTACATCGATTTTCATATTGCCCCAATGTTTAGGCATGCGCAACTTTGTATATTAATAGCCAGGACAGTGCTTTTATGGCTTAGTCTGTTATTGCCTTTAGGAGCGGGGAGATCGGTGAAACATGAAAATATTTCAAAAGTTTAATTTCAATATTTTTCTAACAAATTTTAATTTTTTTAGGATAATAAACGTGATTATTAAACTATAGGAGACTGAGCTGTATCCAACAAGTCACTTGAGACTACATCGATTTCCATATTGCCCTAATGTTTAAATATGCAGTTTACGCATGCGCAACTTTGTATTTAAATAGCCAGGACTGTGCTTTTATAGCTCAGTACTTTAAAGCGGAGAGGTCGTTGAAACATGAAAATATTTCAAATGTATAATAACAATATTTTTCTAATGTATTTTTCATTGTTTTAGGATAATTAACGTGATTATTAAACTATAGGAGACTTAGCTGTATCCAACAAGTCACTTGAGACTACATCGATTTTCATATTGCCCCAATGTTTAAATATGTAGTTTAGGCATGCGCAACTTTGTATATTAATAGCCAGGACTGTAATTTTATAGCTTGGCCTGTTTTTGCTCTTCGAAGCGAAGAGGTAAATCATGAAAATATCCAAGAAATTTTATTTCAAAATTTTTTTAATTTACTTTTTTTTAAAAGGATAATTAACGTGATTGATGAACTATAGGAGACTAAGCATTAATTGACAAGTCACTTCAGACTACATCGATTTCCATATTACCCCAATGTTTAAATATGCAGTTTACGCATGCGCAACTTTGTATATTAATAGCAAGGACTGTGATTTTATAGCTGAGTACTTTAAATCGGAGAGGTCGGTGAAACATGAAAATATTTCAAACGTATAATAACAGTATCTTTCTAATTTATTTTTTATTTTTTTAGGATAATAAACGTGATTATTAAACTATAGGAGACTGAGCTGTATCCAACAAGTCACTTGAGACTACATCGATTTTCATATTGCCCCAATGTTTAGGCATGCGCAACTTTGTATATTAATAGCCAGGACAGTGCTTTTATGGCTTAGTCTGTTATTGCCTTTAGGAGCGGGGAGATCGGTGAAACATGAAAATATTTCAAAAGTTTAATTTCAATATTTTTCTAACAAATTTTAATTTTTTTAGGATAATAAACGTGATTATTAAACTATAGGAGACTGAGCTGTATCCAACAAGTCACTTGAGACTACATCGATTTCCATATTGCCCTAATGTTTAAATATGCAGTTTACGCATGCGCAACTTTGTATTTAAATAGCCAGGACTGTGCTTTTATAGCTCAGTACTTTAAAGCGGAGAGGTCGTTGAAACATGAAAATATTTCAAATGTATAATAACAATATTTTTCTAATGTATTTTTCATTGTTTTAGGATAATTAACGTGATTATTAAACTATAGGAGACTTAGCTGTATCCAACAAGTCACTTGAGACTACATCGATTTTCATATTGCCCCAATGTTTAAATATGTAGTTTAGGCATGCGCAACTTTGTATATTAATAGCCAGGACTGTAATTTTATAGCTTGGCCTGTTTTTGCTCTTCGAAGCGAAGAGGTAAATCATGAAAATATCCAAGAAATTTTATTTCAAAATTTTTTTAATTTACTTTTTTTTAAAAGGATAATTAACGTGATTGATGAACTATAGGAGACTAAGCATTAATTGACAAGTCACTTCAGACTACATCGATTTCCATATTACCCCAATGTTTAAATATGCAGTTTACGCATGCGCAACTTTGTATATTAATAGCCAGGACTGTGATTTTATAGCTTGGTCTGTTATTGACCTTTAAAGCGAAGAGGTCGGTAAAACATGAAAATATTTCAAACGTATAATAACAATATTTTTCTAATTTATTTTTTTATTTCGAAGGATGATAAACATGATTATTAAACTATAGGAGACTGAGCTGTATCCAACAAGTCACTTGAGACTACATCGATTTCCATATTGCCCCAATGTTTAAATATGCAGTTTACCCATGCGCAACTTTGTATTTAAATAGCCAGGACTGTGCTTTTATAGCTCAGTACTTTAAAGCGGAGAGGTCGGTGAAACATGAAAATATTTCAAACGTATAATAACAATATTTTTCTAATTTATTTTTTATTTTTTTAGGATAATTAACGTGATAATTAAACTATAGGAGACTGAGCTGTATCCAACAAGTCACTTGAGACTACATCGATTTTCATATTGCCCCAATGTTTAAATATGCAGTTTAGGCATGCGCAACTTTGTATATTAATAGCCAGGACAGTGCTTTTATGGCTTAGTCTGTTATTGCCTTTAGGAGCGGGGAGATCGGTGAAAAATGTAAATATTTCAAAAGTTTAATTTCAATATTTTTCTAATTTATTTTTTATTTCGAAGGATAATAAACGTGATTATTAAACTATAGGAGATTGAGCTGTATCCAACAAGTCACTTGAGACTACATCGATTTTCATATTGCCCCAATGTTTAAATATGAAGTTTACGCATGCGCAACTTTGTATATTAATAGCCAGGACTGTGATTTTATAGCTTGGTCTGTTATTGACCTTTAAAGCGGAGAGGTCGGTAAAACATGAAAATATTTCAAACGTATAATAACAATATTTTTCTAATTTATTTTTAATTTCGAAGGATGATAAACATGATAATTAAACTATAGGATACTGAGCTGTATCCAACAAGTCACTTGAGACTACATCGATTTCCATATTGCCCTAATGTTTAAATATGCAGTTTACGCATGCGCAACTTTGTATTTAAATAGCCAGGACTGTGCTTTTATAGCTCAGTACTTTTAAGCGGAGAGGTCGTTGAAACATGAAAATATTTCAAATGTATAATAACAATATTTTTCTAATTTATTTTTTATTTTTTTAGGATAATTAACGTGATTATTAAACTATAGGAGACTTAGCTGTATCTAACAAGTCACTTTTGACTACATCTATTATCATATTTCCCCAATGTTTAAATATGCAGTTTACGCATGCGCAACCTTGTATATTAATAGCCAGTACTGTGATTTTATAGCTCAGTACTTTAAAGCGGAGAGGTCGGTGAAACATGAAAATATTTCAAACGTATAATAACAATATTTTTCTAATTTATTTTTTATTTTTTTAGGATTATTAACGTGATTATTAAATTATAGTAGACTGAGCTGTATCCAACAAGTCACTATTGACTACATCGATTTTCATATTGCCCCAATGTTTAAATATGCAGTTTACGCATGCGCACCTTTGTATATTAATAGCCAGGATAGTGCTTTATGGCTTAGTCTTTTATTGCCTTTAGGAGCGCGGAGATCGGTGAAAAATGTAAATATTTCAAAAGTTTAATTTCAATATTTTTCTAATTTATTTTTTATTTCGAAGGATAATAAACGTGATTATTAAACTATAGGAGACTGAGCTGTATCCAACAAGTCACTTGAGACTACATCGATTTTCATATTGCCCCAATGTTTAAATATGCAGTTTACGTATGCGCAACCTTGTATATTAATAGCCAGGACTGTGATTTTATAGCTTGGTCTGTTTTTGCTCTTCGAAGCGAAGAGGTCGGTAAATCATGAAAATATCCAAGAAATTTTATTTCAAAATTTTTATGATTTACTTTTTTTTTAAAAGGATAATTAACGTGATTATTGAACTATGGGAGACTAAGCATTATTTGACAAGTCACTTCAGACTACATCGATTTCCATATTGCCACAATGTTTAAATATGCAGTTTACGCATGCGCAACTTTGTATATTAATAGCCAGGACTGTGATTTTATAGCTTGGTCTGTTATTGACCTTTAAAGCGGAGAGGTCGGTAAAATATGAAAATATTTCAAACGTATAATAACAATATTTTTCTAATTTATTTTTTATTTCGATGGATGATAAACATGATTATTAAACTATAGGATACTGAGCTGTATCCAACAAGTCACTTGAGACTACATCGATTTTCATATTGCCCCAATGTTTAAATATGCAGTTTAGGCATGCACAACTTTGTATATCAATAGCCAGGATAGTGCTTTTATGGCTTAGTCTGTTATTGCCTTTAGGAGCGCGGAGATCGGTGAAACATGGAAATATTTCAAAAGTTTAATTTCAATATTTTTCTAATAAATTTTTTATTTTTTTAGGATAATAAACGTGATTATTAAACTATAGGAGACTGAGCTGTATCCAACAAGTCACTTGAGACTACATCGATTTTCATATTGCCCCAATGTTTAAATATGCAGTTTACGCATGCGCAACTTTGTATATTAATAGCCAGGACTGTCATTTTATACCCAGATAACAGCACGTGCTCCCAGATATAGCTTGGTCTGTTTTTGCCCTTCAAAGCGAAGAGGTCGGTAAATCATGAAAATATCCAAGAAATTTTATTTCAATATTTTTTTAATTTAATTTTTTTTTAAAGGATAATTAACGTGATTGTTGAACTATAGGAGACTAAGCATTAATTGACAAGTCACTTCAGACTATATCGATTTCCATATTGCCCCAATGTTTAAATATGCAGTTTACGCATGCGCAACTTTGTATATTAATAGCCAGGATAGTGCTTTTATGGCTTAGTCTTTTATTGCCTTTAGGAGCGCGGAGATCGGTGAAAAATGTAAATATTTCAAAAGTTTAATTTCAATATTTTTCTAATTTATTTTTTATTTCGAAGGATAATAAACGTGATTATTAAACTATAGGAGACTGAGCTGTATCCAACAAGTCACTTTTGACTACATCGATTATCATATTGCCCCAATGTTTAAATATGCAGTTTACGCATGCGCAACTTTATATATTAATAGCCAGGACTGTGATTTTATAGCTTGGTCTGTTTTTGCGCTTCGAAGCGAAGAGGTCGGTAAATCATGAAAATATCTAAGAAATTTTGATTCAATATTTTTTTAATTTACTTTTTTTTAAAAGGATAATTAACGTGATTATTGAACTATAGGAGACTAAGCATTAATTGACAAGTCACTTCAGACTACATCGATTTCCATATTGCCCCAATGTTTAAATATGAAGTTTACGCATGCGCAACTTTGTATATTAATAGCCAGGACTGTGATTTTATAGCTTGGTCTCTTATTGACCTTTAGAGCGGAGAGGTCGGTAAAACATGAAAATATTTCAAACGTATAATAACAATATTTTTCTAATTTATTTTTTATTTCGAAGGATGATAAACATGATTATTAAACTATAGGATACTGAGCTGTATCCAACAAGTCACTTGAGACTACATCGATTTCCATATTGCCCTAATATTTAAATATGCAGTTTACGCATGCGCAACTTTGTATTTAAATAGCCAGGACTGTGCTTTTATATCCAGATAACAGCACGTGCTCCCAGATATAGCTTGGTCTGTTTTTGCCCTTCGAAGCGAAGAGGTCGGTAAATCATGAAAATATCCAAGAAATTTTATTTCAATATTTTTTTAATTTAATTTTTTTTTTAAAGGATAATTAACGTGATTGTTGAACTATAGGAGACTAAGCATTAATTGACAAGTCACTTCAGACTATATCGATTTCCATATTGCCCCAATGTTTAAATATGCAGTTTACGCATGCGCAACTTTGTATATTAATAGCCAGGACTGTGATTTTATAGCTTGGTCTGTTATTGACCTTTAAAGCGGAGAGGTTTGGTAAAACATGAAAATATTTCAAACGTATAATAACAATATTTTTCTAATATATTTTTTATTATTTTAGGATAATTAACGTGATTATTAAACTATAGGAAACTGAGCTGTATCCAACAAGTCACTATTGACTACATCGATTTTCATATTGCCCCAATGTTTAAATATGCAGTTTACGCATGCGCAACTTTGTATATTAATAGCCAGGATAGTGCTTTTATGGCTTAGTCTTTTATTGCCTTTAGGAGCGCGGAGATCGGTGAAAAATGTAAATATTTCAAAAGTTTAATTTCAATATTTTTCTAATTTATTTTTTATTTCGAAGGATAATAAACGTGATTATTAAACTATAGGAGACTGAGCTGTATCCAACAAGTCACTTGAGACTACATCGATTTTCATATTGCCCCAATGTTTAAATATGCAGTTTACGCATGCGCAACCTTGTATATTAATAGCCAGGACTGTGATTTTATAGCTTGGTCTGTTTTTGCTCTTCGAAGCGAAGAGGTCGGTAAATCGTGAAAATATCCAAGAAATTTTATTTCAAAATTTTTTTGATTTACTTTTTTTTTAAAAGGATAATTAACGTGATTGTTGAACTATAGGAGACTAAGCATTAATTGATAAGTCACTTCAGACTATATCGATTTCCATATTGCCCCAATGTTTAAATATGCAGTTTACGCATGCGCAACTTTGTATATTAATAGCCAGGACTGTGATTTTATAGCTTGGTCTGTTATTGACCTTTAAAGCGGAGAGGTCGGTAAAACATGAAAATATTTCAAACGTATAATAACAATATTTTTCTAATTTATTTTTTATTTCGATGGATAATAAACATGATTATTAAACTATAGGATACTGAGCTGTATCCAACAAGTCACTTGAGACTACATCGATTTTCATATTGCCCCAAAGTTTAAATATGCAGTTTAGGCATGCACAACTTTGTATATCAATAGCCAGGATAGTGCTTTTATGGCTTAGTCTGTTATTGCCTTTAGGAGCGCGGAGATCGGTGAAACATGGAAATATTTCAAAAGTTTAATTTCAATATTTTTCTAATAAATTTTTTATTTTTTTAGGATAATAAACGTGATTATTAAACTATAGGAGACTGAGCTGTATCCAACAAGTCACTTGAGACTACATCGATTTTCATATTGCCCCAATGTTTAAATATGCAGTTTACGCATGCGCAACTTTGTATATTAATAGCCAGGACTGTCATTTTATACCCAGATAACAGCACGTGCTCCCAGATATAGCTTGGTCTGTTTTTGCCCTTCAAAGCGAAGAGGTCGGTAAATCATGAAAATATCCAAGAAATTTTATTTCAATATTTTTTTAATTTAATTTTTTTTTAAAGGATAATTAACGTGATTGTTGAACTATAGGAGACTAAGCATTAATTGACAAGTCACTTCAGACTATATCGATTTCCATATTGCCCCAATGTTTAAATATGCAGTTTACGCATGCGCAACTTTGTATATTAATAGCCAGGATAGTGCTTTTATGGCTTAGTCTTTTATTGCCTTTAGGAGCGCGGAGATCGGTGAAAAATGTAAATATTTCAAAAGTTTAATTTCAATATTTTTCTAATTTATTTTTTATTTCGAAGGATAATAAACGTGATTATTAAACTATAGGAGACTGAGCTGTATCCAACAAGTCACTTTTGACTACATCGATTATCATATTGCCCCAATGTTTAAATATGCAGTTTACGCATGCGCAACTTTATATATTAATAGCCAGGACTGTGATTTTATAGCTTGGTCTGTTTTTGCGCTTCGAAGCGAAGAGGTCGGTAAATCATGAAAATATCTAAGAAATTTTGATTCAATATTTTTTTAATTTACTTTTTTTTAAAAGGATAATTAACGTGATTATTGAACTATGGGAGACTAAGCATTAATTGACAAGTCACTTCAGACTACATCGATTTCCATATTGCCCCAATGTTTAAATATGAAGTTTACGCATGCGCAACTTTGTATATTAATAGCCAGGACTGTGATTTTATAGCTTGGTCTCTTATTGACCTTTAGAGCGGAGAGGTCGGTAAAACATGAAAATATTTCAAACGTATAATAACAATATTTTTCTAATTTATTTTTTATTTCGAAGGATGATAAACATGATTATTAAACTATAGGATACTGAGCTGTATCCAACAAGTCACTTGAGACTACATCGATTTCCATATTGCCCTAATATTTAAATATGCAGTTTACGCATGCGCAACTTTGTATTTAAATAGCCAGGACTGTGCTTTTATATCCAGATAACAGCACGTGCTCCCAGATATAGCTTGGTCTGTTTTTGCCCTTCGAAGCGAAGAGGTCGGTAAATCATGAAAATATCCAAGAAATTTTATTTCAATATTTTTTTAATTTAATTTTTTTTTTAAAGGATAATTAACGTGATTGTTGAACTATAGGAGACTAAGCATTAATTGACGAGTCACTTCAGACTATATCGATTTCCATATTGCCCCAATGTTTAAATATGCAGTTTACGCATGCGCAACTTTGTATATTAATAGCCAGGACTGTGATTTTATAGCTTGGTCTGTTATTGACCTTTAAAGCGGAGAGGTTTGGTAAAACATGAAAATATTTCAAACGTATAATAACAATATTTTTCTAATATATTTTTTATTATTTTAGGATAATTAACGTGATTATTAAACTATAGGAAACTGAGCTGTATCCAACAAGTCACTATTGACTACATCGATTTTCATATTGCCCCAATGTTTAAATATGCAGTTTACGCATGCGCAACTTTGTATATTAATAGCCAGGATAGTGCTTTTATGGCTTAGTCTTTTATTGCCTTTAGGAGCGCGGAGATCGGTGAAAAATGTAAATATTTCAAAAGTTTAATTTCAATATTTTTCTAATTTATTTTTTATTTCGAAGGATAATAAACGTGATTATTAAACTATAGGAGACTGAGCTGTATCCAACAAGTCACTTGAGACTACATCGATTTTCATATTGCCCCAATGTTTAAATATGCAGTTTACGCATGCGCAACCTTGTATATTAATAGCCAGGACTGTGATTTTATAGCTTGGTCTGTTTTTGCTCTTCGAAGCGAAGAGGTCGGTAAATCGTGAAAATATCCAAGAAATTTTATTTCAAAATTTTTTTGATTTACTTTTTTTTTAAAAGGATAATTAACGTGATTGTTGAACTATAGGAGACTAAGCATTAATTGACAAGTCACTTCAGACTATATCGATTTCCATATTGCCCCAATGTTTAAATATGCAGTTTACGCATGCGCAACTTTGTATATTAATAGCCAGGACTGTGATTTTATAGCTTGGTCTGTTATTGACCTTTAAAGCGGAGAGGTCGGTAAAACATGAAAATATTTCAAACGTATAATAACAATATTTTTCTAATTTATTTTTTATTTCGATGGATAATAAACATGATTATTAAACTATAGGATACTGAGCTGTATCCAACAAGTCACTTGAGACTACATCGATTTTCATATTGCCCCAAAGTTTAAATATGCAGTTTAGGCATGCACAACTTTGTATATCAATAGCCAGGATAGTGCTTTTATGGCTTAGTCTGTTATTGCCTTTAGGAGCGCGGAGATCGGTGAAACATGGAAATATTTCAAAAGTTTAATTTCAATATTTTTCTAATAAATTTTTTATTTTTTTAGGATAATAAACGTGATTATTAAACTATAGGAGACTGAGCTGTATCCAACAAGTCACTTGAGACTACATCGATTTTCATATTGCCCCAATGTTTAAATATGCAGTTTACGCATGCGCAACTTTGTATATTAATAGCCAGGACTGTCATTTTATACCCAGATAACAGCACGTGCTCCCAGATATAGCTTGGTCTGTTTTTGCCCTTCAAAGCGAAGAGGTCGGTAAATCATGAAAATATCCAAGAAATTTTATTTCAATATTTTTTTAATTTAATTTTTTTTTAAAGGATAATTAACGTGATTGTTGAACTATAGGAGACTAAGCATTAATTGACAAGTCACTTCAGACTATATCGATTTCCATATTGCCCCAATGTTTAAATATGCAGTTTACGCATGCGCAACTTTGTATATTAATAGCCAGGATAGTGCTTTTATGGCTTAGTCTTTTATTGCCTTTAGGAGCGCGGAGATCGGTGAAAAATGTAAATATTTCAAAAGTTTAATTTCAATATTTTTCTAATTTATTTTTTATTTCGAAGGATAATAAACGTGATTATTAAACTATAGGAGACTGAGCTGTATCCAACAAGTCACTTGAGACTACATCGATTTTCATATTGCCCCAATGTTTAAATATGCAGTTTACGCATGCGCAACTTTGTATATTAATAGCCAGGACTGTCATTTTATACCCAGATAACAGCACGTGCTCCCAGATATAGCTTGGTCTGTTTTTGCCCTTCAAAGCGAAGAGGTCGGTAAATCATGAAAATATCCAAGAAATTTTATTTCAATATTTTTTTAATTTAATTTTTTTTTAAAGGATAATTAACGTGATTGTTGAACTATAGGAGACTAAGCATTAATTGACAAGTCACTTTTGACTACATCGATTATCATATTGCCCCAATGTTTAAATATGCAGTTTACGCATGCGCAACTTTATATATTAATAGCCAGGACTGTGATTTTATAGCTTGGTCTGTTTTTGCGCTTCGAAGCGAAGAGGTCGGTAAATCATGAAAATATCCAAGAAATTTTAATTCAAAATTTTTTTAATTTACTTTTTTTTAAAAGGATAATTAACGTGATTGATGAACTATAGGAGACTAAGCATTAATTGACAAGTCACTTCAGACTACATCGATTTCCATATTACCCCAATGTTTAAATATGCAGTTTACGCATGCGCAACCTTGTATATTAATAGCCACGACTGTGATTTTATAGCTTGGTCTCTTATTGACCTTTAGAGCGGAGAGGTCGGTAAAACATGAAAATATTTCAAACGTATAATAACAATATTTTTCTAATTTATTTTTTATTTCGAAGGATGATAAACATGATTATTAAACTATAGGATACTGAGCTGTATCCAACAAGTCACTTGAGACTACATCGATTTCCATATTGCCCTAATATTTAAATATGCAGTTTACGCATGCGCAACTTTGTATTTAAATAGCCAGGACTGTGCTTTTATAGCTCAGTACTTTAAAGCGGAGAGGTCGTTGAAACATGAAAATATTTCAAATGTATAATAACAATATTTTTCTAATTTATTTTTTATTTCGAAGGATGATAAACATGATTATTAAACTATAGGATACTGAGCTGTATCCAACAAGTCACTTGAGACTACATCGATTTCCATATTGCCCTAATGTTTAAATATGCAGTTTACGCATGCGCAACTTTGTATTTAAATAGCCAGGACTGTGCTTTTATAGCTCAGTACTTTAAAGCGGAGAGGTCGTTGAAACATGAAAATATTTCAAATGTATAATAACAATATTTTTCTAATTTATTTTTTATTTTTTTAGGATAATTAACGTGATTATTAAACTATAGGAGACTTAGCTGTATCCAACAAGTCACTTTTGACTACATCTATTATCATATTGCCCCAATGTTTAAATATGCAGTTTACGCATGCGCAACCTTGTATATTAATAGCCAGGACTGTAATTTTATAGCTTGGTCTGTTTTTGCTCTTCGAAGCGAAGAGGTCGGTAAATCATGAAAATATCCAAGAAATTTTAATTCAAAATTTTTTTAATTTACTTTTTTTTAAAAGGATAATTAACGTGATTGATGAACTATAGGAGACTAAGCATTAATTGACAAGTCACTTCAGACTACATCGATTTCCATATTACCCCAATGTTTAAATATGCAGTTTACGCATGCGCAACCTTGTATATTAATAGCCACGACTGTGATTTTATAGCTTGGTCTGTTTTTGCTCTTCGAAGCGAAGAGGTCGGTAAATCATGAAAATATCCAAGAAATTTTATTTCAAAATTTTTTTAATTTACTTTTTTTTTAAAAGGATAATTAACGTGATTATTGAACTATAGGAGACTAAGCATTATTTGACAAGTCACTTCAGACTACATCGATTTCCATATTGCCAGAATGTTTTAATATGCAGTTTACGCATGCGCAACTTTGTATATTAATAGCCAAGACTGTGATTTTATAGCTTGGTCTGTTATTGACCTTTAAAGCGGAGAGGTCGGTAAAACATGAAAATATTTCAAACGTATAATAACAATATTTTTCTAATTTATTTTTTATTTCGAAGGATGATAAACATGATTATTAAACTATAGGATACTGAGCTGTATCCAACAAGTCACTTGAGACTACATCGATTTTCATATTGCCCCAATGTTTAAATATGCAGTTTAGGCATGCGCAACTTTGTATATCAATAGCCAGGATAGTGCTTTTATGGCTTAGTCTGTTATTGCCTTTAGGAGCGCGGAGATCGGTGAAACATGGAAATATTTCAAAAGTTTAATTTCAATATTTTTCTAATAAATTTTTTATTTTTTTAGGATAATAAACGTGATTATTAAACTATAGGAGACTGAGCTGTATCCAACAAGTCACTTGAGACTACATCGATTTTCATATTGCCCCAATGTTTAAATATGCAGTTTACGCATGCGCAACTTTGTATATTAATAGCCAGGACTGTCATTTTATACCCAGATAACAGCACGTGCTCCCAGATATAGCTTGGTCTGTTTTTGCCCTTCAAAGCGAAGAGGTCGGTAAATCATGAAAATATCCAAGAAATTTTATTTCAATATTTTTTTAATTTAATTTTTTTTTAAAGGATAATTAACGTGATTGTTGAACTATAGGAGACTAAGCATTAATTGACAAGTCACTTCAGACTATATCGATTTCCATATTGCCCCAATGTTTAAATATGCAGTTTACGCATGCGCAACTTTATATATTAATAGCCAGGACTGTGATTTTATAGCTTGGTCTGTTATTGACCTTTAAAGCGGAGAGGTTTGGTAAAATATGAAAATATTTCAAACGTATAATAACAATATTTTTCTAATATATTTTTTATTATTTTAGGATAATTAACGTGATTATTAAACTATAGGAGACTTAGCTGTATCCAACAAGTCACTTGAGACTACATCGATTTTCATATTGCCCCAATGTTTAAATATGCAGTTTCGGCATGCGCAACTTTGTATATTAATAGCCAGGAACGTGCTTTTATGGCTTAGTCTTTTATTGCCTTTAGGAGCGCGGAGATCGGTGAAAAATGTAAATATTTCAAAAGTTTAATTTCAATATTTTTCTAATTTATTTTTTATTTCGAAGGATAATAAACGTGATTATTAAACTATAGGAGACTGAGCTGTATCCAACAAGTCACTTGAGACTACATCGATTTTCATATTGCCCCAATGTTTAAATATGCAGTTTACGCATGCGCAACCTTGTATATTAATAGCCAGGACTGTGATTTTATAGCTTGGTCTGTTTTTGCTCTTCGAAGCGAAGAGGTCGGTAAATCATGAAAATATCCAAGAAATTTTATTTCAAAATTTTTTTAATTTACTTTTTTTTAAAAGGATAATTAACGTGATTATTGAACTATAGGAGACTATGCATTAATTGACAAGTCACTTCAGACTACATCGATTTCCATATTGCCACAATGTTTAAATATGCAGTTTACGCATGCGCAACTTTGTATATTAATAGCCAGGACTGTGATTTTATAGCTTGGTCTGTTATTGACCTTTAAAGCGGAGAGGTCGGTAAAACATGAAAATATTTCAAACGTATAATAACAATATTTTTCTAATTTATTTTTTATTTCGAAGGATGATAAACATGATTATTAAACTATAGGATACTGAGCTGTATCCAAGAAGTCACTTGTGACTACATCGATTTTCATATTGCCCCATTGTTTAAATATGCAGTTTACGCATGCGCAACTTTGTATATAAATAGTGAGGACAGTGCTTTTATGGCGTAGTCTGTTATTGCTTTTTGGAGCGGGGAGATCGGTGAAACATGAATATATATTTAAAATATAAGTTTAATATTTTTTTAATTCGTATTTAAATAGCCATATAATTTACATTGATAGCCATACTAATTTACTTTTAAGCTGTGCATTTTATGCTTTGAACTGTCAGGTTAAGTTCAGATGTATAGTGTTTCACATTTGAACTTTTTGTGCTGCGAACTTGTCGTTACTTTGTCGACTTTATGGATTTCAGTGAAGGGGCGTGGTTCGCTTCGGCGATCGGTGAGACGAATCTGGAATTGTTACCCGAAAGTCGATATTGTTACATAAGTAATCGCACTGTAAAAGAGATTTAAGTGAGTTGCTAATTATAAATTGGTCACTCTAATTCTATTAAATTAGGAAATATAGATAGTGTGACCCTGAAAGACTGGAGAACCGGAGAACCAGAGAAAAAGTGTTTATGCTTAATATAATGTATAATATAATTTTGTAACACATGCACGATTTTTGACTTTTTCGTACCTTTTAAGCGGGCGTGAAGTACTAGCTTTTTACCAGCATGCAAAAACAGTTAGCAGCGGGCAAAAAACGTCGGCAGCGGGCGGAAATACTTCTTTTGTCCGCTGAAAAAGTGCTGTTGATAACTACAAATTTTGAGTTGCAACGGTTTTAAGAATTTTTAAATTCTTCAAAATTTTTGAAAATTTCAAAATTTTCACTATTTTTAGAATTTTTAGAATTTAAAAATTTCCAGAATTTTCGAAACTCAAAATTTTAAAACTTTTTAAAATATTTGTGCTTGTGTTAACCAATAAGAAATGTTAATAAGCAATGGAACTATATTTACTAAATATTCGTGGCTGTGTAGTGGCCATGTAAAAACAGCTAATTTACTCTCGCTTTATAGCCACAAAAAACGCAAAAACCCATACATGCGTAAGAAAAAGTATGGTGTGCACCAAGGGCTACGTACGCTTTTCGACCTCGTGTGGCAGTATTCGTCTTTGGCTCGTGCTACCTTGCCTTCAACTCGTACTTTAAACTCTACACTCTGACTAAAAAAACTTACTTTACGCCTTTAGTACACAATATACTATTATTTAGGCCTTTCATATAAATGTCACTTTATTGACCTAAAAAGCAGGACTAAAGTGGCTTCTTATTCCCTCATATATTTGAGTCATGATAATTCCGCCTCGACGACACATCACCCACCGATGAGGAGCAAGAATATGAAAACATTTCCACCAATCAGAGATGCGTTCGAAAGAACAATTGGAGCTTGATCATGCCTTGAGATCTTACTTAGGCCATTGCTCAAGCCATAGCAGAAGTAATTACTCATGAAATTAAGAAATAAAGAATTTAACATACCTATGTCCTAGAAATTACTTAAGCAATTTTTTGAGTTATTACTTTTTAAAATTTTCATTCAATGAGTAATTCTTTAAGTAAATGCTTGAGTAACTTCTTGAGTAATTTCTTCAAAAATTTTTCGGTAAAATCTTATTGAATCTCAGTAGTTACTTAAGCACTTACTTAAGCAATTGCTTAAGTAATTACTGTAAGTGTAAAATTCGCCTTTTTTCTTGAGCTAATATATGGAGGCGTATAGGAACGCACTCACACATATAGGAGAGCTGCGAGTTCAATTTTTGTAAGAGTGCCGTAATCTCGCGTCATCGGCAGCCCACGAACCGATATTTCGGACCATAGCAGGACCTGCGTCAGGACTCTCTCTCTGCGGTGTTTTCTACGGTTTTTCGTCTTTTTCAAACCTGCGTAGGTCAGATTACTGAGAATACGTGCCAAGGTATCGTGAACGCCCGATAAGCGAGCCACAGGAATACGCGATTTTCGAGGTCAGGTACGGCATTATTTTTCATAATAATGCCTCCGGCAGAGACTTATGATAACGAGATGAGTACGCCGCGGAGACAATGACGGCTGTTAGGCCTGCAAAGTAGCGGATAAATTGAATGCGTAAGAACACGTAAAAATTCTTTTTCTCTTTAATCTTTTTTCTGATCTGCTAAATTCTTCTTCACCTTCTTGGATCCACTCCAAAAATCCATAGCCTCAAAATTTTTGTTTTGGTACCATTCCTCAAATGCCTTTAATCGTAATTCTTGATACTTGGATTTGGCCTTTGCGCACCTTAATTCATACGCAATTATTGCCTTATCCGTTCGTGTATGTCTGTACGAACTTTTTTTTTCTTTCGGCACCTAATAAATTATAATAATATAATATAATATTTATTTATTTTATAAGTTGAGTTTTATTAATAATTTTACCCCGTTGACTTACAAAATAGCATCATGACACACAATCTTTCATACACAAGATACTCTTGATTCAAATCTCGCGCGCAAATACACCCTATGGTGCGGCTCGGCTTAATCCGAGCCCGCAAATGTTATTATCTGAGAGGTTATGTTTTGATCACTTTCTAGCAGTTTGCTTGCTTCTTATTTGATGCGAAAGTTATCGATCAGATTTTCCATTGATTAAGGTGCTGCAGTGAGAACATTTTTTGATTATTTGCTAAACTAGGAGAATTAACATACGATCCCTTGGAGAAAACAAGGATCGTTAATGAGACAGTTAATTTTCTGGTAGAAGAAAATTCACAAAGTGGAAAGTCAAGGGCTTGCTGCCCTTTTAATAACTTTCTGATGTGCATTACTAAGACTCCACGTATAGTTAAAAATTTATACGAGATTTGTATAGTTTGTCATACTAAAGTAAGAAGGTAAATCATTAGTGAAAAATGAAAGCATTGCAAAAAAATCCAAAATTTGCAGTAAATACATTATGAAGTTTCAGGTAAGTATTGAATGTAACCTCAAATAGATGCTTCAAATTAGTTAAATATACCTAATATATATATATATATATATATATATATATATATATATATATATATATCTATCTATATTATATATCTGTTTTGACCCGAGGTTAGAATCAGCCCCCTCGCCCCCCCCCCCACGCCACCCCTCAGCCCCTCCTCAGACCCTCCTCAAAATAACGTTAAAATGATTCAAAAAACGTGTTATTTTTTACTCATAAGGACCCCTTTACCTCCTCTCACCCCCCTCAATGCCCCCCTCTTTCCCCCCTCAGCCACCCCTTAGTTATGCTATCTTCATTAGTGATATTCATTATTACATTAAAAGTTCTATTTTTTCCACACCACCTATGAGGTACATAGAAAAGCACGTTTTTGTTTTCTCTGCTGATGAAAAAAGATTAAAAACACATAAAAATGTAATTAAAAGTCATTTATAAATTTTAGCTAATATAATGAATAAAAATCCTTATGCCAAAAATTATAAATATTTGCATGAACTTTCATATTTACAAAAACTTCCTAATTATAAATTATATTTCATGCGAAAAAATAGTAAACATCAACATTGTTATAATAAACTATTAACATCTAAATATGTGCCTGATAATTATGATATTTGTATTTATCCTAAAAATGATGATATAGAAAGTGGAGAAACGCTTACATATTTAAATAAATTATCGCATCATGTTGATCCTATGGTTTTTCCCGTTATTATTTCCATCTGGAGATTTAGGATGGAGTATTGGTTATTATAAAAAACCGGATTCTACTGGAAAAAACCTCGCATTATTACAATACTATTCATATAGATTAGCTTATAGATCACATGAAAAAGAATTTAACCCATTATTATATCAGAGATGAGAGGAGAGATTGCCGATGAGCATGGGCGAAAGCGGGCCGTGCGATATGCAGTCGTAAGCTAGCGCCGCCCTGCGGTTTTCGCTCCGAACTATACGCATCTAGAAGCAGCGGAGGAGAAGTAGGGGCGGCCGTACGCAACTAGCTTCCCAACCAGCAGCAGCGGCGAAGGGGGAAGTAGAG
Organism: Nasonia vitripennis; assembly: GCF_009193385.2. NCBI lineage: Eukaryota > Metazoa > Arthropoda > Insecta > Hymenoptera > Pteromalidae > Nasonia > Nasonia vitripennis. The sequence goes on along the minus strand of NW_022279643.1, from coordinate 3,523,929 downwards.
AGTACACAATCACATCGCGGCGCGGCAGAGCATAGAGGAGAAATAATATAAGCGGCGGTAACTGTCAAGGATTCGGGCTTACGCGGTGAATATGATTCATAAACAATGATATATTTATAAACAATCACCGATAAACTCTATTACAGACTAAACTCTAAGCCCTTAATGCCAGTGGCCATGATCGTCTTTATGAAATCAACCCTCATAATTAAAAACTTTAATTTTTTAGACGGATTATGGTTAAACCAACACAAACACGTTAAGCTTAAGCTTAAACAAAGCTAAATTAAACTAACAAGCCACCCCAGCCTCCCGATAAACATATGCTACTTTCAGTTTTTCTCCATCAACGATGATTGTGGCGGCACGGTCTACGTTGTTGCTTGGTATTTTTATGCACTCGGGTTCGAGTCCGAGTCTCAGCAAATCTTTTTTTTTCTACTTGCTGATAAAATATACAGTATACAATAATAAGGCAATATGCCATTCTGCTTCTGCAATTATATTTCAATTTAGTTAAGTATACGGTGGGCCTGCAATAAATATAGGTATAATTTACTTCTTAATCGTTTATGAAAAAAAGTATACAATGAAACTTCTTGAATTTTAGGAATACAAACTAATAATTTTTTTTTTTTAATATCAATGTAATTAATAAAACGTTATCGTACTAATAAGATAATTTAAATTTATTTAAAATTGTATTTTTTCTTTACGTAAAAACTATAAATAATGGTAGTTATACATTGCAGGTGCCCACTGTACCGTATACTTACCTAAATTGAAATATAATTGCAGAAGTAGAATGGCATATTGCGTTATTATTGTATACTATATATTTTATCAGCAAGTAGGAAAAAAAAATTTGCTGAGACTTGGACTCGAACCCGAGTGCATAAGAATACCAAGCAACAACGTAGACCGCGCCACCACGATCATCGTTGGCATATGAAAACTGAAAGTAGCGTATGTTTATCGGGAGGCTGGGGTGGCTTATTAGTTTAATTTAGCTTTGTTTAAGCTTAAGCTTAACTTGTTTGTGTCGGTTTAACCATAATCCCTCTAAAAAGTTAAAGTTTTTAATCATGAGTTTTCAAAAGTTTTAGATTCAAATTTTTTTACACTTATGTTGTTGTTTAAACATTCTTTTTAGTCCAATAATATGCCCGAATAGTTATTTGGCGTTGGTTGAAACTACCGCGAGGTGTGGATGCGCAAATTCGACAGTCGCCGTTTGTCACTTTTCCTCCGCCGCGTCAGGCGCGGTGGACCTAAGAATATATAGCGCCTCTCCCTTCTCCTCCACTGCCGCTGGATGCGTATACTTCCCCTACGCTCCTTTTCTAGATGCGTATAGTTCGATCGCAGGCCGCAAGTGGCGTCATGATCGAATTCGCCACGCATTTTTAACACGGCATCGGCAATCTCTCCTCTAATCTCTGATTATATTCTGGAAGGTTGACTCAACAATTATTTATACATGTTTATGTAATGATAGAAAGTAACAGAATGAATTTTTTTAGACAGAATCAAAAACAATTACGTATAGAATGTTATCAAGGATTATTAGATCATGTAACTGCTAGTGCTTCGAATGATACAAAACATTTGAAAACAAAGAAAGATTAGGTAACCTTTTTATTTTACCAGCAACGTATATGGGTAGTCCAAAATATATGCAACAACATTACCAAGATGCAATGGCAATTATAAGAAATAAAGGTAGACCTGATTTGTTACGCCAGGTACTACACCAAATGATATACCAAATATCTCAGTAAGATTATTTCATACTAAATTTTTGAGTATTTTAAATGATATTACAAAAAATGAACTTTTTTGTAAAGTTATAGCCTACGTAGTATATACAATTGAATTTCAGAAAAGGGGTTTACCTCATGCACATATTCTTTTAACTCTTCATCCTAACAATAAAATAATGATACCAAATGATATCGATAAATATATATGCGCTGAAATACCCACTGATGATAAAATATTACAAAAATTAGTTCTAAAACATATGTTGCACGGACCGCATAATAAAAATTCAGTATACTATAAAAATGATAATTGTACAAAAAAATTTCCTAAACATTTACAACAAGAAACAACATTTCAAAATAATGGATATCCATTATATAGAAGACGGGATAATAACAAAGATAATCATATTTATTAAAAAAAACACAGAAGTTAAAAAAATTCCTGTGGATAACTCTATATAGTTGTACCATATAACAAATTTTTATTACTAAAATATAAATGTTAAATATTGTGCAACTATTCAAAGTATTAAGTATATTTATGATTATTTATATACATATACATAAAGGTAGTGATAGAGCTTATTGTAAATGAACAAAGTAAATGATAATGATGATAAAAATACTGATATTAATGATAAAAATGATGAAATCACGTATGAATTAGCAGAATATGTAGATGGACGATATTTAAGCGCTATGGAAGCTGCATGGAGATTACAAAGATTTGCTATATGCGGTAGAAGTAATAAAGTTGAACGTTTAGCCATTCATACTCATAATCAACAAAAAATTGTTTACCAAGAAAATAAAGAAAAGGAAGCATTAAATTATTGGAAAACAACTTTGACTGCCTGGTTTGAATTAAATAAAATAGATAATTTTGCTAAAACTTTAAAATATATAAATTTGCCTGAATTTTATGTGTTTAATAAAAGTACTAAAACTTGGATAAAACGAAAAAACAATAAAAAAAAACAATGCAATAGGTAGATTATGTATTATTTCACCAAAAGATAGTGAACGATTTTTTTTAAAATTAACTTTAAACTATGTGAAAGGCCCTATATGTTTTGAAGATTTGTTAACATATGAAAACATTAAATATAATACTTATAAAGGGAAGCGCGCGCGGAATCAGCGCGCGAGACTGATAGGCAAAAGCGCTAGTACAGTCTAGACGTGCGACTTTTTACCGGTATACCACCCGCGATTTTCCGTGCCTCCGAGACGAGAGAAAGCAGTGACGACCAGGACCATCCGCTGGAGGAGAACACCCGAGCTACCATCACCTCGAGCACCCGGGGTACCCCAGCACGTCACTGTTTCAGCCAGGAGGGACGCCTCCCGGACATCCAGGACTTTCCCCGTCGTCAGCCGACGGATACGCGGCGACCGAGCAACCAACGCGCGCAACGAAACTGTAAGTCCGTAACATTAGCTACTGCGCGATTTATAGATCACCCAATCGGCTATAGACGCTGAGGCCGAGGTTCGCTGCCACCGAGTCGTTGGCTCGTCTCCAGTGCGAGCCGCGAGTGCGAACTCGTCCTCTCGCGACACGCGTCACATTGTATTAACATCTTGAGTGAATATAGACATCTTACTTTTGAACACGAACGCATGTCTGTTTCTTCCGTAAACCTATTACGTTCTTCAGACGAACCCGGTAGAGTAAAGCCGGTTACATCGCGGCGCGGCTACAGAGCGCGCGCCTGGCCGGAGACTATATACGCGAAGAAAGCGCGGCGAGCTTCGCACGCCGCGCAGTTGTACACCGAGGCAACCCGGCTACACAGTACGGAGTCGGCATTGCACCGACGGCTAACGTCCGCCGCCGACTTCAGCATCATCGAGGGATAGCCGTGCGGAGATAAAAGAGTGAGTAATCCACCTCGTTGACGTGACAGCATCTTCGCGACTGTCGCGCTAAAGCCCAGTTGCCCCGTGACAAACTGGCGCCTCAACGTGTAGAGGTCAGAGGGGCGCAAAGCACGCATAAGCGTACGTAAAAACAAGGAAAGTCAGGTACGCGGATAAGCATTCAGATAATATTCGGTCGAGCCGAATTCGTCGCGGCGCGTAGCAACAGCGTACACGACGCGCAGCGAGCAGCGGCGAGAGGACGGCGGCGAGCGAGCGAGCGGCGCGGACGTAAACAGCGTTTGTTTACATCGCGCGCGGGCTAGCGCAGTAACGGCGCGTGCCATAATCTGTGCTGTGTGAGCGCGATCGCATAGGACTCGGAGGGGGGGCTCCTCTCGGTGTTTCGCGACAAGTTGAGGTGGGCCTAGTGTCAGGCCTACGCGACGAGACGTCGCAATTAATTCTTTTATTTTTCACGAATTTTCTGGGTTGAATAACCGGACCGAAAGCACCGGGGGCTCGATACTCGAGTCGAGCTTGCCGCGTCGGCATAAACAGGGCTTCAGAGAGGCACACAACGGTTCGAAGTTGCGCGCGCCAAAAGTAAATACGCCTGCTATAAACAGGCGACGACTCGCCGTGCAGGACGGCGAGCAGGTTAGAAATTTAAATTTTGGCCGTCGAGCGCGGGGGGCGATCGTACTCACACACAAAGCGGGGTGTCGAGAGAGTGTGTTAGTTAGGCATTTTCGGGTTTACAGCATAGGAAAAATTGTAAGAATTTCTGTAAAATAACAACAGGAGTGGCAGTGTCACCGGTCGGATTATCGAGTGGCTCCACGCGGGGTCGACAACCACAAAATCAATTTATTTTTTTTTCTTTGGTTGTGAATTTAGCGAGCGACAAGATAAGCGAGATTTGTGTCATCTTTTTGTTTTCTTTTTTTTTTCTTACCGCCTGCTACCTGTCGCACCGACACACAACGGCCTAAGCGAGCGTAATGCATAGTTAGGAATTGCGAAACACATACACGCACGCGATCGCCTCGAGCGAGCAATACTTGTTGCTAATGCGTGCGCATAGGAAAAAAAAATCAGAAGAAACCAAGATAATGTTGAACGGCATGGAATACGACGTTGGAAACTGGGTACTGAACCTCGCCAGGGGTACACCGAGGCAACCCGGCTGCACAGTACGAAGTCGGCATTGCACCGACGGCTAACGTCCGTCGCCGACTTCAGCATCATCGAGGGATAGCCGTGCGGAGATAAAAGAGTGAGTAATCCCCCTCGGTGACGCGACAGCATCTTCTCGTCTGTCGCGCTAAAGTCCAGTTGCCCCGTGACAATGTATAACCAATTAAACTCGGACCAAAAATATATTTTTGATGAAATTATTAATAAAAATAATAAAATTTATTTCATAGATGGTCCAGGTGGCTCTGGTAAAACCTTTTTATATAAAACATTAATATATTATTTTGCATCCGAAGAAAAAAATATATTATCAATGGCTTGGACTGGTATAGCTTGTATTTTATTACCTAAAGGTGTGCAAGTCATAGAACTTTCAGACTTCCTATTGATTTAGACAATACAGACATTGCATTTTTGAAATTAGAATCAGATAAAAGAAAATTGCGAGATGCAGATGTAATTATTTGGGATGAAGCTTCAATGATTCCAAAGAAAGCTTTAGAGATAGTTAATAATACTTTGAGAGATGTATGTAATAATGATTCATCCTTTGGCGGAAAATTAATTATTTTAGGAGGTGATTTTCGACAAATATTACCAGTAATGAAACATGGTTTTAGAACTTCAATAATCAAAGACACAATAAAATATTCGACACTTTGGCCTCTTTTTCGTATAATGAAATTACACAAAAATATACGCTCAGAAAACAAAGAATTTTCATCGTTTTTGTTAGAAATTGGAGATGGAAAAATTAATCCTCTTATTATAATATAAATGATTCTGACTGTAATAATAATTGTGTTATATTAGCTCCTCATACTGAAGATATTTATCATATTAATAATAAAATACTAAATTTACTTGATGGTGAAATGAAAACATATTATAGTATAGATTATGCAACTGAAGAATGTGTAGATCAAACTGATGAAAATGTTCAATTAAATTTTCCTCCAGAAAAATTAAACCAAATTTTTTCTATTTAATGTTTTTTTACCTTTTTTTACAATATTGACATAATATTGCAAACAATCTTCAGACGATAGTGCCGTAAGATACATAGTGTTATTTGAAAATGCAATCTAAAAACGGACATTATCACTAACAGCAATATTGCTGGACAGTATCCAGAAGATTATATAATCTTCCTACCATATTTTTAAATCTGCCAAACCTGCTGATGGGACCTTTAGGCAATATTGCCGAAAAATTGAGAGCTCTAAAAAAAATTAACTTCTAAAAAAGTAAAAGGTTAGACGAGTTTGATACATTTCGCAACGAAATTACAGGTAGAAAAGAACTGAGATCAATTAAACAAAGTCAAGTTTATTATATTTAATCGTAATGAAGCGAGGAACAACTCTCAAGATAATTATTATGTAACTTTCCATGCCCGTTTCATTGTACTTATGGTGTTTGTATGACGTTCTAATACATTAAAGGAAATTATAGTACACTTGATCATCATTTCATTCCATCACACTTTAGAACGGTGCGTGATAAGTAAATTTTGCAGGGAGCTACAGCTACATCCACTTGATCATCATTTTTTATGTTGGGGGTGAAAATTATAGAACGGGGCTCTAAAATAATTTAAAAAAAACGGTGAAAAAATATTCGTAAGTGGTTTTCGAGTCATTTCGAACTTGATAACCTTGCTGCGATCCTTCCCCATTTTAAGGGTGGAAATAGGGATGCGGGGGTGAAACTAGCGCGCCACACGCGGCCCTACGGCCGCGTTAGCTTGCCGCCGTTTGCGCATAAGGCACGACCGCTGACGCTCTCCACGCCGCCCGACGCTTGCACTTCGCGTTCGTAATGCCTGCCGGTGCTTATACAGTATTATCCTTTTTTTTTCAATATTGTTGTCAAAGTTTTGATTGGTATTCTTCTGGCGGTCATCAACACTATCATCAAAACTACTGGAAAATTAGTAACTTATTTGTATTTGTATCAATTATTTATTTTTGTTTGTAGATATTCTTAAAATATATCTTATTTTAATTTTATTCTATTGTAATTTCAGATAAATAATACAATCTTTTGTATCGCAGTTTTCAAGAGGAAGTAAACAAAAGGATGATATTTCTTTGGTAGCATTTCAATTAGAATATTAGAAATTGATTGTTTAGGTATTTAGCATAGTTTAGAGGGATGTAGTAAGCTACTAGGAGCTTTTCTTCAATCTAAGCAATTTTCTTTATTGAGTTTAGGTTTTTCTAGTTCAGTATATACACTTGAATTTTGAAAGTGAATTGTACTGATTCAGCTTAAAAGATTTAATTAATATAGTGTACGTCGTTATATGATGTTACACGGATTGTATTCGGCGATTACGTATTTCCTAAATTATGCATTTTTTATAATTTAATTAAAAAAGTGGTTTAATTTTTTATATATGTATGAGATAAAAGCCAAAATAAAACTTTCAGCTTTTAATAATATAGGAAAATTGCTGAAAATAATTGGGTTGGATGGGGCATGTTGCACCGAAATTATTATTGAATTTATGTATCAATCGCTTTTAGGGTTGTGTATGTCAAAAAGTGTTAAAAAAAATGTTTGCCACGGTAAAAAGTTGTATTTTGAATATGATTACAACTTTTATATTTAACATTTTCATGTAAAACATAAATCGGTAATGTTTTATGGTAAATAATTGGTTTTTAGCTGTAAAAATCGATTTTGGGCTGTAAACTCGAGTTCTAAACATTTTCATGATTTGATGTTAACGGGAAAAAGTTGTATTTTAAACATGTCTACAACTTTTCCATTTAACTTTTTTTTTTTATAGAATGCTTAGAATTCGACTTAGAGCTAAAAAACCGTTTTTAGCGATTTTTGGAGGTGACCGCATTCTGCGTATTCGTGCAGAATCAAGCCCACAATAAATCTGTCAGCTTAGTATTACGAGGGGAGTTCGCACACAAATTTTTAGCCCGATTTATTATCTTTCCGAGATAATCGCATCACAGGAAAATTTTTATTAAAAAAACGCTTAAAAATCGAACAAATTGTGCTGCCCGCATTTTTTAGGTATTTTAAGTAATGCCTACTTGAATAATGAGATATTTTTCTATTTTTGTTTAGATTTTTTTAATCGGAAAAGTTGCAACTATATGCATTATGCAAATTTTAATAAGTATATTTATCAATGCAGTGCAGTTACGTTTGCATGAAATCGAATAGATCTTCAAAGCAACTTAAGTATATTTTTATATTTTGGCATTTTATTATCCACTGATTATACATTGAAACGCATACATTAAATTTGGTTAAAGCGATATATTATTATTATACACTGAGAAAAATTATATAATAAAAATTAAAATAACTCGAGTAAAAATTGCTATAATCTTAAGTAATAGCGGGACATACTTGCACTGTTATAAAAATTACTATATTATATAGTATATTATATAGTAATTTTTGTACTGAGATAAAATTTAAAAAAATTTAATTTTTTTCTTGGTTTATCCATTTTACACGCTTTTTGGATATTATTATTTTATTATTATTGTTATTTTATTTAATATTATATAGTGAAAGAAAGAAATTAAAGATAGAATTTTTTTGCGGCGACGGAAATCGGACCTGGACCTATGGTATGGAAGTCGAGCGCGCTGACCACTTACCTAAACAGAACTGTTATGTAACGAATTTCAGATCTGATATATTATTCACGTTTACTTGTAAGTTAACATTGATAATAATTTAACGGAAATCAATAAATAATACCAGCGAATAATACATTATGACCGAGGATGTGAAAAAAAATAAACTTATAATAAAATATCTCATAGAGCGAGTATGTCCCGCCATTACTCAAGATTATAGTAATTTTTATTCAAGTTATTTTGATCTTTATTGTATCGTTTTTCTCAGTATATGTGTGTATATACACACACATATAATAATATCGCCACACACATAATATAATGAATATTGCTTTATTCGATAATCATAGTAGCAAGTATACCTATTTAAATGTTTGTCGATAATATATGAAGTTAATACAAATTATAATTTGTTCATACTTTTTTGTGTATATGCTATTGAAATATAGAATTTTGTTATCAAACATCAATGGAAATTTGTTATTAAATAAGTATTTTTCATTGAATACGTTAAGGCAGCGTATCCACTTACGTTCACGCGGAAAGCAGGAGCCCGGAGCTCCAAACAAAAAGCAGTGTCTAGGCACATGTATACAAGCAGCGCTTACTTGTGTCGAGAACACCGACACGAGCCATCTTTCGATGTATGCCAACCGAACGCAAAAACGGCGAAAAAGTGGGAAGAGCTTCCTCTCATTTTTGGACTCTTTTTTCGGCGTAAACGCACCGTCCCTCTATACTAAGTCCGTGGAGCTAGCTAGACAAGTGTCGCCATGTTTGTTCTGCGCGCCTGGTCGAAAATTCAAAATAGTATATTAGGCACTAAAAACAGTCAAATTGCATTTATGAAGGAAGTGGGAAAAGGAATGAGTAGTCGGGTCCTTAAATAAAAAATGCAGCAATTTCGCGATTAATCTAAATATAAAAGAGTAACTTGCTTAGGCATAAAAACCCTCACGGAACAAAGGGAAAAGCCTAAGCAAGCTAGTGAAATAGAAATTATTTATTTATCAAGAAAATTAATGGATATATATATATATATATCCATTAATGTATTTTATGCTTATATATATATATATATATATATATATATATATATATATATATAAGCATAAAATACAAAAATCAAAACTTATTATCTAATTTAACTTACGCAGTGGATAATCAATCCTTATATTTATAGAGCGCTCGCTTACCTAATATTTCAGGGATCAGCCCCTACAATAACGCCGCAAATCGCAAATATCAGTGCGCTGTACGCGACGGACCACCCTCTCTTCTGGGTAGGTTGTCGGTCGAGAAGATGGAGATATCCCGGGATGGCAACGCCCAGCACGTCACAGGGCCCCGACGTCTCGGGAACGGGTCCAGCCCTCGCCCCGTGAACGATTCGAGACGACTCGTCGAGTCGTTGCGACCGGAACCTATAGCGAAGATTCGCTATGCGATGACAGCACGCTTGTGTCTCGTCCACACGGAATTACAGGCACTTTATTTACACGAGTTATGGAAATAAGGGAGGAATCACACCCGAGTGATTCACTAACAATTATAATTTAAATTACAGCGATTACTACAGGCAATATAAAAAAGCTACACGCGAATAGAGGCTAGGCTTCGAATCACACTGCTCTGGATCGATGCCGAAACGAATTTGACGCTCTCGCGAGTAGATAAACAACGCGGATACGGGAGTCCCCCACCACGCCACCCTTAGCTCACCTGTGCAGGTGAGAATATGCCCCGCCCTCATGGAATGTTCTAGAAGCTTTTGACGTCATCGCTAGGCCTGCCGCCCCTCTGTGCAGGTGAAGCCACTCACCTGTGCAGGTGAGAATCGATAAAGAAGGTCACTGCAGGGTACCCGGGAGGCTCGTTGGGGCTCAGGGCGGTAAACTCCGGTGCTCCAAGAGTCCGCGCTCAAGGTCGAGTCAATGCGTGGAATATTCTAGTCAGGCTGACGTCACCGGCCGACGTGCAACTTGTCGCATCTTTTCGTCAACTCGCGGATCACATTACACCTGTTATTCTTTCTTTATGCGCGCTATGAATTAGCTCGATGACTTTGTATCGCAGCGGCTAATATCAAAGGGTTTCTAGTTTCACGCTTATTTTTTAAGACGATCCATTATTGCTTATATTAAATACAGCTATGTATATGTTGATCGCGATGCGCAGACATCAGTCGGGGGTGTCGGATTGCGTATACTCTAGAAAATTCGTGCGTACATTTCACATAGTATGAATCAGACATACACCCTCAATTATTTTTCAAGATGATTCATTTTCTACGAATTATTTTTCTGAATAATAAGTGCGTGTATAATAAAACTTATTTACATGAAATAAAACACTACCTTTCAGAATATCGTACGTGCTTCGGGGCATCAAACGGGATTTTCGCTTGTTTCGCTGCCCTTATAAAAAGAAAAGCGAATGCTATTTAAATTTAAATTATGATTTTTTTAATTTTAATTTTGACTTAAAATTAAAAAAATCATAATTTAAATTTCGACTTCAAATTTTTAAATTTTGGTTTTTTAATCGTTTAAAATCTTTTATAGCACTGGGTGGCATAAATCCGCTGTCACGCCTATCCGTGGTATAAATAGTCCATCATTTCACCGTGTAATGGACTATTTTTGCTACTTGTATCGTAATATACTATTGTATCTAAAACGTAAATGATTCAAGAAGTATAATACGCTCTCTATATTTATATATATATATATTTTTGGCTTATTTTACAGCATGTAGAGGGATTAGGTAAAGGTTTATAAAATAGTAGTCACAATTAAAATAAATACATTTATTTTATAGACAACATCTCAAGTTTTTTCACAAGTACTGGCACAATAATTTTTCCCGTTCTTTCAATCCTTAATTTGAAACACTCTCGATCTCGGGCTGTTTGCTCCCACTCTCCACGACGTGCCTTTTTATATGCATACTTCAAATGCACCTCCTTCTTCATGTTGCTATTTATTTTGAGCATTCAGTTTACACTGCACACAATCTCTTTTTAAAGGTGGAACTCCACTCTCAATGGAATTGTGCTCTCGACAGCGTAGACATTCCAAAATCTCTGAGTCCTGCTTTAGGTGCTCTGGCAGCTTATCCCAACCTGTCTCGATGCTATTGGTGGTAAATGTTATGAGGAATTCTTGTGGTAAATATACAATATCTCTCGGAGTCATAAATTACAGGTGCTCTGTGCGATAAAATTCTCTGAGAGATCTCTCAAAAGATGGCGTATTGTCGTGATAAAACTTTTTCAGCAACAATACATTTCTGTGTGCGCAGTTTGCCTTGAACGCTAACTTATGGTGTGGGTACAGTGGCTCCAAAATATCATATTTCAACCTCTGTAACGAGGGGAAGCCCATTTCACCCATATCAAGTACGCGAAAATTGAACTTCTCGAGCCATTGCTTCTTCTCGGCTCCTTTTACATACACAACACTCGCATCATGTAGAACAGTTTTCAAGACATTTTCCAGCTCCTCGTAGGCCAGATCTCCCAAACTCTATGATAATCCGTGATAATTGCGTTCCAACCAGAGATTTTCAGACTTATACTTGGCTGTGAGTCTGCGCCACGGTGTAGGCGGCTTGAAAAAAAACTCCAACGTCTTGAGTTGAGCGTTGAGTGGAACTATGGCAAGTTCCTTGACGACAAATTCGTTCACAGGCTTTCTGAATCCTTGCACATCGAGCACGTACTCCATTTTAACTGACTGCCTACCACAGGCTGCTGCTCAATTTATACCATCTTCTCCCACCACCCTTTAAACGATTTTTTTAACATCTCAACTCATAGGGTTGTATTCGACTATACGATCGTGTAGGATGAGACAGTATGCAGAGGTGCCAACTGGAATATTTGCCCTAGCCTCAAATTCGAAACGTACATCAACTGATGCTTGCTTCATTTTGTTTTGAGCAGTCAATGACAATGAGAGGCGCATACGACAGATAGTCGGCTTTTTTCAGCATTGGTTCTACCTCTTTGTTATAGTACGCATTTTGAAAGTTGGCATACATATCGTAGAGTAGAGAATACTGATTATTAGTAATATTGAGATTGAGATTTCCATAGGGATAGTGTTGAGAGTTGAGAAAAAGTGTAACGTTGCTAATATTATAATGATCAAAGCGACTAGCATTGGCTGTTTTTCGTCCTTTGTGATTTGTCTGGAAGCCGAGAATAACAAAACGCGGCTTCTCCAGCTGATTGGCAATCTTTACAGTCCATACGTGTTTCGATGTACTGGGCAACAACGGATACTCGTATATTTCCCAGCTACGAAAACTCATGGTGACAGGTCTATCCTTTTGAAGATGATTGAGCAATTTAATTTTATGTTTATTCGAGAGCACTACGTATGGCATTAGCCATTCAATTTTGGCGATTTCAACATGGTAATCCTCATAAACATTTGCACCGGCCACAACTACTTACGTCTGCACAATAGAATTCACATCAGAATTTGATCTTGTGAGAATAAGCTCATGTTTGGCATTCACAACAATTTTGCGATAATCTTCGGCAAAACCCAGGATCATACCAAGTGGAATTGATACGTCAAAGTAGCCATTATCATCAATCCATTGAGTCTCTGCGATGTCGAGTCAGCCTGCATTTTCCATCGCTGAGCTCTGACTAGGGTTGAATGATACGAATCCTTTCATGAGACTTGTCAAACCCACATTCTGGCATCGATCAATATCTATGGTGTTAAGTTCGTAACGAATTTCCTCAAATAGATGACATACGGCGTTGTTTACAAATCGTGTGCTCTTGATGGCAGTGCCATCTGGTCTTTGTAATTTTCCGCATATATGTAGTGAACTGCGCGAAGGCAGTACACATAGATCTTGATGTTGTATACCAATGCGAATTTCATGGCTGTTATTGAAATTCGAAAAAGTATAGGGCTGATGCGCATGAATCTCGTAATGCGCAACAGATTCGTCAAATATGACAGGTGACTGTATGCTTAGCACCTCTTCCATTTCGCTGAAAGCAGCAAAATATTACGCAACTTATTTTTTTTCCAAGGACAACTCTTAAACCTAGACTTCTTAGAAACTGTATGTTTTAACGTGTTAGCGCTTTGAGCACTCGTCGATGACTGGCTGCTCGACGGCATGGTAAGTTACTATTATAACCTTTACCTACTTTAGTATTGTACACAATACCCATAATGCTCAGACTAATTTGATGTGTAATCTAATTGTTATGACTTCGCCACGAAAATTAACTAAATGACCGTCTTGATCGACGATGTGGAGCTGCAAGTTATTTATAGTCTTGACAGTGACTGGTAGGTAAATAATTGGCGATGGTACTTCGATAATCTTGTAGCCTGGTGACACAGCTGGAAAGAATTCGTGTATGGTGTGTACCTTATGCTCATTTATGTATGCCCCAGATGTAATATTACACTCGACGCGTATAGCGTTAACTTTGAGAATGGTTACTGGCAAGTCGGATTCGTAATCAGTATTTGGTGACAATACGAGACTCGTGAAACCCAATAATTTGCCGATAGAATCTTCTGGCTGGAAATCAATCGATCGATTACACTTGATCATGCAACGAAGGGTGTTGTTATTCGGCTTGAGTTTGAGGGTTATGCCTTTTGGTGTAAGTGCACAACAACCTACAAGCGCCTCTTTCAGACTCTTCTCAATGTCTTCAATCTCGTAGCTGCCTGTAGGCAAAATTATCACTTCTCCTCCCACGTAAAACTTGTTATTACCTGTATCGATGTTTGGTATTGAATTGAATGTCAACAACTTAACAAGTCCGAGAACGTAATTTTTGTTAGGTGAAAGTTCAAGCGGTGGAAAATATTGAGCTTCCAATACAGCTGAAGTTTTAGACAGGCTCAGTGTTAGTGAATCTTCCATGACTACTTGAACTAAACTGACTGAAGCCGAAGCAGAACCAACACTTATATATCATTCAGAAGAAATTTTAGGCAAAGATGCCCTCAGTTGTAGCTATTGTAATCTTGATAATGCTCCTGATTGTACTTGACTCTGCTCACATTCCAATACTCCATAAGATCCCCAGGTGGCTGTAAATTACCAAAACTGTCAAAATACACTACATGGTTGCCTCGTTTTCGATAGGCGACCCAATGCGTGCCTGATCCATTTTTATCATCGAGATTGACGATTGCTGATTCGCGATAGTGTGGTCCACTCGCTGGTAGTGCATTTCGCATGTAAACACCCCGAAAATATGGAATTTTTAGGATGCGGGCATATTTGAGAAGGCCAGCGTCAGTTAGTGCGCGTTGTGGCAATTTGAAGTTTTTTTTTTTCTTAAACCTTGCCCACGTTTCAGGTACATACCATAGCCCTCTTTATAAGGTTTCAAATAGAGACCTTTACCACCGAGCGCAATAGCTTCCATTGTTTTGTTATGTCTTTGGCTTTCGTCAAGCTGTCATTTAGCGGCGCTAGCATCGTTCACTGCTTTAGCGATACCAGTAGCGCCACCTGCTAATGCACCTGTTGCACTCACCCGGCAAATATCGGAATGAGAAATGGTAGGAATCCTCCGATTTTGGATGGGACTGACAGCATACGTGGAATACGTATATTTTTCTTGTCCCCAGCCTTGTTTATAGCTTGGCGAGCAGCCTTCAGAGCGCTACGAATGACTGCGTGAAAGTTGTTGCTTGGAACAGCAGAAGTGGAAGCAGCTTTGATCACTTTAGCCAGTGAAATAGATGGCTTCTTTTTAATCCGTTTAAGGCTCATTCCAAAATTAGATTTTACTTTCATGGTGCCTGCTATGGCGAGAGCAGCTGCTTTTTCACCAACTCCTGCGTCTGCCGCTCGGACTCGCTCCCAGGCTTTTGCAGCTAAAACCTTATCTGAAGCGTTCCTTGCTTCAACGTTTTCTCGATTCTGTGAGTAGGCAATATCGTGCTCCTTGCAAGCTCTATCAAGAGTATTGATTCCAGGATCTCCACGTGCTAGACGTTTTGCTAGTTTAGTACCAGGGCCGCAGTACTGATATCCTGGGAGATGCAACTCGACTGGGAGCTTATGGATAAGTGAATTCACTAAACGACGACCTTTGCGTTGTTGCAGCTTATGTACGATCATGATGCATGAGAGTACAGCTCTCGACTGATCTTAAAACATTATAAACGCGCTTTTTATAGCTACAACAATAGTCGCTCTCAAGCTGACGAAGCGTTCACATGGATTTCAAAATTATAAAAATATTCTCGAAGCTACAAACGTATACAGAAAATATTACAGTTACAACCAGCCTATACGTCAACAGAACAGTAAGAAATATAACAATATCATTGCTCCACTTTTCAAAGTGCAAAGCAAGACCGGTGGTGGGCTTCTACCAAGATATAAAGTTGCAAGAAAAGGAACTCTCATGGACTACATATACTGGGATGATCCCAACGAACTAGTTGATCGTCTACGCTTGCTCATAGCTGAACGATTAGCTGGAAATAATAGTCATCTGAATGAAATCCATTCCATCGTCGAAGAGTTGCGAGAAGCTAAAATTATATATTAACCGTAGTCGCGAGCACGTTGAAGTCAGTAGCAAGATGATCGTCGATGTGTTTGGACGTCAGTCGAATCGCTCTAAAGGTCGTCGTGGTGCCCCTGGTGTTGACTATAAATTAACTGCCGACGGACACTTCGACATTGGAAGCAGAAGATGACCCTAGAGCTGAACAATGCAGTGAATTTAGCAGTCCTTCAGCGATCAATTAATTCGGAAGTCTATTCTGCAACAGGGACGTGTGCCAAAGAACTTGCATACCGATCGACCCGGATGGAAATAAAAATCGTAGTTTTTAGTTACATTTCTGTACGTTTCCGTACGTTTCCGTACGATTACGTAGGTTAGTGTTAAAATTTGGACACATCGTACGTAATCGTACGTCATCCTACGCAAACGTACTGAATCGTACAGCAATATACAAAAACGTACAATCTTGTACTAAAACATACCAAAATGTACATTTATCTTGAAATTTTTTTTCGACTCTGTGAAATTTCGTACCGAAAAGTACGGCAACGTACAGATTCGTGCGGTAACATACAGAATCCTACAGTATTTTACAATAATGTACGAAATCGTTCCAAAACGTACCTAAATATACACATTATCAGAGTATTTGTTTTACTTTGTAAAATTGTGTGCTGAAACGCAAAAAAAACACACGTATATTTTATTTACACTATCAAATTACAGCGTGCTTACTTTTTATATATTTTTTTTAAACACGGATCGAATTTAATATAAATGTACAAATAAAAACGTAATTCAAAGCATTTTTGGTAATATTTTAAGGTAATAGAATAATGCAAGATACATTTGGTAATATATTTATTTTTATTAACTACATTCATTGTATTATTAATCGAGTTTGTACTTTAACATTTCTAATGTTATTCAGCTTTTAGTAACGTATTTCTTAAAAAAATACTTTTATCACTCTCCATAATAAAAGATTATCACTGTTCACTCTGGAAATCATTTCTTTGCCGTTCCAGGTCATCTAAAGCTCTTTGCACTTTATCATTACGTTTTCTTTTCAGTTTGGCACATGAGAGTGCATTATGATAATACTTATCGATTTCTTGAAGTTCTAGCTTTATTAGTTGTGCATTATAATTGTTGAGTCTTCAAAATCTGTAAAGCTCTCTTTCAATGGCTTCACTCCTTATTTTACACAATGGCTGTAAACCAGCTGTTTCTTTTTCATTTTTTTGGCAACGAGTTAATAGGTCTTCGTATCCATAAATGCCAAACATTAATAGTCGAACAACCTGAATTGGTTTTGATGATTTGAATGCATCTTTATATGCTACAATGTTACACTCAACATTATGAAGAAGTTTTAAGCAGTCAGAATTGTCATCGATTTGTAAAGGTCCAGAATACTTATAAAGTTTATCATAATATTCTAACAATGCTCCATCTAAAATAAAAACATTATTAATAAAGTTATAATATAAAAAGTGTAACTACTTGAATACATTACAAATATCATTATATATGTATATTATTGATATAATTAATATAACATCAATTACCTGTCAAGCCAGATGTTACATGTAGAGATATTATCATACTTCAACTTCTATTCATTCAATTGTTTTTGTGATTCTTCATATTTATTTTTAAAAAAATTTAATTGATCTTTATACGCCCTTATTACGGATTTATATGCTGAATGATCGTTTTCTTCATCCATCCTGGGGTTACTGTTTTTTTGAATTATGCTGTTTGGAAAAATTACTTATTAGTTAACGGCCCAGTATTTTCAATATATTCAAGTACATATACATAAACTTAAATTATAAATATCATTAAAAAAAAAGAAAAAAAAAGCGAGACAAATCAGGCTGCTCAAATTTTTTCATAACTTACAGCATTATCTCCAATCGGCGATTTTCGCGTTGACGAAAGAATATCTGATATAAAACTTTCATTGTCTTGAGATACATCCTCATCTAAATCTTCGTTACCCTCAGGATTTGTAACAGTTTTTAGATATTTTTTTAAAATCTATTCAGAAGATTCTTTAGATGATTGCGCTTTTGATTTCTTCAAGTTCTATATAAAATTAGATATTCTTAGAGATTGTACATTAGAAATATAACAAAATATAGAATCACATAAAAGGTTATTTTATCTTTATAAATAATTGGAATATAATAAGAATACCTTTCTTGCTGACTTAGCTCGTTTCAAAATTTTCAACGTGTCGTTATTCTGCCTATTATTTGAATCAGAATTCTCCTTATCTTTTATACTAGAGTTGTCAGGAAGTCCACTAGATTCGTCATGGACAGCTGAAGGTATACCAAATCTTTTTCCGGAGTTAATTTTTGATTGCACTTGTGACGGCCGAGTGCACGTCAAATGTCTAACGGCTAATCATGTACTAATTGTAATAAGATTATTGTTTCAGCAAGCTGCCAACGATCACCGAAACGAGCGAGAACGAGAAACGAGGCAAGATAGAGACAGAGAGAGTGAGAGCATAGGTAGCGCGGTTGCTGCCTGGCCGCACAGCGTTGGCGAGATATGACAACGATGTGCCGACGGCCGGGAGAGCCGCGACTAGAGTTAGTCTCGCTGCGCTATCCACACGAGTAGCTCGCGCTAATACTATACGCGGGTTTGCTGTGAGTCCTGCGAGCATCCCGAGAGCGAACGATATTCGTCCGTGCGTTACCGACGAGTCGCTGCGACGCCCGTCCGAACTGTTGCATCTCTACGTCCGAGACTGGACTGCGTCCGTTGCGTCAAGTACTGCCACTACTGAGTTGTAAGTACCTGCACTCTCACTCTCACGTCGACGGGGTAATATCTCTCGTCTCTCTTTATCGTTCGTCGAAGTGTGCGGCGTTTGCACCTCCGTGTATAGTTACAATTGAATATACATTTCCTTATCTAAACTTCTCGTGTGTTATTTCCTACGACCCGACCTACGCCGCCTCCGCGGGCTCGTGTAAAAACACGTGCATGATCTGAGTCGGCCGAGCCGTGCCTTCTGCACGCCCGACGTTAATTTACAATAAACAGGGCCCTTCTGGCCCTGGTTATAACACGGCAGAAAAGTGTCGATACATTGTAGACGTAAGTGAGACTCGGAAAATAAACTGACCGCAACGGTACAAAATATTAGACAGCGTCGAATAATACGCGCAGTTTAACTTTGTAGCGGCAGGCATCAGCCTTCAAAATTCGAAACGGTCAACGACCGAGCGGCCAGCGACAGCGAGCGTATACATTGTTTACATCGCTCGCCGCGAACCGAGAGCTCGAATTCTTACAGTGTCGCCCGTTAGGCAGGGAATTTTTGGCTGAGTG
Source organism: Nasonia vitripennis (assembly GCF_009193385.2). Lineage (NCBI taxonomy): Eukaryota > Metazoa > Arthropoda > Insecta > Hymenoptera > Pteromalidae > Nasonia > Nasonia vitripennis. The sequence continues at coordinate 3,504,598 of NW_022279643.1, read as the reverse complement.
CGAGTGAGACGGATGAACTATAGTCAGTATAGGAATTCAAACTATTGTATGGATTTTTGAGAATTCTTTTTGCACTCTGATGCAATTTTTGAACTTGACTACTGTTTAAGCCGTAATCTCGCAGTTCAACAAATTGTTGTGTTATTAGGAATGTTAAGGCATAAATAGCGATAATAATTTAGAAAATTTTCGCGAGATCTTGAGCCTGGTTTTGTGAGAAAAATAGCTGTGTAGTTGAGTACGAATAAATATACATATACAATCAACACACAGCCGCTCCGGCGTATAATTGCTTTTTCGAATTCGCGTAGAGGAAAAAAAAACTTTTGCATGATAGAGGGAGTTAGTAACATTTAAATTCACAAATAATTTATTAAAGTGGAATTGTTTTTTTTTTACAAATTAGTAAGTTTTTTTTTCTCTTTCTCAGATTTTAAAACTTGTAGCACAAAACGTGCGTGATTACTTGATCTGTCAGGCAATTTATCGCGGTTCAAAAACAAATTATTGTTACCGTTATACAAATTTAATTGAATGATTAAAATTAAATCACACGTATTAATCGAAAAAGCAAACGTGTGTTCCAGTGTCGACAACTAATTATTAAATTCACTTCGAGAGTAACTTGGATTGTTGAATCCTGAGTTTTTTGGTTGTGCTGAATTTGACTCGGCTCTGCTTCTATTAAATGTCAGAATACTCAACGAGCACAATGTCTTTAACTGGCTCGTACATAGACTTAAGCAGATCGCATGTAGCAATACAAGACCACGTAAGATCGATGGACACGAATGCGTTAGGTCAAGCGTTAGATTTCTTAGGTTTGCAGGATAGGGGGGCTGATGAAGACAGAATGTGTCGATTGTTTAGGTGCCTAGCAGATGACTACGCGCCAGAAGACTTCCGTCCGTCACTAACCTTGTTAAATTCGGAGGAGTTATTTAGGTCGCAGGCGACACGACGCGCCCTGGTTATAACACGGCAGAAAAGTATTAACCGAGTGTTATACACTAAATGAAAGCTATCTAAAAAATGAAAACATGAAAATGAAAAAATTAAAATTAACGACAAATACATTCATTATATTATAACATTCTATAATCTTAATATTTACTAACCTGCTGCATACAACACAAAGCATTTAACTTTATTTCCTGATGTGCTGTCCTTGTACTTTACGAGCTTCTTATCAAACATGGCAGAATTTATTACGTATTGAGCGTAATCAAATTTTCTTAGTGCACTGACAGACACTACATATCGCTCAAATGTTTCTCCTATTTTCTCTGGGGATATGTGAATGTAGGCATGGGGTTCATTTTCTTCCTCTTCATTGCCATCAGGATCAGACATACTCTTGCAGTAGTCCTCGCAGTGGTCTCGAGGAATTTCTACGTCCTTTTAAGGTGATAACTTGCACACTAATAGGATTAATCTAAACAATTTTTTAGGCTTTCGTTACATTTCACAATTATGTACTTGCGTATAATTATATACTTCTTTCGCAGTGAATCTTTTTATTATAACCTCTGATAGTCTGATAATGTTAACGGGTCTGTCTCGCCTCTCGTTATATACCTGACATGTATACAATAAAACTTGGCCATAAAAACATATACTGATATACTAACATATAGCGCGGCATTCACTGTGAGAGTTTCGTCGTTGTAGGAGAGATGGCGCTGATCTCAAGATCGCACAGCGAAACGCATTCTAGACGGGCCGCCATCCGCCATATCACCGGGTGATGGCAACACGAGTCGGACTCATTGCCAGAAACTAAGAAGAAGAAGACGGACCGCCTTAACGAACTCGTGTAAATAAGCGATCTTTTTATCTATTAGTTTTTACATTTATAAAAGGGATAATAAAGGTAGATTGCGATTGAAGATAGGAACATATTTTAACCGTTCCTGTTTTTCATATATATACATAATAGATATATAACCTACGATAGTAAGCAACATAAGAGTGCTATTGCTTCCTATATTCAGACTGCAGCACGTCAGTAAAGGCCTACTATACCTACAGTTAAGTAAATATACCACTATGCTTATTTCGATTTAACAGTTTTCATCTGGTCTTTAATTTATTTCGATTTTAATTCATGCAATTTAAAAATTTATTTGTGTACGAGCAAATGATAGTCATAGCATAGAATCGCTAAGTATATAATGTTGAAAATAATAAATTAATGAAACTTAACCTTCAAAACATACTTATACATAATTTGTTTATGTAACTATAAGTATTAGAATTTTTTAACAGCATACTGTGAAAATTTGTTGTGAAAACATTTGGCAATTAAACACAGGTCATTTTTGTATGTATAGTCAAGATAAAAGCATCTATGATAAAATTACAATTTAAAATTTGTTGTATTTGCAGATTAGTAGAAAAATAATTCTAAAATATGTACTCAAAAGGATATTACAAGCTATACTATGATGGAAAGCACAATAAAATGATTCCCCGAAGTACTTGGTATTACCGGAAAAGAAAATAAAAAAAAAGTTGAAGCACATTGTCAGCATTTACATTATAGTGTTTTTAATACTGATGTAAGTGTTTCCTTTATTAGTACTATCTATATTTTGGAACAAACAGTTTTGATGCTGAAAATGAAATATCACCTACTAATCCAGATGATGTATGGAATGTAAATCAAAGTGAAGATCCTCGAGGTAACGACGCGCCAATTGTAGTGGCTGAACCATGTATTGAAATTGATGAAACTTCTGGTGTAAAGGTATTTATCGTTTATTTTGTATGTAAATATACTTGCTGTATGGAGAGTAGAATGCGCAAAATAATTATAGTTGAGTTTATTTGTTATGTATTACCTTAAAGTAATTTTGCAGTAATTTTGTTGTACAATTTTTAGATTGAGTAATTAATATTGGGAATATAAAATGAGTTATCACGCATGATAATGTAAACTTCTTGCATTCTATTGCATGTACTACGGTTTCACTAAAGCTAATAATAAAATCAAAACATACAAATAATAATTGACGCTACAATTAATTAAGTACATTATCACATTTTTTATAGAGAAAAGGATGCAAGAAAAAAATGTCAACAGAAAAGCTAAAAACAAAATTTTATAATTGCTCAGGTGTCAATGTTGCTAAAGTGCTACTATTATTTTTAACTTTAACGAAGAAACATTCATTCACATGGGTCGCCTTACTTGATATTTTTGAGATTTTTAATTATATTTTGAAAAAAAAATATTTTCCCACGTTCAAAATATATGTTAAAAAAATTGCTACATGTCGATAATAAAAGTTTAACAAATCATATAACATGTGGTGAATGTAATCAAGGGGCGCGACAGCGCCGCGCTGGCAAGAAAAAGTACGATTTGTTGACAGCGCAACCCTATATACTTTGAAATTGGGTTTTCTTAACCTTAAAAAAATCTCGAGAGCATTTAAATGTCATTACTATTGCGCGTAGTACGTGCTGGTAGATTACAGTACGATCGCGTACGTTTTCGTATGATTGCGTATAACACTGTAAGAAAGTCCAAATTTTAACAACAATGCACGTAAACGTACGGAAACGTACGACAAAGTACAAGTATGTACGTAATCGTACTAGGACTTACTTCCATGTACACTATTTTACAGTAATTTACGTTAAAGTACCAATTATTTTTTCCATCCGGGGAGGCAAAGAATTTTACAACTCCTCGTTTGAAAGCCTTATGAAACAGTATGGCATTAATCTCTACTCGACATATAGCAATCTCAAAGCTTCAATCTGTGAGCGCTTCATTCGCACACTCAAGAACAAGATGTGGATGCAATTTAGTTTACGGGGTATTATAAATGGCTCGATATCTTACCTGATTTACTGACGAGTACAATAACAGCAAGCACCGCACCATCGGTATGAAACCTAAAGATGTCAGCAGAGAGAATGAAACTCAAGTCCTTCAACGTTTCTCTCACCAAGAAAGCAGAAAAAAAGCCAAATTTAAGGTTGGAAATAAGGTACGAGTGAGCAAAATGAAGCAAGTATTTGAGAAGGGTTATACACCCAACTGGTCAACAGAGATTTTCACCATTAGTCAAGTTGTGCCAACGTATCCAGTGCCAACGTACAAGCTGAAGGACTATCGAGATCAACACATCGCTGGTGGTTTTTACGAACAGGAATTGCTTAAAGCCAAGTATCTAGATGTTTATCTTGTAGAGAAAGTATTGAAAAAATGAGGAAATAAGCTTTATGTAAAATGGTTAGGGTTCGATAATACGCACAATAGTTGGATAAATAAATCAGATTTATAAATAAATGTTTAAAACTTGTCTTTTTATTCTAACATTATATATATATATATATATATATATATATATATATATGTATATATATATATATATATATATATATATATACATATATATAATTTATTCTTAATCTGTCTGCATAATCGTATAATGGCCCAAGGTAAAGTATCAGTTTCACCTGGTAGCAAGTACCTTTTATCATCGTGTGGGCTTAAAGCTAATTTTACTTGTTTTTCACTAAATACATTATGCGTGTGAGAACGAATAATGCATTGTTCACGAGACTGCGTAGATATGTTCTGTAAACACTGTATGTAATCGTCAAAAGTTATTGAATTTTGTACTACAGCAGTTTTCGCGCCTTTTACTTTTTTCACCTTCTCCTGACCTTCCACTCGAATACTGTACATTTTACTGCTCAAATCAACAAATTCGGTCATTATGCGTCCGTTGCACTCATCGTTCATTAAGCCAACTACTTTCTTGTTTGCCAGTGGCATTCCAAAGGTATTGTTCTCCGAATAGTCCGAAGTGTCAAAATGTTCAATATCCCGCCTCATAACTTCATATATATCTATATTACGTAATTCGTATATTAAACTATCCGTGTCTGTATACAGCAACTATATACTAACGTTTTTGATAAATCAAGTACACAGAGTCCAACATAAATAGGTTTATCCATATTAACTTCAGTTTTAGTCAGTTCTATAATTGACAAATTTTCATCTAGTATGCTGCGACTGTGAAAATTAGGTTGTCTAATAAGAGCTTCAGCACCGTACCGGCCGTCCCATTTGGTAACTATTTTCAGGTCAACTCGCTTTCTCACGTTTTCCATAGTTTTGCCAAATTACTGCATTATTCATTAACTTTATACGCTTTATTCAAATCTATATACGCTTTTAGCCATGGCCTCTGATTAAACTGTAAGACTCTATGTATTCGTTGCAAAATATAAAAATTAATTTCGATAATGCAAAACATATCGCTCTTTAGAGTGTAAAGTCGTCATGAGCTTCGAGTACGTTGAACCTGGTGGCTTCATGTGCTGAGGTCAGGCAAGTCTCTATGATCGTCGTGAAGCTGCTCTGGATACTCCAAGTCCACTTCAAGAATGTAGCCAATTGCTGAATCATCATCTACGCTGGAAAAGTCGGTTTGACTGATTGCTGTCTCTGTCATCCACTTAAAGCCCCTATATGGTAGTGATTGTTGCATTGCCCATCTACACAGATTATTAACATCATAATAGATTAAATATTTGGAATATTCATCAGCATCATAGTCGGTACTCATGTAAATATTATTCGCTCGAGAATAGCGGTTACAGCATTATATTCACTGCGACGTTCATGCGAATCGTCTTCAGAAGAGCCGCGCATTCGTAGAAGAAGAATATCACTAGCGAAAGATGACTTGATCGAAAGTGATTCGCAGCAGTGACAATAAGACACCACTTGACAAAATATCCGCGGCTACATACTACGCTGGATATACGGACCTGCGAAAAAACAATGCTGGGTAATCCGATACTGCAGCGACTGTCAGCTACCGCTCACCGGGCTGACGTTTTGCAAGGAAAAACACATGCAACCTGATCACCGCGCGACTTATGCCGAAAGATGCACGCTGACCTATAGCCTGCTCCCAGAAAATTCTGTAATGCGTAGCCTCTGAGCTTGAGCGGATCTCTCGTAAACTACCCGGAGTACACCGAAATATGCAGCCGACTCCCGGTGTCAGATGCACACCTTGAGCATCCTCCTGGAGACAGCAGGAAGTATGCCGTCCGAAGACACCCTGCAGCTAACCGCTGACGCAATCACCCCCGTCACACGGGTCTCGTCGCATTTTGTAGTCGAGCTTATTATTCCGTCGATGCGTACAGATAAAGGTGCTCACGTCTAACTTGATCCATGCGGCTAGCTACTGCTGGTATGCATTGCGTAGATGCTGTCTGACCTGTGATGCAGCATGTGGGAGAGAGAGCGCTCCCAATATTACGCACAATACAGTTTGCAGTATTGGAATACGTGCTCGAGAGAGAGAGAGAGAGAGAGAGAGAGAGAGAGAGAGAGAGAGAGAGAGAGAGAGAGAGATGCCGATAATACGCAGCAATTATTGATGCAGTGAGAAGATGCGTATATGCTATCCGAGGAGAGTATATACGAATAAGCGCGCATAATGAAAGAATAACAGGTGTAATGTGATCCGCGAGTCGACGAAAAGATGCGACGAGTTGCATGTCGGCCGGTGACGTGAGCCTCACTAGAATATTCCACGCATTGACTCGACCTTGAGCGCGGACTCCTGGAGCACCGGAGTTTACCGCCCTGAGCCCCAACGAGCTTCCCGGGTACCCTGCAGTGACCTTCTTTTTCGATTCTCACCTGCACAGGTGAGTGGCTTCACCTGCACAGGGGGGCGGCAGGCCTAGCGATGACGTCAAAAGCTTCTAGAACATTCCATGAGGCCGGGGCCTATTCTCACCTGCACAGGTGTGCTGAGGATGGCGTGGTGGGGGCGCCCGTATCCGCGTTGTTTATCTACTCTCGCGCGCGCTAGTCGATCTCAGACCGCAGAGGCGCGAGAATCAAACCGTGCTAGGTGATACATATATTATAAGGAGACGTATAATACGCGAACATAAACTAAGGGAGTAAGAGTAAAGTAAAGAGTTCCCGGTGTATTTCAGCGATAATCGGTGAGAATCAGACGATTTGCAGATCGAGCATAGCCGTAGGTAAGCCAGGAGACTGCGCGCGGTTTCTCGCGCCCGCTGCAGGGTGGACGTTTAACAAATAAGCAGCTACCAGTGTTATTAATGCTCCGGAAGTGCACCTCCGTTTTCTCGCCTTCACTTTGCCGCCGGAGTAAAGGAGTGAGCGAGAGGCCACCCGCCAGAGGGAATGCGTCCCAGAGAAAGTATAGGTAACAAGAGAGTTGGGACACCTTCCGCATAAAAAATGCCCTAGGCTGATTTTTCGGCCCAGCTTTTCTACTCTCCTCTCCGGCGACTCTAACACAGATGTTGCTCTCTTGATACCCTACTCGAGCGCTGTCTCTCGAAATATCCGATGCGTTGAATAAATTACGAGGCGAATGAGAAATTCCCGGCTACTTACACATTAAGATACACGGGAAATAAATGGAGTCGGGCTCGAAAAAATTCTCGAGCTCGTAGCAATAATTTGTGGCTACTGGATGCTAGCGTGGCTAGAGTTTCATATACAAAACTACTTCGACTCGTGTTTTAAGGTTTTCGCTGAAAATTCCAATTCGTCCGCGGACACGCGACACGTCGTATATTTCAACTTTTTTTTGTGAAATGCTTAGAATTCGAATTGAAGCCAAAAAACCATTTTTAGCGATTTTTGGCGGTGACCGCATTTTGCGTATACATGCAGGACGAAGCCCAAAATAATTTGGCACTTTACTTTTACGAGGGGACTTTGCACACAAACTTTTAGCCCGACTGATTGAAGGTCACTTAAAGATAATCGTGTAAAACAAATTTTTTATTCAAAAAACACGCGAAAATTGAACGAATTATGACCGCTTAAAAAAACCGTAGAGGATCGGAAAAGAAAAAAATTAGTTTTCTAGTTTGTGCAAGAGGAGACCCCTCTCAAAATTTCAGCCCGACCAATCGAAAATTGCGTGAGACATCGCATCGCACACATTAAGGCACTTCCGTGTCGCGGTCATCGAAACTATAAGGCACTTCCGTGTCGCAGTCGTGCCTAAAAAAATAGAATATTTATAAAATGAACTACAAAAAAATCACCTATCTCACCAGTGACTTTGCTTGCGCGAAAAAGTATGGCTGTGTGGTATAATAATGATCAAAGGTTACCCCATTTATGAAACAACAATTGTGTCTATTTTGCACGAAAATCATTTGTTTTCGTAATACGATTGACACTAGTCAGGGGTGAAATAAATGTTGTCCAAACATTTTATTCTTCTTTAGAATAATTGTTACCGAAAATTGAAATAATTTTCATCCGACGATTTTTTTTAACCTTTTCACCCCCGCACCCCTTAAAATGGGGGGGGGGGTGATCGCAGCACGGTAATCGAGTTCGAAAGGACTCGAAAACCACTTGCGAATATTTTTTCACCGTTTTTTTTAAATTATTTTAAAGTTTCGTTTTATAATTTTCACCCCTAACATAAGGGATGATGATCAAGTGGATGTAGCTGTAGCACTTTTCAAGATTCTATCTCGCGAAAGAAACAATGAGATTGCCGGAGAACAGCACGTAAAAAGATCCCCATCCCTTACGGCGCGTGTGAGCAGCCCCCCGCGCTTGAACACTATCAATTCCTGCCTAATCAAATACTTTCAAGTTGTCTGGGATGTCTACTTATTGACTCGCGCGCTGAATTGTCTGGTTTTTAAACTAGCTCTGAAGTAGCTGCTTCTTGCTACTCGAAAAAGGAATCTGGTTGTTGGATGATTTTCTTGACTACTTGCTTACTGACACGCTTTCTGGAGTAGCTGCTTTCTGACGCGTTTTCTGGAGCAGCTGCTTTCTGGCTCGTTTTCTGGAGTAGCTGCTTTCCAAGACTTTTTCTGGAGTAGCTGCCTCCTGAAGAAATTTTCTGGAGTAACTGCTTTCCAAAGCGATTTTCTGGAGTAGCTGCATTCTGAGCCTTTGTCTAGACTAGCTGCTTCTCATTCTCGAACGTCGATATGTAGCATTATCCAGGGTAACGTTAAAGAAAAATTTAACTATTTTACTTTAAAAAAATTCAAGTTTCCAAGATAAAAGTAAAAATGATGATGATTCAAATAAGATATATACAAAAAATATTGTATATTATGAAATATAAATTAATAGTAAACAAATAAAATATGTCGGTTATTGAGAAGAGAGGTGAATGGCTTCAGAGCACACAGGTACATTAACTTTACTTTTATATAATAGTAGATGTAGACATATACAAATCAATAATAAACAAATTAATCATCCCCTTGCGAACCTGTACGAGGGCGAATGTAAGTACCCGCTTGATCGCTATTTTCTCTTTCAGCATTAGGCTCTGCTTAGTCTCTCTCTCTTGCGTCACGTCGCATTTGTACACTGCTTTGCATTATATAAAGCTAAGTCTAATCTCAACTCGCTCTTTGTTATTTTTCTCCGCACTTTCTACCTTCTCCCCGCGCTTGCCTCTCACGTACATATATATTATTCGCGATTAAGCTACGTAGCATCAACTCTCACGACGCCTCCGCAGACTCACGTGCTCGAGGATATGTCTCACGATTGAGTGAATGGAATTGGATGAAATTTGGTTAGAGTATAGTTTGAACTATGTGGATACGAGGAAAATATTGAGAAGTCCCAAAATAGTTTATAAGGGCCCCAAAATTCAAGGTAAAAAGGCCCATTTTGCGATTTTAGCGATAAAATATTTTCTTTTTTCAATATTTATAATATTTTTTGGTAAAAAAACTATTCGACTTGCAAATTTTTGTCTACTGAACCTACATTTATCAAGAAAAGTTATCTGAGCTCCTTCAGTTTTCAAGAAAATCGACTTAAATATGATAAATCGTGTATTTTTGGTAAAAAGTTATGTATATATTTATAAACATTTTTATTTTGATAGAAAGCATTTTACATTTTATAAAATGTTGGTAACACGACATATAACTTGCTTTTTTGCCCGGAAAATATGGCGGGCATACAATTTTCGTCCAATTTTTATATTTGGATCATTTATTAAAAATGAATGTATGAATACCTTAACTTATTTGAAGGAATACATTTATTTTTACCCATAACCCTGAAATCACAAAACCCCATGACCCCAAAACCCCAAACACCATAACCTCAAAATCGCGTATCCCGCAACCCTAAAAACCTCAAATCTCTCTAAACCCTCAAACTCCGAAATCCTCAAACTCAAGAGCCCGAACCTTTACTAAAAAAATGGCAGCCAAACAGGTCTTTATACCTTAAAGGCCTTTCAAATACTGTATTTCAAATTCTTTATCATACGAAAAAATAAAGCTGATTGTTTGGCAAAACTCAGCAATGTTCTAAATTATTATAACTATAGCATAATAACTATAATAATCATATAGCAGGTTCTCTGACCCATATTTTCAATAAGTGTATTGAAAAAGCGGTATGGCCTGATGCTCTAAAGAGTGCTGAAGTAGTGCCGATTTATAAATCAGGCGAAAAACATAAGATCACGAATTATCGACCTATCTCTCTTATATCTAATGTTGCAAAAATTCTTGAGCGAATTATGTATAATAGAATAAATGATTTTGTAGAAAAGAGTAATATAATTTCTAAGCAACAATTTGGTTTTATGAGAGGGATTGGTACGAAGGACGCTCTGAACTACCTAACCAATGTATTATATAATAATATCGATAAGAGTAAGCCTACGATAATAACCTTTCTTGACCTGGCGAAGGCTTTTGATACTGTTGACCACAGTATACTACTGGCCAAATTATATCGTATTGGAATCAGGGGTCAAGCGTTGGATCTCCTTTCCAGCTATCTAAATGACAGATATCAAGTAGTCAAAATAGACGGTAATGAAAGTGATAGAACTATAGTTAACATAGGAGTCCCGCAAGGAACGATATTAGGACCGCTACTATTTATCCTGTATATTAATGATGTCTTAAAGGAGATTCCCCCCGAGTCCATAATTTCTTATGCAGATGATACTGCTATTATAGCTACAGGTAAAGACTGGATAGAAGCTCAAGTAAACATGAACAATTTCTTAAGTGTAATTGCCGAGTAGCTGGCAGTAAACAAGTAGTCCTTAAATGTAGGAAAAACAGTGTGCATGACTTTTGGAAGTAATATTGGAAGCGTACCAGCTCAGATAAATGTTAAAATTCTTGATAAAAGTATAACTAGGGTGGAGAACTTTAAATATTTAGGAGTTGTCTTTGATAGTAATCTAAAGTGGGATAACCACATGCAATATATAGTTGGAAAAACTAAATACCTAGTCTATATTTTTTTATAAAATCTCTAAATCAATGCCCATAGAGACTCTCAGAATGATTTACTACGCTTTTTTTCATAGTATTATAACTTATGGCATCATTGCTTGGGGCGGTGCATATAGGAATAGCCGAGACCAAGTTCAAAAATTACAAAACAAAATTTTAAAAATCATCAATAAAAATAACATTTTGTTACAAGACAATCCATTAAATATAGGACAACTGTTTGCTTTCGAAGCTCTTAAACTACACTACTATGATCTCAAAGAAAAATTCTTAGCATCAGATAGTATTACTAGGAATAGAAGTATTATTATACCAAAAACAAATAAGAGAATCAGCAATAAGAACAGCTATATGAAAGCAATTAATGTATATAATGAGCTTCCTAATCGACTAAAAGTATTAAATATAAATAAATACCCTCAAAAGAAAATCATAAAATACTGGATACGATACAACCGTTAGAAAAATAATAAAAGAAAAAAATTGTTTCTGTATGCAATACACAAATTTGTTATTAGAAGCTAATGCCAAATGTATATATCTTACAATTAGTTTTAAGTTTTAATTTTAAGTTTTGTTTATATTTTACTTTTTCCTTTGTAACCAGACTGCGAACAGGTAATTTTATTTACCTCTGCAGGTTTCCAGGTATGAAATACATACCTTGTAAATTTCTTCTTGTAATAATAAATAAATAAATAAATAAATAAATAAAATATATACATAACTTTTTACCAAAAATACACGATTTATCATATTTAAGTCGATTTTCTTGAAAACTGAAGGAGCTCAGATAACTTTTCTTGATAAATGTAAGTTCAGTAGACAAAAATTTGCAAGTCGAATAGTTTTTTTACCAAAAAATATTATAAATATTGAAAAAAGAAAAAGATTTGATCGCTAAAATCGCAAAATGGGCCTTTTTACCTTGAATTTTGGGGCTCTTAAAAACTATTTTGGGACTTCTCAATATTTTTCTCGTATTCCACATAGTTCAAACTATACTCTAACCAAATTTGATCCAATTCCATTCACTAAATCGTGAGATATTAGGTTTTAATAAAAAAAATGTTTTTTTCACACCATGCGCCGGTAATCAAGGAAGGATAGAGAGTGACGAAATATGGCGACGTTGGCTCAAGTGATAGCACGTGCGCCTAGTGATCTCGGTCCCGGCGTCTCCTTTTGTGATTTACTCCTCTCACGTCAAGTCTCACCCCGTTACATATTATTCTAATTTATAGCCCATTATTTACATGTTGCTAATATATATCTAAAACACTTAACCGTACATTGTGAATTACGATTAATAAACGAACGCATTTACCGATAATCTATTGTACTCGTTTCATCGCCCCGATATTTTCGCTGTAATCGTGAACTTAACACCTCACGAAGAACAAAACCATCGACTCTCACATATAACATATGTACGATAATATTCATATATTACAATAGCAGTCTGCGCATGCGTACAAATATTTTATAGGATAATATTTGTAGATTTTTCTATTTCTATTTTGCTTTGTATTGTCATATTAGCTTTGGACTTGTATATTGTTCTTCATTTGAACTTTTTTTGCTACAAACTAGTTGTGATTGTCGACTTTATGGGTTCCAGTGGATAGAGGGGCGCTGTTCGTTTTGGCGATCGTTAAGACAGGTCTAAAATTGTTACCCTTAAGTCTATGTTGTTACACAGTTTATAGGACTTCAAAAAATTCAAATGAGATAAGAATTATACTAATAGATATAAATATGTTAGTTATTGAGTAAAGATATGAATGGCTTCACGGCACACAGAAATATTTAAATAACCCGAAATTATTAAGGCTTGAATATTTTAAGGTTATAAATTTTAAGATCCAAAACTGTTAAGGCCCAAAAATATTTGAGGCCTAAAAATATTTAAGCCGCGTAGAGCACACGCTCACTCACGCTATTGTGATAATAAGGATTGAGCAATAAAGTCTTCAGAGTGTTTTTACGTTTATTTATACGGAGAGTTGTTCATTCGCGTTGCCTATTCCTGTGCCTCGTCCTTCAACTATAGCGCAAAATATAAAAAAATTATTAGTTAACTTCTAAAAATATATCAAAAATGAACAGGAAATAACCAAAATGATGCATATTTGCTGAAGTACTCTTAAGGGATGAATTGGAAATAAATCAACAAATATTTAATAAAAATTGTACAAAGTTTGAAAAGTATTATTCATAAACTGTAAATAATTTTGAAGCCTTTCTTATGCATAAATAAATAAATATATATCTATATATATACACACACATATATACATATTTTAGTGATGAAATATCAAAATATTTAAAATTATGCACAATTCTAAATGTATCTAATACTAAAAATTACATCAATATAATCATTTTAAAAAATGTACATTTAAATACATATTTAATACAGTATATAGTTGAATACACTTCAACGTTAATGTGACAGTTGAATTTGAATGATAAGTATGGACTATATGAAAAAACAAATCAATTATTTATTGATCTATCATCTGTGTATTTTATAATATCCCATATATTAATCTATTATCAATAAGATATTATAAAATATTATACTGTTTTAATCAAATTTTCGTTTTCATGAAGATTTTTTGCTATTTTGATTTAATAAATATACAATGTCATTGTTATCCACCAGTTATTCATCAGTATGATTCTTTCAAAATGATGATTACAATTATTAGTTGTTTTATCAGCTGAACTTATTATTTTATTATCTATATTATTTTTTTATTGATTTTTAGCATTTACTTTTTCTTTGTGTTGGCTTCTAAAAGAGTTAATGATTGCTGTTTATAAATAATAATAAAATATTAATTATATCAAAATATAATTTAAATTCAGCGAATTTTATTGCGTGAGTAACGTTTCTTATAATTGAAATTTGAGGAATTGTTTCAAAATAAATTTTATTTTTATGATATTTTGATATTTGAAAAAATGATAAATTTAATGTATCATACATTCTTATCAAATGCTCTCGCATTTTACTAATATTAAATTGAACATTGTATGGGCAAATATTAAATACACTAGCTACTGCAAATGCTATAGCAAAAACACCGCAATCATAATAATTAGTCTGATACTGTACTTGTTCAAAAGATATGCGTAAATTATCTTTATTTAGAAACAGCCTATCAATAAAACTTTATGATCACCATCAAGTAATTTTTGTTAATACTATCAAAAATTTGTATTACATTGTCTTTGTACCACAAACAAATCCAGTGTCTGTTTGCATTTGAACCAGAAAAAAGTATTTGAATATATTCTTTATGTCTATCTATAGGTTAAATATTATACAATCACTAAAAATGAACTGCAGATTGCATATAAAAAATCGAGTAAAATTTCATAATATTGTTGAATCCAAGTATATGGGTATCATTTAATTGACTTTTGGAATTAGAATAATTTCCAATTCCTTTTAAAATAAGTAATCTATAGTATCATAAATGTATCATATATTGTTGTACAACAGCAAATAATCTATTTTTCATTTTTATTTTTATTGGGCATTTCTGCACTAATTAATTGTTGTTCTCGCTAGTGATAAATAACTATAAACATAGATAACTTTTTTTGATAAAATTTTAGCGTTTTCATTTTCATGATAATCAGTAATTGAATAATCAATTTAAAATGGCGGCAAAAATTTAGAAAAAATAAAATTTGAAAAAATTAAAGCACGAAAGGTGTTACGATTGAAGAGTGCAACGATAAAGTGACGGACTCCGGGCTTAAACCGAGATCCTCTGGCTTGCAAGGCAGACGTTCTGTCGTCGCGCCATGGCCGCCACCGCATTGCACTCTTTTCCTCGTCTTCTTATAGTAATTAGAAACCCGTGACATGTGTACACACGTGACAGAGGCAAAAATTTAAAAACTGAAACTATGAAATTAAACTACTTTTTCAAACGAAAATGTTAAATTGAAATTAGAAAATATAAAATAACTAAGAGTTTAGAGTATTTTCGTTTTAAAGGCTATAGCCGGGTTACTATGGTGAAATGGCCCCCTTGGAAAATGTATATATGTTATATACCATTCGATGGGGGATAAAAAAAAACTCCCATAGCCAAATTTTTAGCTCTCTGCCTAGTGCGCATGCGCAGTAACGTCGATAAACGTGTTTTTTTGATTTTATTTTTTTCTGAAGTCCCTATAGGATAAACATTTTTTTAAAAATTCACATTGGTGTATTTTTATGTCATGAATAACTGCAATTTTTTTGGGATTACATAACCTCAAATATCGGATCTAAAAAAATTATTAAAGTTTTCAATCGATATTTTGACCCCCTTGTTTTTGAGGTGCAACTTTTTAAGTAGACTTTTTTTGTGTACTTTTTCCCGTTCTTTACGATGGCACTAACGTTTTTTCCTTAAAAATGGTGGCACAACTCGATTTGAGCCAAAAACTGATTTTTTTGCCATTTTTTCACGTTTTTAGCTGGTTATGTTACAATTTAGTTACTAAAGTGACTCCTTTTGAGTAGTTTTGCATATCTTCCCATGAAAACATAATCAAATGAATATTTTGTTCGCTCCAAGCCGTATTTTTTATATTATCTTACGTTTTCAATGATGGTCTTATCAGAATTTGAGGTAATAAAGGGTTTCTCTCTATATATAAAAAGAATATCGCCTCTGTCAGTGTCTGCTTTTCTCTTTAACCTAAAAATGCCCTCATTTGAGTGATTTAACGCCGAAAAAGGCCATTTTTGGTACCATGTAACCCAAAACTAACCTAAAAATGTCATAATGCAAGGGTTTTCACGCAAAAAAGCCTGTTTTTAGCTAAACATAGCCTTGAAATCGATCGTTTGAGGGTACTTTTGGCGTCTTGTGGTCTTAAAAAGGCCATATTTGGCTTATCTGCCTCTACTTAATTGATTATTCAAAATCTATTGACAGTAATAATTATCAGGTAAAAAGGAATTGAAGTTAAGTATGTTCAATTCGTACAAAGTATAATTTATTATCTTCATAGGCTATTTAAAATAAATTATGGAACGTATACAAGTAGCTTTTTAAAAATAACGAATGTTCACAATAGAAAAAATGATTCACTCATCATTGTCACTATCTTCATCAATACACACTTCAATTTGATCATTAAGAAACATTTTAGACAGAATTTCAGCTGGTCGTATGATTTTTGATAAATATCTTCCATGTGAAAGATAATAGATTATGGTAGCAATATGCGCACAACATCCTATAGTACGGTTACCGTTAGCACAATCACAACAGTGTCTTAAGATGCTAGAATAACCAATACCATTTGGTTTATACTCAACGAAACATTTGTATTGTTTTCTGTTAATATGCCTGGATTGAACTTCAAGTTTGAGAATATTGTTAGTCTCTTTTGAATATCCAATCTTCAAATTATTATCTGCGTCAAGCATTTCCGCTAAGTAAGATATTGTCTGTTTAAGCTGATATGTTCCTGTAAACAGAATTTTCAAATCTTTTATTGTTAATTCAGGAAAGTCTGGTAAATCATCCGAAGTTATTATTTTAAATGGTAGTTTCCGACGACTCCATCTTTTGTCTGCTACTAAAACTGCTAATGTATTTTCAACATTTTTTCTAGATTGCATAGCACTAAATATTTCATCTTGCATGTCTTCATCAGAATCTAGGCGTTTGCCAAACAAGTTATTTAAGTAGCAAGAAATTTTACAATAAGATCCAGTATTTTTCACCATTTTATTATCAAGTTTGTGATCTAATAACCTATATTTTTTCTTTTGAACTCCGTGCACTGCTTCAACAACCCATCGCAGTTTTGTCGTGAATCTTGTTTCATTTGATTCTTGCGTAGAAAGTTGAGATTTTGAACCTTTGAGTGCAGGCATCAAAACAATATAACCCATATTTTCTAATTTTTGTTTAATGTCCCTGAAACCTCTATCCAGTATAAAAATGTGCCCTTGGCGAAGAAGTTTCTGTAAAATATTCTGCTTCTCTTCCAATATTTCAATCAGTATTGTAGCATCATTTTTATTTGCAAGATATGGACCTAACTGATCAACAACATAACCATTAGTAGTACATATAGTAAATGGTTTAGTCAGAGGAACTTTTTTTTGGCCTGAATAAGATTTTCTTTGGTACTCGTTATTAGAGCTTTTTTCATGCCTTATATAAGTACCATCAGCAATCAAAATAAGTTGTTTACCAGGATGTAATTTCTTTGCCATATTAGAAGTTTGATTTTCAATCAATTCATTTCTGTCTACATTTTCTAATCCAAAGTGTTTTGGTAGTAAATCTTTTTCGAAAGATAATAATACTGATTGACAAAAACGAGATACTTGTTGTTCGCTTTCAATGTCAAATATTGTAGAGATGAGCGAGTTAGAATTCCCAGAGCGCATTTTGAATAAAAATACGACAATGGCTTGTGTCGCTGTCCTTACACAGGAATTCTTCAGAGAAGTGAGTTGATCTTTAAGATAATTAATATTTTCCCACGTTAATCCCGTAAAAACTTTCAATTTTTTTTCAGGCATGGAAAATTCAGCTACTGTATCTAATAAAGTTTCGTCTGCTTTCATTGATAATTGACTCAAAAATTGTAGTAATTCATCAATATATACCGTACTTGTAGTGGAAAAAATATTAATTTTATTTAGTTCATCTTCATAAAATCTTTTCTTAATTAAATGTGTGCAACAGCATCTATTGCCATGTGGAATAAAAACATTCATTTTACTATAAACTTGAATTCGGGCCTCTAAAGGAACTAATATATTATTAGTCTGTTTTTGGTACCCACAAACAAAGCAATATTTATGTGCCGCAATCGTCCTTTGAATAAGTAATTCCGTGGTTGCTCGTACTTTTTGTTCCTTTATTGTGTATACAGACGAAGCAGTTGCTGGAACATTAACCTTTTTAGGTTTAGAGCTTGATATGTATTTGGCTAATCGCTTTCTACATGAATCACAAATTACATCATGGATGTAAATATCTTTATTTGATAATTGTTTAGCATATTCGATTTCAACTTCAGATTCGATTTCCTTTTCTCGACCAATTGATTTTCTAATATAAATATTACACATGGCACATCTTCGATCATCGCGTTTCCTGATGTTATCTGACTCTTCATTACTATTAGATGCCATATTTATTTAACCATTAGACAAGAAGATCACTTCTGAAATAATAAAATATAAATATTTTACAATACATTTAAAAATGCTGTTAGTTAGTTTTTAAAAATCTAAAAAAATTGTTTGCCTTTTTTTAAATTAAAAACTAGAATGAATAATAAATATTACAAAAATATTATAATCTAAGTTCTTGTATAATCCAGTTTTCTCAGTAGCTTTACATGAAAAGTAAAAAAATAATATTGCCTAGTAAAAGTGAAATAAGTTGTATTTCATTTATAAGTTTTTTAAGCAAATAATTTTTTTTTGTCATAAAAACTGTATTGAAGTGCTTGCACCTAGTGATTTTATAAAATCAACAAACCTATGAAATTATTATATTCAATTTGTTTTTTTGTAAAAATATGTTCTTGTATCTAGACATGAATAATAGTGTATTTTAAAATAAATAAATAATGTTGTTTTTAATGATGTTTCATATACGTATGTGTTTAAAGCATAGGTTGGCTTGT
The DNA here is from genome assembly GCF_009193385.2 of Nasonia vitripennis. NCBI lineage: Eukaryota > Metazoa > Arthropoda > Insecta > Hymenoptera > Pteromalidae > Nasonia > Nasonia vitripennis. The sequence continues at coordinate 3,485,626 of NW_022279643.1, read as the reverse complement.
GTTTACTTTATTCATTTTACATTTTTTTAACTTAAAAGTTAATTGACAATTAATAAGTTCGCATCCTATTAGTTCTATTTTTCATTTTTATTATTTCTCATGTATTGTTTTTATGTAAAACCAAATATTTTTTCTCATCTCATAATAATTAACTATAGTAAAAATCACATCATATATAGTCATATGCAGATATTTATGTGCATTTTTTATTAATTTGACAGTATTTTATACATAAACAAATTAATTATTGTTCAAGACTTTCTATATTTTATCAATTTAATCATACTTGTATAATTAATATACCGCATTACATCAAAACATGCAACTCATCAATCGTCAAATCCGTTTCTAGCAAAAGTTTATTGTCATATTTTATTCAAATGTTTTTCCTTCTTAATTTTATTTAGTTAATAGTTTCAACAACTTTATGTTTAACTAATTTCTCATTTTACTTTATGTGATTAGCCTAAATTGGTTAAGTTAAATAGATAAAGACTCGTTCCCCTTACATGCATTGTACGTATATCTATATCTATAGGATTGAAAATTCATTTTTATTAATTACTTTTTTGTTAGCTTATTGATTTAAAATCTGATTGCTATTTTTGTTTTAGGATAAGATCGGATCTTTATGCGAGTACTAAAACAGTTTATAATTTAATGTTGGTTTAAACTTTTGATTTTATGCAAGAATTTAATAACGTACACAACATGTTTTTCTTATTTAGCGTATAAAAAGGTCTAATAATTATCTGTTATTATTATTACATTATTATATTATTATATTATATTATTATATTATTATATCATATTATTATATTATTATATCATATTATTATATTACTATATTATCTGTCATTATTTTTGATACAATTACTCTTAATACTACAGAATTTATAATAAAAATTTTATTTTTCTACCCATTAATAAGTCTTACTCTGCATATACCGGTAAAATACAAGTGTATTTATTATAAATACATGGGAGATTTTTTATTTATCAGTAGGTTGGTTACAGTATTTTTTTCAAAACTCAAAGTGTCGGCATAAAAATAACATTTTAGATATTAATAATAGGTTTTGATTTTAAAGAAGTTATTTAACAAAATATTAATTTATTGTGTAATATGTATTAGAAATACATATAACCCTAATATCAAAGCATATAATCTGTGATGTCAAAACTTTTGAAAAACTTTGTTAAATCTTCATTTTTTTAAAAGATATGTAAAATATATAGTACTCAAATGAGGGCATTTTTAGGTTAAAGAGAAAAGCAGACACTGACAGAGGCGATATTCTTTTTATATATAGAGAGAAACCCTTTATTACCTCAAATTCTGATAAGACCATCATTGAAAACGTAAGATAATATAAAAAATACGGCTTGGAGCGAACAAAATATTCATTTGATTATGTTTTCATGGGAAGATATGCAAAACTACTCAAAAGGAGTCACTTTAGTAACTAAATTGTAACATAACCAGCTAAAAACGTGAAAAAATGGCAAAAAAATCAGTTTTTGGCTCAAATCGAGTTGTGCCACCATTTTTAAGGAAAAAACGTTAGTGCCATCGTAAAGAACGGGAAAAAGTACACAAAAAAAGTCTACTTAAAAAGTTGCACCTCAAAAACAAGGGGGTCAAAATATCGATTGTAAACTTTAATAATTTTTTTAGATCCGATATTTGAGATTATGTAATCCCAAAAAAATTGCAGTTATTCATGACATAAAAATACACCAATGTGAATTTTTAAAAAAATTTTTATCCTATAGGGACTTCAGAAAAAAATAAAATCAAAAAAACACGTTTATCGACGTTACTGCGCATGCGCACTAGGCAGAAAGCTAAAAATTTGGCTATGGGAGTTTTTTTTTATCCCCCATCGAATGGTATATAACATATATACATTTTCCAAGGGGGCCATTTCACCATAGTAACCCGGCTATAGCCTTTAGAATTTAAAATTCATTTTTTTGACTGTCATAGTTTTTTTAATATTTTCAGTTTCAAAATTTAACTTTCCATTATAAATCAATGCGTAATTTTTATGTTTCAAATCTTCATTATTTAAAATTTTTACTCTCCTACCTGTTAGGAATTGACATTAGGAAAATAGATCTTAACAAAACTTGAGTTTTATCACTATTGCCACTGTTTATATTTTATCCGAGCGACGTTAGGAGTGAGGGGAATCGCGCTAGTAGATTAATAATCTATATGATTATGCTTCAGCTCTACTGGACTGTATAGTTATTTGAAAGAAAATGCTGATGGAAAAATTATCCTCACTGCGTATATCAATAATAAAGGATATCTAACGCCAAAAATTAGAATTATACTAGTACACTACGTCATTAACAGGGAGAAAACCAATGTCTTGAAGCTTATAAAGCTTGACTAACTAGACAAACGTTGTCCGTTTCAAGTAAGTTAATCAATAAATTATTGGGTTATTAACAACTTTCGCTAAAGATATATGTCTAATTTTTAAGACAGAATCACCTGGATCTTATTATAATTCAAGCCAAACAACCACAAAGAGGAAGATTGCGCTAACAAGGAAAGGTACCCAACCCGAACTCACCGATTTTGATGATTTTCATATATGTTGTAGAACATAAAAAAATAAGAGACACGTATTTTTTTTATCGGCTAATTTTCACTTTTAAGGGGTAAAAACCTCCCCTAAAGTTAACCCCCAAAAAGCGTTTTTTTTTAAATATCTCGGCTTAAAATTAATATTTTTCAATGAAACAAATTGGAGGTTATTTCTTACAAAAAGAGCAAGTATTTCATGGTGATTTGAAGAGTAAGGGTAGCATCCCCTATTTTTTAGGGGTTGAAAACATATATTTTTTGGCATAATTTTATAATAAAAATGTTTAAACCGACTAAAAAAAATTGGAAAAAATGTTTAAACATCCTTAATAACAAAATTTAGTTGACGTCTTTCGGTGTTTTCATAAATATTACCCCTAAGGGGTAAACCACCCCTAACACAAAATAACTGTAAATATGTAATTCAATACATAATATTTCGTAGAAAGTTTGTATATAGAGGTTTTCGAGGTCGCTGATTACAAATCTGATATCAGATTTTGAAAATTCAAAATGGCGGAACCAATGTGGTGGACGAAAATGTCGAAAAAAAATTTTAACTTTCATAAAAACTTGTTATAAATGTGTTATCTTTGTAGCCTGTACATGTGAACTAAAGAGCCTTAAACCCTAAACCCCTAAAGAACAAATAGGCTAAATGGTTGTGCTTTTTAACCAAACCACCTCAAATTCCTAAATTTGTAAACAAGAAAATTCTGTGTGTGAAGCAGTTTTATAATTTCGGTAGAAATTGTTATCAGAATGTTATTGAAATTCCTTTATTGTAAATTCAACTTATAATGTATTTTTGTTTATAATATTAGAGTATAATAATAATCTACAATCTTTTATCTTTTGCCATAGTGCATTTTTTGTATTGAGCATAAAATATATTATTTTACGATGTTTTTACAATAATGGTAGTCCTCATAAAAGTGTTTAAAGCACAATGCTTTTTGCATCAACCACATCGTACAATTGCAATGTTTGTGCACCCTTCTATTTCACAATGTGTTGCACAAGACTTTCCAAAACTGAAATCTATAGGATTATCAAATTTATCTGGTTTTTCATTGACGTAACCGCTTTTATACCAGGAATATTTAAACAAATCTATATATCTCGGTGAAGACAGTTGGTTGTGAACCAATGATTGAAGTTTAATTATATTATTTCTCACATGTAAATTCATATCATGATCCATTAACATTACATTATCAGAAAATGTACGGACAAAGTTTTTCCAAATACGGAATCCATAGACATCAAGTGGTTGTATTTTTCCTGTGGTTCCACTTGGAATTTTTTTTATGTTAATAATTTTATTTTGTGGCATTGTTTCTTCTATAACTTTGTCACAATGACCACTCCAAGAATCAAGTAATAGTATTGAGTGATGGCCTACATAGGGATAAAATATTTTTTCCAACCAGATTTTGAAGTGATCTGCAATTAAACGACTTACTAATTAACTGATCAACGATATTACAATGTAAAAATTGTTATTAGTTCCCTTACTTGTTGTTAATTTTCCAGATTTGGATGCATCCACGTACACGTTTTCTGGTCTAAATATGTTTTGTTCTACAATAGGGCCAAACTTGCCACTTGGTTCCTTTAAAACAAGAAATAGCGGTGACAACAATTGTCCAGTAGCTGATATTAGTGGCTGTATAGTATAACTATGCGTTGTTGCTGAAATTGACTGTACCAGACATTGCACTTGCTTTTCTCCTTCTACTGCTAATGTTCTTCCAGAATGCATTTCTAGCTGAAATCCGCTCTGATCTGTATTATACAAATTTTCGAATCCAATCCTTGGTATACACGATTTAACGTCATCGATAAATGCTTCAGCTTTAGCCGTAAGTTCTGCACTACTTTCTAGTGTTTTTCTTGTTATGAACTTATTTATTTTCCTAGAAACTATTCGGTGTGCTTGCTTAAATTTGAGTAACCAATGTTTAGAAGCTTTGAATCTAATATCATCAAAACCAATTTCTTTTTTAGCTTGTAAGGCCCATCGAATTATATCTTCATCATGGATAATTGAACCACTGTCGAGAGCTGTTTGAAAATTATCCAGGGTATACTGACAAATTTGTGCTACTTTTTCTCTATACGTGCCACCTTTATTAATTGAATGAGCCCAACGTCGTAGCTGACTAATAGATGATACTTTTTTGAATCTGTTTTGCACTGTTTTGAGACTTAAATTTTGCTTCGTTTTGCTACTTCTCCAAAATTCTACAGCTCTTTTTTTGTATTCAAAATCTAGTTCTTCATTATCTGCTGTACATTGATTTGTTTGTGCTATATCCGGATCAGGAAAATGATGTTGCACTTCATCTTCAATTATTTCCGCATTATGGTCTTTATACTCTTCTTGAAAATCCAAAGAGTCATCAGTAATCATTTCTACATCGTTGAAATCATGTGTTGCATCTATTAAAATTTCTTTTATTTTTTCGGCCAACTCTGTTTTATGATAATTCGTGACACTATCTGGTATGTTTAACGCTTGAAAGTATGCTAATAATAAGTTTAGAACGTTTAACGGATTAATTTTCATTTTTCAATCTAAAATGAAAACAAGCGGTAAAATTTATACAAGCTGTGTTTTTGCATGTAAGGTACGACTGCTACATTTCTACCAGAATACAACGAGTGAATGTAAATTGAACCAAATCATTAATTTATGCATTGGAGAAGAATTCTCGTTCCACTTTGTGATGTTCGGAAAACTCTATTTTTGGTTTTATTCAACTTTTATTCACTTTGAAATTGAATAATCTAAATCTATATAAAATCACTAAAGAAAATTTTCTACAACTGTATGATACCACTGACAAACAAAAAGACGTACTATTCGTACTTTCCGGCATCGAACTAGAATACCCACAAAACTCACTCACTGCCTAAAAAATAACACAGGCAGCTGAGGTAAACACTCGATGAAAACAATCTAAAAAAAGAACATACTGATTCGCACATATTGTCAACAACTTTTATGAGTGAAAGACATTTATCTGTGGAATTATCATTGAATGTACGATAACATTCATTAAACTAATGAATGCATATAAAATTCCCTTTCAATAACAACGCGTTCTTTAATTGCAAATGAAGTTCGAGTATTAATATTCTTTTATGTATTTTTACCAATAACAAAAATTATCATAGTAATATAATAATAATAATAAGAAGAAGAAGAATAAGCATAATTGCAATAGCAATAATAACAGTAATACTGATAATAGCAATGATAATGAAAAATAATAATAATAATTAGAATAATATTTATTATTAAATTTAGATTTTTTGATAAATTCATTAAATCTTAGCAAATAGTATTATTATGGAATTCCAGACTGTAAATATTTTACTATAGATACAATAATCATTACTTCGAGAATTCATCTAAAAAACTTTCGGCTTACGAAATAATTGTAACAATGAAAAACTCCCAAGTTTGACAACATTAAATTTTATTGCAAAACGCAAAAGAGTTTGATAAACTAATTTTATTAACCTATGTTTTTTCATTTGCAAAAAAGTGTGGACTTTTTGAATTTATAAAATTATATAATTATGCAATTTATGAAATACTTTATAATTTATGAAATTACTTTTGAAATTATGCTAATTTATAAAAGCAGAAAAATAAATAATGTTTGATTGAAACATAAAACGAGACGTTATTTGTTACATACAAAATGATAGAATAAAATATCGGTAATATGTCTATACTCGTGTCTACGGTAAAGCATAGGCCTTCGGCTTGTCTGGAGGTTAGGGGTTTGGAGTCGTTTGGTTAAAAAGCACAACCATTTAGGGGTTTAGGGTTTAAGGCTCTTTAGTTCACATGTACAGGCTACAAAGATCACACATTTGTAAACAAGTTTTTTTGAAAGTTAAAATTTTTTTTCGACATTTTCGTCCACCACATTGGTTTCGCCATTTTGTATTTTTAAAATCTGATATCAGATTTGTAAAGAGCGATCTCGAAAACCCCTATATACAAACCTTCTACAAAATATTATGGATTGAAGTATACTTATAGTTATTTTGTGTTAGGGGTGGTTTACCCCCCTAAGGGGAAGTATCTATGAAAAAACCGAAAAACTTAATTTGTTTATTATAGATGTTTACAAATTTGTTCCAATTTTTTTAGTCGTTTAAAACTTTTTTATTATATAAAATATTTTTTCGATATTTCCGTCCGCCATATTGGATCCGCCATTTTGAATTTTCAAAATCTGATAACAGATTTGTAATCAGCGACCTCGAAAACCTCTATATACAAACTTTCTACGAAATATTATGTATTGAATTACATATTTACAGTTATTTTGTGTTAGGGGTGGTTTACCCCCTTAGGGATAATATTTATGAAAACACCGAAAGACGTCAACTAAATTTTGTTATTAAGGATGTTTAAACATTTTTTCCAATTTTTTTTTAGTCGGTTTAAACATTTTTATTATAAAATTATGCCAAAAAATATATGTTTTCAACCCCTAAAAAATAGGGGATGCTACCCTTACTCTTCAAATCACCATGAAATACTTGCTCTTTTTGTAAGAAATAACCTCCAATTTGTTTCATTGAAAAATATTAATTTTAAGCCGAGATATTAAAAAAAAAACGCTTTTTGGGGGTTAACTTTAGGGGAGGTTTTTACCCCTTAAAAGTGAAAATTAGCCGATAAAAAAAAATACGTGTCTCTTATTTTTTTATGTTCTACAACATATATGAAAATCATCAAAATCAGTGAGTTCGGGTTGGGTACCTTTCCTTGTTAGTTCCAGTTGTCTCTGAATAATTCTTCCCCTAGTCCCCACATCGAACTCATTACCGTGCTTGCCTTTTCCTCTAATTTCTTAGTTTGTGCCTCTTCCTTCCCGTTTTCTTTTAACATATAACCTAAGTAATCACAGTTTTTCAATACCTCTATCTCCTTCTCTTCCCATAAAAAACTTTCCTCCTTTTTTCTCCTTCCCCCATTTTTGAATACCATTATCTTCGACTTTTCTGTGTTTAGTTCTAGACCTTACCTCTCTATTATCCTTTTGACTTTCTTTAGCATCTGCTTTAGCCCTGTCGCGTTGTTCACCACCATCACTACGTCGTCCGCGTATGAGATCGACCAGAATTTCTTTTTTCCTAATACTATCCCCCCTTCCGGTATTTTGCTTAGTTCCTTCTCTGTGTCCGCCATTGCTACGTTAAATAGCGTCGGGCTTAATGGGCAGCCTTGTCTCACTCCTTTATGTATCTCGAAACCTCCTATCTTTTCCTCTCCTATTCTGATTTCGCTCTTGGTCCCTTTGTACAATTCCTTTGCCCTCTTCCTTATTCTGTCACCTATTCCTAGCTTTTTCATCATTTCCCAGATCTCTCTCCTATTTACTTTGTCGAAGGCTGCTCTCATATATGCGAAAAACACATATACCTTACCTCCTTTCTTCGCTAATTCCTTTTCTATTGCCTTGCTCAGAATAAAAATAGCATCTGCTGTTCCTCTTCCTTTCCTGAAACCCATTTGTGTGTCGTCCAGTAATTCCCTTCCCTCTAATTCGTTTTCCAGCTTTTCTCTTATTATTTCCGCATATAGTTTATAACCCGTGTCCATAAGTGTTATCCCTCTGTAGTTCTTTGCCTCCTCTTTCTTCCCTTTCTTGAAAAGCGGCGTAATCACTCCTGTTTTCCATTCTTCTGGTATTTTTCCCCTTTCCATATTTTATTTAGTATATTGGTTATCTCCCCTATTACCTGTTCTTCTCCGTGTATCCATACCTCATTTTGTAGACCATCTGCTCCCGGTGCTTTTCCCTTTTTCATCTTGTCGATTGCCATCCTCACCTCGTCTTCGGATATTCTTTCTTCGTTCTCCTCTCCATCTCCTTCTTCATCTGCTCCTTGCGAACTTACTCCCAACTCGTCCTCTATCTCTTCTCCTAGTTGCCCTTTGAAGTGAGTTAGCCACTCTTCTTTCTGTATTTTGCTGCTGCATCTTGTCCTCTTTTTTCTTCTCCTGCTTTTTACCACCTCCCAGAATTTTCTCCCGGTTTTATCATCTCCTGCCTCTTTTATTCTTTTCTCCATTTCTTCCTCCTATTTTCTTTCTACTAATACTCCCCACTCTCTTTTTGCTTTGATATACTCTTTCATTCCCTTTCCCAACTTAATCGCTTTGCCTAACTTCTTTACCTCTGCTTTCTTGAGTCTGCATTCTTTATCCCACCGGGTATTTTTCTTTGTTTTCTTACCGCCTATCTTTCTCTTTCTGACTGCTTTTTCCAATTTTCTTTTCAATTCCAACCATTCTGTTTCCTTCTTGCCTTTGCCTAATTCTTCTCTGAATTGACCTATGGCTTTTTCATTCCATATTGCTCTTTCTACAATTCTATCTTTCTCTTCTTCTGTTTTCCCGGGTAATTTTTCCAACTCCAGCCTATAAACGATATTAATTTTACCTACTCTTCTTTTTCCTTCTTCATTTGTTATCACATAATCTATCACTGAGCATCCTGCTCCTCCTATGTATGTGTATTCTCCCGTTTCGTCTCCTTCGGTATTACCATTAATATACTGAGTCCCATCACTCTTGTTTTTTCTAGAAGTTCTTCCTCTTCTATGTTTTTCTTTTCATCTTTCGATTCCCTGTTCTCTTCGTTACCTTCTTTGTCGAGTCCGCCTCCTTCCTGACCCGTTCTTGCATTCATATCTCCACTTTCGGTGAAAGAACTGTATGTGGAAGATGATGGAAAGCCGAGAATGTGGAGCGGCGATGACTGCGTTGAAAACCTCGACGTAGTGCGAGTAGAGCGCGGACCTTGCCGAGAGCTCTGTCCGAGAGGGTAGGGAGGTCTGCACTGGGCAGAAGCCGGGAGACAACTCATGCTCGCGCTCGAGCGCGCCCCATACTTATAGGCGTTCGGCGAGCAGCGCCGAAACAATTTATATAAACAGATTTCGATAACTTGAAATTTGTCACTACTTTCAACTTTTTCTTACAATATACTTTATTCAATACAATATTATTCACACCGAAAAACGTTAGGAGCAAGCTGAATCACGCTACTAAAGTATCATTGTAATATTTATTAAATTTATTTCTTTTTCCAGACAAAGCAACAAGCACTGCCTAATCAAGGTGTGTGGGATATGCGTGGAAAACAATTTTTCACTGGAATGGAAATTAGAGTGTGGGCCATAGCATGTTTTGCCCCGCAAAGAACCGTACGTGAAGATGCACTGCGGGCGTTTACTTCACAACTCCAAAAGATAAGCAATGATGCTGGAATGCCGATTATAGGTCAACCATGTTTTTGCAAATATGCGACCGGACCAGATCAAGTTGAACCCATGTTCAGATATTTAAAGTCTACATTTCAAGCTTTGCAGCTTGTATGTGTTGTTTTGCCTGGAAAAACGCCGGTATATGGTAAGAAGTTTTTTAATGGAAATATCTAATGACGTAAATATACAAATGAGAAATGTATACCTGCACGAGTGTTAGCTCTAATTAAAATGTAATGACACAAAATAGAATTTTAAAAAGTTAAATTCGTACAAAAATCATATTTATAAGCAGCAAACGCCTTGAATATAATACAGAAAATCTAACTCATATATTTTTTGTCAAGCATTATCAGGTAATCGTATAGTTTAGTCTTGAAGGTATTAAGAGTTACACTAACAAGGAAAGGTACCCAACCCGAACTCACCGATTTTGATGATTTTCATATATGTTGTAGAACATAAAAATATAAGAGACACGTATTTTTTTTATCGGCTAATTTTCACTTTTAAGGGGTAAAAACCTCCCCTAAAGTTAACCCCTAAAAAGCGTTTTTTTTTAAATATCTCGGCTTAAAATTAATATTTTTCAATGAAACAAATTGGAGGTTATTTCTTACAAAAAGAGCAAGTATTTCATGGTGATTTGAAGAGTAAGGGTAGCATCCCCTATTTTTTAGGGGTTGAAAACATATATTTTTTGGCATAATTTTATAATAAAAATGTTTAAACCGACTAAAAAAAATTGGAAAAAATGTTTAAACATCCTTAATAACAAAATTTAGTTGACGTCTTTCGGTGTTTTCATAAATATTACCCCTAAGGGGTAAACCACCCCTAACACAAAATAACTGTAAATATGTAATTCAATACATAATATTTCGTAGAAAGTTTGTATATAGAGGTTTTCGAGGTCGCTGATTACAAATCTGATATCAGATTTTGAAAATTCAAAATGGCGGAACCAATGTGGTGGACGAAAATGTCGAAAAAAAATTTTAACTTTCATAAAAACTTGTTATAAATGTGTTATCTTTGTAGCCTGTACATGTGAACTAAAGAGCCTTAAACCCTAAACCCCTAAAGAACAAATAGGCTAAATGGTTGTGCTTTTTAACCAAACCACCTCAAATTCCTAAATTTGTAAACAAGAAAATTCTGTGTGTGAAGCAGTTTTATAATTTCCGTAGAAATTGTTATCAGAATGTTATTGAAATTCCTTTATTGTAAATTCAACTTATAATGTATTTTTGTTTATAATATTAGAGTATAATAATAATCTACAATCTTTTATCTTTTGCCATAGTGCATTTTTTGTATTGAGCATAAAATATATTATTTTACGATGTTTTTACAATAATGGTAGTCCTCATAAAAGTGTTTAAAGCACAATGCTTTTTTGCACCAACCACATCGTTTTTATTATAAAATTATGCCAAAATATATATGTTTTCAACCCCTAAAAAATAGCGGATGCTACTCTTACTCTTCAAATCACCATGAAATACTTGCTCTTTTTGTAAGAAATAACCTCCAATTTGTTTCATTGAAAAATATTAATTTTAAGCCGAGATATTTAAAAAAAAACGCTTTTTGGGGGTTAACTTTAGGGGAGGTTTTTACCCCTTAAAAGTGAAAATTAGCCGATAAAAAAAATACGTGTCTCTTATTTTTGTATGTTCTACAACATATATGAAAATCATCAAAATCGGTGAGTTCGGGTTGGGTACCTTTCCTTGTAAGTGGTAAGCTGTACGATCACTATACATACACAAAAGGTATTCAAAAAATGTTGAGCAAGAACATTTTAGTATCGTAGAAAGAATCTGCATGAAGGTGGCTTATTACTTAATGATTACGTGAATAAGTATCCAAGTCTGTATCTACAATCAGCCTCTACATTGGTAACTATAAATAATTTTTTTTTAATTATTATTTTTGCAGAATTCACCCATAAAATAGATTTTTTTGCATCCGAACCAAACTAATTAAATGGCAAACTGGCAACTGATAAGATTAAAATTGATATATATTGGATACGGTTGGAAAACCAAAAGATGCCCAGGATTTGAGTTTAATACATCTGTTGGTGTCGCTAGAAAAAGTTAACTAGTATGATAAAAATTATTGTTAATTAATATAGTTTTTAATTATATCGATACTTTTTCACAGGTAATCAGGATGCATTTACTGAGTAATTTAATAACATCAAGCAAACCTCAAGTCAAGAAAACTGGCAATCAAAAGAAGTCTAATTTTAATCAAGGCAAAGTTAAAACGAGTCTTGAAGAACGTCGAGATTCTTTTATGTTTGATATAGAGGTATGACTGTTTTCTTTATTTCAACAAATGACCAAGTTGGTAAGATTAACCACTCGATGAAAGGCATGATAAAATAGTGGATTTTGCACATTTTGCACACTTTACTCATGAATAAAAAATTCGGTTTCATGAAATGATATTGATTTCAGAGTGTAGTGGATATTAAAACTTCCATTGAAGATTTGAAGAAATTACTACAACAAAGTGGGATACGACTACAACCATTACCTATTGTAGTAGGTCCACTACATAATATACAGAAGTCGTACGTATTATTCAACAACATCAAATACAAAGTTGTGAAGCCCATTGATGTCATAATACTGGCGTTTTTTATGTTTTATGCACTGGATTGCGAATATCCACTCGAGAGTTTATCATTATGGATATTTATTCAACGTTGTATCTTCAATATTGAAATGCCAGATGACTATATTAGTACATCAATGAACATTTTACTTGGACAGTTACAAAATGCATAAGACTGCTATTATATATAGTATAGTTATTTAATACTCTACGTAGATGACTATTGTAAAAGAAAATTTAACAATTTGAACAGTTTTATTACACAAAGACGACGTCACAACGATTACTTAGATAATAGTAATGAACAATCACGACTTTCTAAAATTGAAACAGCATAAAGGCCCCTAGGAAACTATCCAATGAATGTAGATAAGACTAATTCTCAAACTGATATAAATGATGATATTATCGAAGAAAATGATAGCCAAATCGATTTAATCGATAGTTGTTTAGAAAATGTTGACAGTGAGAACAACTTCAATACCATAAAAGCCGAATCTTCAGACAATCATCATTTAATAAACGACCACTTACGCGATAAATTACAAACGATCCAAGGGATTTTAGATAGTGAAGTCAATAATGTTATAGCTGAATTATACAACTACTCAGATATTCTGAGGAAAACAATAACCGCTATTATTTTCATGTTAATAACGTTACTTTCTGGTGAAAGAATAATGAAGATAAAACGCGTAGTGTTTTTACAAGAAATAAAAGATTTAGCCGAAAATCATTTTAAGATAATACAGCTTGAGTTGATACTCAAACATTATGATACAGAGCATAAATGTTTTTAATATTTCAGAAAAAAAGACGTACATACCTCCAATAAAGTAGTTTTAGGTGAAAGGGCTGAATATAAAATCAAGAATGGTGTTATGACACTTATTCATGTGAAAGCGAGTGCTAAATTTATTGCAATACGATTAGTTTTTAAATAATTTTTTGAAATTCCTACAGTTTTTGAGAAAACTAATGACAACTACAACTCTTTAATGTCTTATAAAAGTAGCTTAACAAATATAGTTCTAAGAAAGTTATAGAGAAAAAAGGCACTGTTATACAAATAGTATATTACGATACGTGTGACCTAAGCGGCTCTTTATTACACGGCGCGTAGTTAGCGATACCGTCGCGCCGTAATAAATGTATCGCATAGGTCACAAGCAGGAAGTAAGAGAGAAGGAGACCAAACTCCTATGGCGTCGGAGACTAGAAGTGGTCCTAGTTTTCCGTCAAAGATCGGGACGAATGCCCGTCAGAATGACGGGCGTTTAGCTGAAGTCAGAGGCTCCAGGTGGCGACAAAGTGTACTATATAGCACAATTAACTATGAAGCTGCGAACCCAAGTTCAAACCCACCACTGGGAATCTTTTTTTTTTATCAGTACACGCACTATTTATTAATAAATCGAACTTACACTAACTAAATTAATTATAAACCCAATACAAATTAAACTTAAACTTAATCACATATCCCAAACCCCAACCGGGGAGCAATAATCATATGCGACTTTCAATCTTCAAGTTTCAGAGGTATCAATGGCCGAGGTGATTAAGGCGTTGGTCCACAAACTTTTTACCTGGGGTTCGAATCCCACACTCCGAATTTTTTTTTTATCAACAATCCTCAAGTCATTAAGTATTAATTTCGGAATAAAACAACAATAACAGGTAAGGATACAACCTACTTTCAGGAATTAAATGCATATGAAAAACGAAACGCGACTTTTACCTATTTAGTCCGGGAACTGGTGACACCGGAGTATGCATTTTTAGGTTCGTACGGTAACTTAGTGTTTTCTTATGTTTTTTTGGATTGTAGAATTGTTTTCTTATGTTTTTTGGATCGTAGAATCCAAATTCTACGACCCAAAAAACATAAGAAAACACTAAGTTACCGTACGGACCTAAAAATGCATACTCCGGTGTCACCAGCTCCCGGACTAATTTGTGAATTTATTCTGAGAAACTTTTTCGGAGAAGTGTAGTTACGCGGAATATCAACGGTATGATAACTTCAAAGAAAAGACTGAAAACATTGCACTTCATATGTTTTGCTTGTAGTCTATTTTAGTGTGTAAGCTCAGTTACTGCCTCGCTTTTCGCGAAGACAGACGTTTTAGCGAGTGAACTT